>NC_134236.1:12551156-12883097 GCF_965152275.1 Natator depressus | reverse complement strand
GTGCATCATGGGAGTTGTATTTCTGGGTTCCTTCCTGCTCCCATTCCTCCCTATGGGCCCCGCTCCCTGGGTGGATTGCTATATAGAATATCCGATATGCCTTGGGGAGGTAGAATGATCCCATTGGCTTGAACTCAGAGACAGGAGTAGAGCTTGGCAAATCATTCATTTTTTGGTTCAGTGACTGGTCCAATAAATCAAGAAAAAAAAATGGTTCAGGACAAACCACATCTGGATTTTTTTGGTAAATCAAAGAAGTCCTTTTTGGGTCTATTCCAGAACAGGAATTTGAGCCTGGATCTCTCACATAACAGGTGAGTGCCACAACCACTGGGCAAAAGGGTAGAGAGCAGCAGCAGAGCCAGCACTTCCTCCTGCTCCAGCTGTCTTGTGAAAGGCCCAAACTATTCATGTCAAATAAGTACATTTTTCATCACATAGACTATTCATCCAAAAAGTTTTGCTTGGCGCTTGTCAGTAATCCTGGGGTCTGTTCTAAGTTCTCCCACTGACCTGGCATGTTACCTTGGAGAAGTCACTTCACCTCCCTGTGCCTCTGTTTTCAATCCCACACTTTCTCTGTTTAGCCTGTAAACCCTTTGCAGTGGGGACAGTCTCCTGCTACGTCTTTTCACAGTGCCTCGTACAATGGGGTACTGCTATTGGCTGTGGCCTCTAAGCACTACGGTCATACAAATAATAATAATAATAATAATTAATAATAATATGATATCAATAGTCTTGGAAGGATCTGATTTTTCTCTGTAAATCCGAGTAAACCACAATTCCGCCGTACACACACAAATCCATGGAACATATGTTAATCGATAATAATAAGGCTTGGAAAGATTAGATTATTTTCCCTGTTTATGGGTAAATGTGGATTTCAGTGTTCATAGTCAAATTCACCAAAAAGTATTTCCATTAAGAATAATTAGGCTCGGAAAGATTAGATTTCTATTGGTAAATGTCGGTAAATGTTGCTTTCCCTGTCCACGTCGGAACCGACGAAACAATATTTCCATCATTTCCATCAAAAATTACAATATTACAAAATTACAATCAATATTTCCAATATTTCCATCAAAAATTACACAGAGGCAAAGTAAGAAAAATGTTTCCTGGAAACTCCTTAGTTTGATTTGAGATTCAAAAAGTGTGCGCTGTTCTTAAAATATTGTCTGACACCCCCCACCCCCACACACACACTTTATTTCCTGCAATTGTGAAAATTTAAATAGATAAAAACTATTAGAGAGGTTTAAAACCCATCATTTTGCTCAACTGTGAAAATGTAAATTGATAAAGATTGAAAAAAAAGATTAACAATAAAAATTGATATTATTCATTGAAAGTATAAACAATTAAAAATAGAAATTCAGCCAAGCCTACATATAAATGACTCAAGCTATGGGACTTGGACTGGTATAATAATACCTAGCACTTGATAACACTTGTTATCAACCTGAGAGACTTGGGAAGTGAGGAGGTCATCAGGAGTAACTTGGAAGGAAAACAGCCCAAGGAAAGGCCTTCGTATAATGCTGTTATTGTGGGTTATCTACTCCTGGATGAGAAGAGATAATGGTCTTTGTTCCTGCTCTGAAAGTGAAGGCTCCCTCAGATGATGCTGTACAGCGTCTGCCCCGCTGAGTAAACACTGAAACAGGTGGTGAGCACGAGGGATATTCCCCAGCAAATCCCGAATGAACTGAAAAGCTACAGGTCTCAGGGCAGGGCCAGCAGATCACAGTAACATCAAAGGAAGACTGGAGCCATTTCATGCTTTTATTCACCTGCCAATACAATGGGCCAGAAAAAACTACTTGGATTATCCAGGCTGGCCCCTGTGCTTCACAAGTGTGTTCACAACATCATCGAACTATGGAAATTAGGTCATCTAATCCATGTCCCTGAGGCCAATGCAAGCTTGTTTTTAGCAGTCTTCTTGGAACAGGTGCAGAGAAGACATGTCACTGCTCAGTGCCTAGGTTCCCCAACTGTGAAATGGGGACAATGATATTAACTTCCTTTGTAAAGTCCTTTGAGATCTATGGATGAGAAGTTGTAGATGTAACAACCGGGTGTCATTACAATTAACAAGCTATAAAGCAAACAGTACAGAAAAGGACTTTTGTGCTTAAACTCATATTCACCCTAGGGGACCTTGATCTGTTCATACATTTTCAATAATGACAGCCCTTGTCTTCATGCAGTACAAAGTGCTGGTTAACACAGATTATAACACAATGCATTTTTGCACTGTAGTCCCCGCTCTCCTATGTGCGCTGGTCTCCCTCCAGGCCTGCAAGATGGAATTGTTAAAAAAACCTGAGGTACTTAGCCCAGCCTCATCCAGAAACCGAGTTTTGCTCCGAACTGATTGTGCCGTCATTCAGAATAGCATGGTGAGTGCTCTTCTGGGCTCCACTGGACCCCGTGGGCTTGGTTTAATTAGATGAACAACAATTGGTTGAACCATAATCATAATCACAATCACAGGAGCCATAATTGGGCTAATTAGATTGAGGCAACTATACATAATTGCTTACACAGAACAGACTAGATAACTAATTCTGGAAAAAAATAGACTGGCCCTGTTTCCCCGCTGCAATACACTAGTTCTGTACTGGTGGATCTTCTTTGGGCCAATTAGTCAGCTGGGGTTAATCGATTTAGCTCCGTTAACATCTACAGAACTATGGGGATTCAAACTGGCTGAGAAGCTGGCTCCTTGATTTCAGTGGAGTTACGCCGAGCTAAAACTGAAGCAACATGGGAGACAATCAGGTCCATTTTCTCTTGGAAAGGGATTCAAAGTATAAAAGACCTCGCTTGTTATTTCTGTTTTGAGCAATACCAACTGCGATATCAGAGAAACAATCGTTAAGTCTGCAACAGATGTTATCTTCATTTATTGGGGAAACGAAGAGACCCTGACTTAGGGTTTCAGATCTCTACACACCTCCACTGGGCATCAGACTTAACACCTCATAGAGATGAACAGGCCAGTTCACCCCTCTCACAGCTATTGCTTCAGGTCACACCAGCAGAGGTGGGTAAGCACATTTTGAAAAATGGCATCCTCTGTGCGATGCGAGGATGATTCAGGACAAAACCACGTCCAGTAGCAGACAGACGCCTATCCCAAAACAGGACTGTACAGCTTAAGAGCAGACAAATCACCTGCTGATGTGCATCATGAAGGGGTCTCTTCTTTGCCTTATAGGTACACCCCGCAGAGTTCATGGGCTGTGGCTTGTTTTCATATTTTTTTTACCCTTTGTGCTCCCTTCCTGCCAATTTGACATGTCTTTATTAACATCTGACTTTTTATGTAAATAGGCACCGATTATGTTAACTTAGGAAGCTTGATTTACCACCCAGCAGAGTGAGATGAATAAACATCTCTTCTCTGAGAGGAAACCTGTTTGTCACCTCTGCTGGCGACTAATGCCATCATAGGTTTCAGAGTGGTAGCCGTGTTAGTCTGTATCAGCAAAAACAGCGAGGAGTCCTTGTGGCACCTGAGAGACTAACAAATGTATTTGGGCATAAGCTTTCGTGGGCTAAAACCCACTTCATCAGATGCATGGAGTGAAAAATACAGGAGGCAGGTATATATATTACAGCACATGAAAAGATGGGAGTTGCTTTACCAAGTGGGGGGTCAGCACCAGAATCAGGATATTCCTGTAACCCCCATGCTAGCTGGCATTAAGGGATTCTTGGGTCACACTCACCCCACCTCTAAACTGAACCCAGGCCTCCACTCATGTCTTTCCATCCTCTAGCTTCTTCCTCCGCCCCTCCCCCCATCCCCCGGCTCTTCTTCCATCCCCCCACTGCCCCTGCCCGCAAATTCATTCCTTGCCCCCCATGCCTCTCTCCCAGCAAACTGAACTTGTAGCTTTGCACCTTCCTGCTCTTGGCACATCAATCACTTGCTGCTTCCCCATTCAGCAAATTGATGCTCCTACATCTGCTTCTACATCACGCTGCAGCTTATCTGCAGGCTCTTTTTGGTATACGGGTGAGTGTATGATATCCCAGAAATACCCTTCCTTCCCCACCCTCCTGGCAGAAGCCAGTTGCAGGATGGGATCCATCATGTGCTAGGCACGCCCCTCTCTAGATGTGCCTAGAGTCAATCCTGCAGCCTCTGTGAGGCTATCAGGGCCAAATCCAGCCCTTGGGACAGGGACAGAGAGGGGAGAGGGGAGGACAGGCAGCTTTCAGTCACCTTCGCACTTCCCTTATTCTGAGCTCATAAGTAGCCAGTTTGGCCCATAGGGCAGTTTAGAGCAGCCCAAGGAGCTTAGTCAACATGTTGCCACTCCCCCATGGGTCATTCCAGCGGCCAGTAACAGCGAAGGCATGGGAATGTCCCAACCATACCTCCTGTGATAAATGAAGGGGTGAGGGGTAGCTCCCTTTTATGGACACCCAGCCAGCCAGTTAGCTAGCTATTAAGTCCCTCTTGGTGGCTGTTGCCTGCTTGCTTTACCTGTAAAGGATTAAAAAGTCCCCCAGGTAAAGGAAAAGGAGTGGGCACCTGACCAAAAGAGCCAATGGGAAGGCTAGAACTTTTTAAAATGGGGACAAAACTTCCCCTTTGGGTATGTCTGTTGTTGTTCTCCAGAGAGCGGAGACACAGAGCAGCAATGCTATAAGCAGCTTTAAAGCCAAGTATGAAAAAGCATCAATTCATACCTCAAACCTACTTATCTGAAACCCTAAATATGGAAGTAAATCAGGGAATGTCTAGGAAGAGGCGATTAGGGTTCTTTCTTTTATTTCTTACTGGCTTGTGGACTCCGCTGTGCTAACCCCAGATACTTTTTTTCCCATGGAACCTTTAAGTTGAACCTCAGGAGAGCTATCTTGATGTTTAATTTTTGTAAGTAGGTTTTTTAAATCGAGCAAAAGTCTAAGTTCCAGATGTATTTTATTTCTTTTTGTTTTTAATAAAATGTACCTTTTTTAAGAACGGGATTGGATTTTTTGTGTCCCTAAGAGGATTGTGCATCTTTTTCAATTAGCTGGTGGCAAGAGCTGATTTCTTTCTTTTCCTTTTTCAGCTCTTCCCTGGAGTGGGGGTGATAGGGCTTGAAGGTACCCCACAGGAAGGAATTCCCAAGTGCACCTTCCTGGGTTCCAAAAGGGGTGGGGTGCGTTTGGGTGGTGGTCGCATCTACCCATCCAAGGTGAGAGAGAAGCTGTAACCTTGGGAGTTTAATACAAGCCTGGAGTGGCCAGTATGAATTTTTAAAATCCTTGCGGGGCCCCACCTCCTGCACTCGGAGTGCCAGAGTGGGGAATCAGCCTTGACGCCTCTCCTCTCCAGGGAACACCCCCTCCTCCTCCCGCGTGATATCTCATCTGCACCTAGGGTGAGCAGATCACAAGAATAAAATATCAGGACACATAGGGGGGAGCCACAGGCTCACAGCAATCACTGGAGCCTTGCGGGAGGGCTATGCACAGCCCTAGGAAGCTGCGGTTTGGGGCACATGGCCCTGGCCAGAAACCACGGGTTGGGGTCACACTGCCCCGGCTCTGGCCCCTGCTGAAAACCACGGGTCAGTCGTGGGTGCACGGACCCAGCTCTGGCTCCCGCCACAAGCCGTGGGTCGGTCGGGGGCGCATGGCCCTGGCTCCGGCCCCTGCTGCAAGGGGGAGGGGCAGGGGGTTGGGGTGTTGGAGCGGGTTCGGGGTGCTGACTCCGGGAGAGAGTTTGGGTGCAGAAGGGGGCTCAGGGCTGAGACTTGTGGTGCAGGCTCCGGGCAGCACTTACCACAGGTGGTTCCCCAGAAGTGGCGACATCTCCCTCTGGTCCTAGGCAGAGGCGTGGCAAGGCAGCTCTGCACTCTGCCTCGCCCACAGGCACTGTCCCCGCAGCTCCTATTGGCGGGGGTTCCCAGCCAATGGGAGCTGCGGAGCAGGCGCTCATGGCAGGGGCAGCATGCAGAGCCCCCCTGGCCATCCCTTCACCTAGGAGCCAGAGGGAGATGTTGCCACTTCTGGGGAGCTACACAGAGCCAGGTAGGGAGCCTGCCAGCCCCGCACCAACCGGACGCCTGGCAACCCTACAATATCGGGACAGATGGCGTCCCGATTGTACATCGGTCGGAACACGGGACAAAGAATTAAATGTCGGGACAGTCCTGATTTTATTGGGCTGTCTGGTCACCCTATCTGCACTCAGGGCTTCTGCAGAGGATGGCACAAAGCTGGCTGGGCTGACTCTATGCTTGGCAGGGACTCACGCCATATCAAAAAAACTCTCTTGTGGAGCTCATCCATAATTGTGTTCTGGTTCCTTCAGGCTGCAATGCTGGTGAAAAGGTTCTTCTGGGTAAGGATGAATCAGACCCCTGTTGTCCATCAGGAGAGCAGGTGGGGAAGAGCCAGCATGGCTCATTCTCCTTTCAGTTCCAGCCTGCTTTCCTCACCCAGCAGTTTTAGTTTTGTATCTACTGGAACAGAGATGGGTCAATCCACAGGTGACCAGGTGTGAGTGGTGCAAAGCTTCCTGGTCACAGTGGTTGGTTATTACAGACGAGACGTGGTTCACATCAGGGTACCATGCAGCATATTGGGGGTTGGATAAATGTGTCCAGATTTCATGCGTCCTCATCATCTTGAGAGTATATAAATATTTTGTGAGTGGAGAATGGCTTTTGCTATATTCTTTAGGAGATGAAGTTATAAGTTATATATACTATATAGCTTGTTATTATACATGACTGGGAGGCAATGGATACCTTAGTTGAAAGGCAACAAGGAGTGTTATGTAGTTTGAACCCAAGAGAAAAAGTTATGAAATATTCATTGGAGGAAGGAGACTGGAACCTGAAGCTCCCAGGTGAGCACCCGAAGCACCAGACTAGAAAGCCGTTTGTTTTCTCATTCTCTCTCAGGCCTAATGACTATTCAAGGATTTTATACAAAGTAGAAAGGCTTCAAGAGAAGAGATAGCTCCCAAGAAATAGCCTATATAGGCAGGTGGGGAGGATATTGTTCCTCAGTAAGGATTCAGACTTGGCTTCCACATCCCACACAGGTGATCTAACCACTGGTCTAGCATGTATAAGGGAAGGGGCATCAAGACCTTCCCCAGTGTTTTGTGATACTAGCCCTTGAAAAATGCCCAGGAACAAAATGTTTTCTTCAATCTGAAATGGCCTTTTTCTTGCTTCTTTCAAGTTGCCAAAATGTTCAGCATTTTCAGATTCAGTTCCACCCAAAAAGATATTTTATTTTTATTTCTCAGAACTAATCAATCAGTTATTCCTCCAGCTTTACATCTGACGATCATCCATGCCTAATGGCCTGTATGGTAGAGCAAATGGACCAGGCCAATATTAACATAAATGCTTAGCTGGAATGATGCAACTCTGTGACAGAATGCACCCCTGCATTCCCACTCTGCGGACTACCATAATAATCTTTGTGCAATCCTTTTTGGGTGGGTGCTGGAGCCCCGAAGCACCCACAGAGTATGCCTTGAACAAGATAATGCCAGGATGACAGGGTGATGGATAGATATGTTTTGATCAAATTAACATGTACAAGGTAAAGGGCCGTAACTAATCACGTCACAGGGGCGATACATAATCTGTTTGTTTGTGTCAGTGTATAAAAGAGGGGTCGCAGAGCGGGTCTCTTTGTCCGGCCAAGGTGGGAACAGAAAGTCCCGCTGTTCTCTGCGCCAGTCCATTGGCACAGGCATGCCTGTCTCAGTATCCCTGTAGAGCCGATGGAATGCTACTTCCGTGATAGGTCAGCAATGAACCTGGCCGAGTGCCTTCGCTACTGAACGGAGTCTGTGGTCGTATTGGGCAGTTTGATTGAAGTCTGCTCTTCGGGCTGTCGGGCCCGAGTCAGTGCAGCACACAGAGAGGTACCTTGCAGCTAACAACCGACAACAGTAGCTACACTGCTTTTTTTCGTGCATGAGATCAATCAAAACTATATGTGTACGGACAGCTGGAAATTACATCTCCAGCTGTTGTGTGGACGTACCCGCAGACATCCAACAACTGAACATAAAAGGGGCAAATGATATACAATTCTCTTGTCTTATACGTAGATTGTCAACTCTTTGAGGCATGGACTGTCTTTTTGTTCTGCCTTTGCACAGCACCCAGCACAAGGGGGCCCTGGGGCTCCTAGGTACTCTGATAATCATAGTAATAATAATAATATCCGTAAGTGTAGGAATGAGCAACTCAGGAACACCTGAGGAGTGCAAGACATCACAATCAGTGACCTCCAGTCACCAGCTCTCTTAGGCACTGAGGGAATTTTAAGGAAGGTCAAAGGAGAATGAGTTCAGCGGAGGACCTAAGACTCAGGAATTCTGCAGCGGTTTTAACAAAACTCCTGACTGTCCAAACCTACGGAGTCAGGTCGTGGTCAGGATTTATTGGTGACTTGTGGGAATTTTAGACAGTAGCTTTCCCCTTTTTAAGCTTAAAGACCTTGTATGTTGTGAAGGCTATTTAAAAACAAATCCCTGTGATGTAACACTGAAGGATAATAATCTAATAATAAAAACAGCACACACACTGATATCACTGCAAATGATTTACATTGGAACTAGGAATTACAACTCTTTGACTACTACAAACTACTTTCCGGATTCTGGATTTCTTCAGGTCTCATGCTGTGGCATCTTTAGAACCTTTTCCTGCAGCAAGACACCCCTCTGAAACACCACCCAATTGTTCTCTCCCTCCGGGAGCATCTGATTCGGCAAACACCCAGTTGCCTTGCACAATGCATTGGTGCTTCTTGAGGCATCAGATCTGAAAAAAGGAAAGGTTATCAACACTAATTTACTCACAATAAAAAAAAAAAACCCGGCACAGAGAGAGGAAGTCTTATTTCAGGTAAACAGTCATGATGTAAATTGCCCCAGCTATTCAGTTAATAGCATGGATATGTGAACATGTAAATATAGTGGCCATTTTTTTCTATCAGTTGTGCCAGGAAGATCCCCAGTGATATCAGTGAAGTATCCCTTTAAATAGTTTGTGAACCTTTTAGTGGAGCTCATTGTCCTCTATGCTTTAGAAGCTGCCAGCAGTCAGCCAGAGCACCAGTACGTATGTGGCTAGGCCCCACATGTTTGTGTGTATCTAGAAAACATGACTAGATGGGACCCCATTGTGCCCTGTGGTTTCTTCATATTGTTTTCTTGCGTGAAGAGCACAAGACTTACAAATAATGATGATGTGGCAGCCGGAGGTCCCAATCAGGACTGAGACCCCATTGCAGTAGACACAGGTACAAACAGAATAAGAGACATTTCCTGCAGAGCTTAGAGTCTAAACAGACAAGACACAACAAGTATCCTGAATTCAAACTGGAATAGATGCAGAGAACAGCTACTAGGATGGTCAGGGGAATGGGGGATCTATCTTAGGAGAGGAGACTGGAGGAACATGGCTTGTTTAGCCTGGC
Source organism: Natator depressus (assembly GCF_965152275.1). NCBI lineage: Eukaryota > Metazoa > Chordata > Testudines > Cheloniidae > Natator > Natator depressus. The sequence goes on along the minus strand of NC_134236.1, from coordinate 12,873,626 downwards.
AAGATGAAGGCTGAGGGGGGAATATGATTACTCTCGATAAACAACTCAGGGAGTAAACGCCAGGGAGGGAGAAGAGCTATTTAAAATAAGGGACAATGCTGGCACAAGAACCAATGGGTATGAATAAATGGCCATGAATAAATTAGTCTGGAAATTAAAAGAAGCTTTCTCACCATTACAGAAAGGAGTTTCTGGAACAGCCTTCCCATAGGAGTCATGGGGGCAAACCACTTAAGTAACCTGGTAAATGTATTAACAGGATTATATGATGGGGTTGCTTGCAATAGCGGGGAACTAGACTTGATGACCTGGCACGTTTTTCTATTTGCCACGGAATCACCATGTTGGTTACAGGGCATAGCTCCTTGCCCCACCCAGAACATGGAGCCTCTGGGGATTTTCTTAAGCTGAAAGAGTTATCTGTCTACTCAAGCCTGTCTATCAAGCTCAGTAATAGTCAAAAATATGTTCAGATAGGATGTTTTTTTGTGGGTGAGTGCACTCTGTCTCAGTGTTGATAACCAAGTCTCCTTGTCTTCTAGCTAGTTTGCTAGCTACATACCTCATACAATAATGTTTCAGTAGCTATAACAGCCTTTTATTTTTAATTTTGAGCTGCTCTTCCAGTGAGAGACTCCCAGGAGTCTAGCTAGCAACTACTAGCCAGTGAGAGATTAATTCTTCATGTCGTTGCATGTGACCATTTCCATGAGGAAGGCACAGGAGGATTTGCCAAAGGACCATTCAGCAATAAAAATTCCACAACTGGTAATGTTTGGTCACAAGTCACATCTGAGATGCTTTAATAATTGGACATGTCCCCCATATATGCATGAAGCCTTTGCTTTTGACACAGTTTCTCCAGCTGTTCTTCCTGTTAAGTCTCTATATCTGTTTTAACATAGCTAGTGTCAATGGCATTTTAAGCACTTTAGAGTGCTGCCTAGCCCCATAATAACTGCATGCCTTCCTTGTTGTCCTACAAACAAAATGGGAGTTGTCTGGGCATCAAGTATAACCTTGTCTTGTATTATCATGTTTAATATTGTATTGGCTCTGGGTATTGCCCAGGGATGAGCATCTCTCTTCCATTAATACATTACATTCATATCTATTCTTGGATTCATCTCTTACCTGGAGATGAGATTTCAGCAGCATCATCCTGGGCTTCGGCTTCTACTGCGTCTGGAGCTTGGGCCTCGGCCTCATTCTTTGTCACAACCACGGCCTCACTCTGGGTCTGGAAGACCAAGAAGACAACCGCAAAGAGAAGGAAAAGGATCTTCATGGCCAAACTTTGGCAAGAATCTCAATGTACCTGCAGAGATGAGCAAAGCAAAGACAGAGTGAGGTTCTTTAGTTGAAAGGAGATGGAGAGTCTCTGTATTTATAATGAGTCACCAACCTGAGGGAAAGATAGTCCAGGAGATAGTCCTTTTGGGTTGGGTTCTGGGGCTATTAAACTGCTCCAAGCTCCCTTTGATGTTGTTTGATCTGATGGCTGTCCCCTGAGCAGCACGTCCTTTCTTTTGACTCTGGATTTAGCCCAGTCAATAGCCCTCACAGCTCCCCATCTGTTTCATTATTAAATTGCAGGTGTACAGATGTCACATCTGAGGGAGCCGTCCTCTCCTTCAGTTTCAGGAGAAAGAAAAATATTTTTCATTTCCTCCTCTTCTGAAAATGGAAAATACAGGCCCAGATTCTGAGATTTGCATCGCAGGAAGTGCAGGACAGCTGGCATAGCCTGGGTTGGGAATGGCAAAAGTGACATTCAGGGAGGGCATTGTGAATTCTGGCTTGGCTGAGGACTTGCTTGGACCCTGGAGAAACTCAGTGAAGCTCCCTGGGCTCTACTAAGTTACATGACCCTTGCATGGCTGTCTATGGCCACTCTGCCTCCCAGAATAACTAGAATGCAGAGCCAACAGACTATGCCTCTTCCCTAAGTCAATATGCACATTTCTGCCCCTCTGTTGTGGCACAAAGATAGGGGCTGTGAAGGAGTCAACGTAGGTCCAGCTGCAATTCCAAATTGTCACCAAGGGACTCTTTCTGTGCCAGTGGAATTCCTTAGGGGGACACGGCACCCCTTTAACCCACTGGAGCAGTGTAAGGGGCTGAAACAGGGGGACAGAATCGGGCTCACAGCTTACGCCATCTTCACAAGCAGGCTGAGCGCTTTAGGGACAATCTGTGGCCTTGTCTGGGCTGAAATCCTGGCTGCCTTCAGACATCAGGGGCCTTTAACCTTCTGCTTGTTATTCTCTTCTTGGACCTCCTGGCAGCTCACAGTGAGATGTACACAGGGATAGGGTGCTAAAAAACTGATATCTGAGTGTGTGTGAGAGAATTCAGTGCCCTAGGGAACTGCCATATTCAGTGAACTATTGTGGACAATAGAAGGAATTATTCGGGATGGTTGAAAACTTTCAAACAAAACCTTTTCCTATCAGACACTGGAGTTTGTCTAAATTCAAATTTTCCTCAAAAATAGATTGATTTCTGTGGAAAGTTCCATTGCCAAATATAAAATAATAACAGGTTCTTTTTGGTTGAATGTGACTGTTTGTGCCTGCCTGTGACTTCACAGTGCATCATGGGAGTTGTATTTCTGGGTTCCTTCCTGCTCCCATTCCTCCCTATGGGCCCCGCTCCCTGGGTGGATTGCTATATAGAATATCCGATATGCCTTGGGGAGGTAGAATGATCCCATTGGCTTGAACTCAGAGACAGGAGTAGAGCTTGGCAAATCATTCATTTTTTGGTTCAGTGACTGGTCCAATAAATCAAGAAAAAAAAAATGGTTCAGGACAAACCACATCTGGATTTTTTTGGTAAATCAAAGAAGTCCTTTTTGGGTCTATTCCAGAACAGGAATTTGAGCCTGGATCTCTCACATAACAGGTGAGTGCCACAACCACTGGGCAAAAGGGTAGAGAGCAGCAGCAGAGCCAGCACTTCCTCCTGCTCCAGCTGTCTTGTGAAAGGCCCAAACTATTCATGTCAAATAAGTACATTTTTCATCACATAGACTATTCATCCAAAAAGTTTTGCTTGGCGCTTGTCAGTAATCCTGGGGTCTGTTCTAAGTTCTCCCACTGACCTGGCATGTTACCTTGGAGAAGTCACTTCACCTCCCTGTGCCTCTGTTTTCAATCCCACACTTTCTCTGTTTAGCCTGTAAACCCTTTGCAGTGGGGACAGTCTCCTGCTACGTCTTTTCACAGTGCCTCGTACAATGGGGTACTGCTATTGGCTGTGGCCTCTAAGCACTACGGTCATACAAATAATAATAATAATAATAATTAATAATAATATGATATCAATAGTCTTGGAAGGATCTGATTTTTCTCTGTAAATCCGAGTAAACCACAATTCCGCCGTACACACACAAATCCATGGAACATATGTTAATCGATAATAATAAGGCTTGGAAAGATTAGATTATTTTCCCTGTTTATGGGTAAATGTGGATTTCAGTGTTCATAGTCAAATTCACCAAAAAGTATTTCCATTAAGAATAATTAGGCTCGGAAAGATTAGATTTCTATTGGTAAATGTCGGTAAATGTTGCTTTCCCTGTCCACGTCGGAACCGACGAAACAATATTTCCATCATTTCCATCAAAAATTACAATATTACAAAATTACAATCAATATTTCCAATATTTCCATCAAAAATTACACAGAGGCAAAGTAAGAAAAATGTTTCCTGGAAACTCCTTAGTTTGATTTGAGATTCAAAAAGTGTGCGCTGTTCTTAAAATATTGTCTGACACCCCCCACCCCCACACACACACTTTATTTCCTGCAATTGTGAAAATTTAAATAGATAAAAACTATTAGAGAGGTTTAAAACCCATCATTTTGCTCAACTGTGAAAATGTAAATTGATAAAGATTGAAAAAAAAGATTAACAATAAAAATTGATATTATTCATTGAAAGTATAAACAATTAAAAATAGAAATTCAGCCAAGCCTACATATAAATGACTCAAGCTATGGGACTTGGACTGGTATAATAATACCTAGCACTTGATAACACTTGTTATCAACCTGAGAGACTTGGGAAGTGAGGAGGTCATCAGGAGTAACTTGGAAGGAAAACAGCCCAAGGAAAGGCCTTCGTATAATGCTGTTATTGTGGGTTATCTACTCCTGGATGAGAAGAGATAATGGTCTTTGTTCCTGCTCTGAAAGTGAAGGCTCCCTCAGATGATGCTGTACAGCGTCTGCCCCGCTGAGTAAACACTGAAACAGGTGGTGAGCACGAGGGATATTCCCCAGCAAATCCCGAATGAACTGAAAAGCTACAGGTCTCAGGGCAGGGCCAGCAGATCACAGTAACATCAAAGGAAGACTGGAGCCATTTCATGCTTTTATTCACCTGCCAATACAATGGGCCAGAAAAAACTACTTGGATTATCCAGGCTGGCCCCTGTGCTTCACAAGTGTGTTCACAACATCATCGAACTATGGAAATTAGGTCATCTAATCCATGTCCCTGAGGCCAATGCAAGCTTGTTTTTAGCAGTCTTCTTGGAACAGGTGCAGAGAAGACATGTCACTGCTCAGTGCCTAGGTTCCCCAACTGTGAAATGGGGACAATGATATTAACTTCCTTTGTAAAGTCCTTTGAGATCTATGGATGAGAAGTTGTAGATGTAACAACCGGGTGTCATTACAATTAACAAGCTATAAAGCAAACAGTACAGAAAAGGACTTTTGTGCTTAAACTCATATTCACCCTAGGGGACCTTGATCTGTTCATACATTTTCAATAATGACAGCCCTTGTCTTCATGCAGTACAAAGTGCTGGTTAACACAGATTATAACACAATGCATTTTTGCACTGTAGTCCCCGCTCTCCTATGTGCGCTGGTCTCCCTCCAGGCCTGCAAGATGGAATTGTTAAAAAAACCTGAGGTACTTAGCCCAGCCTCATCCAGAAACCGAGTTTTGCTCCGAACTGATTGTGCCGTCATTCAGAATAGCATGGTGAGTGCTCTTCTGGGCTCCACTGGACCCCGTGGGCTTGGTTTAATTAGATGAACAACAATTGGTTGAACCATAATCATAATCACAATCACAGGAGCCATAATTGGGCTAATTAGATTGAGGCAACTATACATAATTGCTTACACAGAACAGACTAGATAACTAATTCTGGAAAAAAATAGACTGGCCCTGTTTCCCCGCTGCAATACACTAGTTCTGTACTGGTGGATCTTCTTTGGGCCAATTAGTCAGCTGGGGTTAATCGATTTAGCTCCGTTAACATCTACAGAACTATGGGGATTCAAACTGGCTGAGAAGCTGGCTCCTTGATTTCAGTGGAGTTACGCCGAGCTAAAACTGAAGCAACATGGGAGACAATCAGGTCCATTTTCTCTTGGAAAGGGATTCAAAGTATAAAAGACCTCGCTTGTTATTTCTGTTTTGAGCAATACCAACTGCGATATCAGAGAAACAATCGTTAAGTCTGCAACAGATGTTATCTTCATTTATTGGGGAAACGAAGAGACCCTGACTTAGGGTTTCAGATCTCTACACACCTCCACTGGGCATCAGACTTAACACCTCATAGAGATGAACAGGCCAGTTCACCCCTCTCACAGCTATTGCTTCAGGTCACACCAGCAGAGGTGGGTAAGCACATTTTGAAAAATGGCATCCTCTGTGCGATGCGAGGATGATTCAGGACAAAACCACGTCCAGTAGCAGACAGACGCCTATCCCAAAACAGGACTGTACAGCTTAAGAGCAGACAAATCACCTGCTGATGTGCATCATGAAGGGGTCTCTTCTTTGCCTTATAGGTACACCCCGCAGAGTTCATGGGCTGTGGCTTGTTTTCATATTTTTTTTACCCTTTGTGCTCCCTTCCTGCCAATTTGACATGTCTTTATTAACATCTGACTTTTTATGTAAATAGGCACCGATTATGTTAACTTAGGAAGCTTGATTTACCACCCAGCAGAGTGAGATGAATAAACATCTCTTCTCTGAGAGGAAACCTGTTTGTCACCTCTGCTGGCGACTAATGCCATCATAGGTTTCAGAGTGGTAGCCGTGTTAGTCTGTATCAGCAAAAACAGCGAGGAGTCCTTGTGGCACCTGAGAGACTAACAAATGTATTTGGGCATAAGCTTTCGTGGGCTAAAACCCACTTCATCAGATGCATGGAGTGAAAAATACAGGAGGCAGGTATATATATTACAGCACATGAAAAGATGGGAGTTGCTTTACCAAGTGGGGGGTCAGCACCAGAATCAGGATATTCCTGTAACCCCCATGCTAGCTGGCATTAAGGGATTCTTGGGTCACACTCACCCCACCTCTAAACTGAACCCAGGCCTCCACTCATGTCTTTCCATCCTCTAGCTTCTTCCTCCGCCCCTCCCCCCATCCCCCGGCTCTTCTTCCATCCCCCCACTGCCCCTGCCCGCAAATTCATTCCTTGCCCCCCATGCCTCTCTCCCAGCAAACTGAACTTGTAGCTTTGCACCTTCCTGCTCTTGGCACATCAATCACTTGCTGCTTCCCCATTCAGCAAATTGATGCTCCTACATCTGCTTCTACATCACGCTGCAGCTTATCTGCAGGCTCTTTTTGGTATACGGGTGAGTGTATGATATCCCAGAAATACCCTTCCTTCCCCACCCTCCTGGCAGAAGCCAGTTGCAGGATGGGATCCATCATGTGCTAGGCACGCCCCTCTCTAGATGTGCCTAGAGTCAATCCTGCAGCCTCTGTGAGGCTATCAGGGCCAAATCCAGCCCTTGGGACAGGGACAGAGAGGGGAGAGGGGAGGACAGGCAGCTTTCAGTCACCTTCGCACTTCCCTTATTCTGAGCTCATAAGTAGCCAGTTTGGCCCATAGGGCAGTTTAGAGCAGCCCAAGGAGCTTAGTCAACATGTTGCCACTCCCCCATGGGTCATTCCAGCGGCCAGTAACAGCGAAGGCATGGGAATGTCCCAACCATACCTCCTGTGATAAATGAAGGGGTGAGGGGTAGCTCCCTTTTATGGACACCCAGCCAGCCAGTTAGCTAGCTATTAAGTCCCTCTTGGTGGCTGTTGCCTGCTTGCTTTACCTGTAAAGGATTAAAAAGTCCCCCAGGTAAAGGAAAAGGAGTGGGCACCTGACCAAAAGAGCCAATGGGAAGGCTAGAACTTTTTAAAATGGGGACAAAACTTCCCCTTTGGGTATGTCTGTTGTTGTTCTCCAGAGAGCGGAGACACAGAGCAGCAATGCTATAAGCAGCTTTAAAGCCAAGTATGAAAAAGCATCAATTCATACCTCAAACCTACTTATCTGAAACCCTAAATATGGAAGTAAATCAGGGAATGTCTAGGAAGAGGCGATTAGGGTTCTTTCTTTTATTTCTTACTGGCTTGTGGACTCCGCTGTGCTAACCCCAGATACTTTTTTTCCCATGGAACCTTTAAGTTGAACCTCAGGAGAGCTATCTTGATGTTTAATTTTTGTAAGTAGGTTTTTTAAATCGAGCAAAAGTCTAAGTTCCAGATGTATTTTATTTCTTTTTGTTTTTAATAAAATGTACCTTTTTTAAGAACGGGATTGGATTTTTTGTGTCCCTAAGAGGATTGTGCATCTTTTTCAATTAGCTGGTGGCAAGAGCTGATTTCTTTGTTTTCCTTTTTCAGCTCTTCCCTGGAGTGGGGGTGATAGGGCTTGAAGGTACCCCACAGGAAGGAATTCCCAAGTGCACCTTCCTGGTTTCCAAAAGGGGTGGGGTGCGTTTGGGTGGTGGTCGCATCTACCCATCCAAGGTGAGAGAGAAGCTGTAACCTTGGGAGTTTAATACAAGCCTGGAGTGGCCAGTATGAATTTTTAAAATCCTTGCGGGGCCCCACCTCCTGCACTCGGAGTGCCAGAGTGGGGAATCAGCCTTGACGCCTCTCCTCTCCAGGGAACACCCCCTCCTCCTCCCGCGTGATATCTCATCTGCACCTAGGGTGAGCAGATCACAAGAATAAAATATCAGGACACATAGGGGGGAGCCACAGGCTCACAGCAATCACTGGAGCCTTGCGGGAGGGCTATGCACAGCCCTAGGAAGCTGCGGTTTGGGGCACATGGCCCTGGCCAGAAACCACGGGTTGGGGTCACACTGCCCCGGCTCTGGCCCCTGCTGAAAGCCACGGGTCAGTCGTGGGTGCACGGACCCAGCTCTGGCTCCCGCCACAAGCCGTGGGTCGGTCGGGGGCGCATGGCCCTGGCTCCGGCCCCTGCTGCAAGGGGGAGGGGCAGGGGGTTGGGGTGTTGGAGCGGGTTCGGGGTGCTGACTCCGGGAGAGAGTTTGGGTGCAGAAGGGGGCTCAGGGCTGAGACTTGTGGTGCAGGCTCCGGGCAGCACTTACCACAGGTGGTTCCCCAGAAGTGGCGACATCTCCCTCTGGTCCTAGGCAGAGGCGTGGCAAGGCAGCTCTGCACTCTGCCTCGCCCACAGGCACTGTCCCCGCAGCTCCTATTGGCGGGGGTTCCCAGCCAATGGGAGCTGCGGAGCAGGCGCTCATGGCAGGGGCAGCATGCAGAGCCCCCCTGGCCATCCCTTCACCTAGGAGCCAGAGGGAGATGTTGCCACTTCTGGGGAGCTACACAGAGCCAGGTAGGGAGCCTGCCAGCCCCGCACCAACCGGACGCCTGGCAACCCTACAATATCGGGACAGATGGCGTCCCGATTGTACATCGGTCGGAACACGGGACAAAGAATTAAATGTCGGGACAGTCCTGATTTTATTGGGCTGTCTGGTCACCCTATCTGCACTCAGGGCTTCTGCAGAGGATGGCACAAAGCTGGCTGGGCTGACTCTATGCTTGGCAGGGACTCACGCCATATCAAAAAAACTCTCTTGTGGAGCTCATCCATAATTGTGTTCTGGTTCCTTCAGGCTGCAATGCTGGTGAAAAGGTTCTTCTGGGTAAGGATGAATCAGACCCCTGTTGTCCATCAGGAGAGCAGGTGGGGAAGAGCCAGCATGGCTCATTCTCCTTTCAGTTCCAGCCTGCTTTCCTCACCCAGCAGTTTTAGTTTTGTATCTACTGGAACAGAGATGGGTCAATCCACAGGTGACCAGGTGTGAGTGGTGCAAAGCTTCCTGGTCACAGTGGTTGGTTATTACAGACGAGACGTGGTTCACATCAGGGTACCATGCAGCATATTGGGGGTTGGATAAATGTGTCCAGATTTCATGCGTCCTCATCATCTTGAGAGTATATAAATATTTTGTGAGTGGAGAATGGCTTTTGCTATATTCTTTAGGAGATGAAGTTATAAGTTATATATACTATATAGCTTGTTATTATACATGACTGGGAGGCAATGGATACCTTAGTTGAAAGGCAACAAGGAGTGTTATGTAGTTTGAACCCAAGAGAAAAAGTTATGAAATATTCATTGGAGGAAGGAGACTGGAACCTGAAGCTCCCAGGTGAGCACCCGAAGCACCAGACTAGAAAGCCGTTTGTTTTCTCATTCTCTCTCAGGCCTAATGACTATTCAAGGATTTTATACAAAGTAGAAAGGCTTCAAGAGAAGAGATAGCTCCCAAGAAATAGCCTATATAGGCAGGTGGGGAGGATATTGTTCCTCAGTAAGGATTCAGACTTGGCTTCCACATCCCACACAGGTGATCTAACCACTGGTCTAGCATGTATAAGGGAAGGGGCATCAAGACCTTCCCCAGTGTTTTGTGATACTAGCCCTTGAAAAATGCCCAGGAACAAAATGTTTTCTTCAATCTGAAATGGCCTTTTTCTTGCTTCTTTCAAGTTGCCAAAATGTTCAGCATTTTCAGATTCAGTTCCACCCAAAAAGATATTTTATTTTTATTTCTCAGAACTAATCAATCAGTTATTCCTCCAGCTTTACATCTGACGATCATCCATGCCTAATGGCCTGTATGGTAGAGCAAATGGACCAGGCCAATATTAACATAAATGCTTAGCTGGAATGATGCAACTCTGTGACAGAATGCACCCCTGCATTCCCACTCTGCGGACTACCATAATAATCTTTGTGCAATCCTTTTTGGGTGGGTGCTGGAGCCCCGAAGCACCCACAGAGTATGCCTTGAACAAGATAATGCCAGGATGACAGGGTGATGGATAGATATGTTTTGATCAAATTAACATGTACAAGGTAAAGGGCCGTAACTAATCACGTCACAGGGGCGATACATAATCTGTTTGTTTGTGTCAGTGTATAAAAGAGGGGTCGCAGAGCGGGTCTCTTTGTCCGGCCAAGGTGGGAACAGAAAGTCCCGCTGTTCTCTGCGCCAGTCCATTGGCACAGGCATGCCTGTCTCAGTATCCCTGTAGAGCCGATGGAATGCTACTTCCGTGATAGGTCAGCAATGAACCTGGCCGAGTGCCTTCGCTACTGAACGGAGTCTGTGGTCGTATTGGGCAGTTTGATTGAAGTCTGCTCTTCGGGCTGTCGGGCCCGAGTCAGTGCAGCACACAGAGAGGTACCTTGCAGCTAACAACCGACAACAGTAGCTACACTGCTTTTTTTCGTGCATGAGATCAATCAAAACTATATGTGTACGGACAGCTGGAAATTACATCTCCAGCTGTTGTGTGGACGTACCCGCAGACATCCAACAACTGAACATAAAAGGGGCAAATGATATACAATTCTCTTGTCTTATACGTAGATTGTCAACTCTTTGAGGCATGGACTGTCTTTTTGTTCTGCCTTTGCACAGCACCCAGCACAAGGGGGCCCTGGGGCTCCTAGGTACTCTGATAATCATAGTAATAATAATAATATCCGTAAGTGTAGGAATGAGCAACTCAGGAACACCTGAGGAGTGCAAGACATCACAATCAGTGACCTCCAGTCACCAGCTCTCTTAGGCACTGAGGGAATTTTAAGGAAGGTCAAAGGAGAATGAGTTCAGCGGAGGACCTAAGACTCAGGAATTCTGCAGCGGTTTTAACAAAACTCCTGACTGTCCAAACCTACGGAGTCAGGTCGTGGTCAGGATTTATTGGTGACTTGTGGGAATTTTAGACAGTAGCTTTCCCCTTTTTAAGCTTAAAGACCTTGTATGTTGTGAAGGCTATTTAAAAACAAATCCCTGTGATGTAACACTGAAGGATAATAATCTAATAATAAAAACAGCACACACACTGATATCACTGCAAATGATTTACATTGGAACTAGGAATTACAACTCTTTGACTACTACAAACTACTTTCCGGATTCTGGATTTCTTCAGGTCTCATGCTGTGGCATCTTTAGAACCTTTTCCTGCAGCAAGACACCCCTCTGAAACACCACCCAATTGTTCTCTCCCTCCGGGAGCATCTGATTCGGCAAACACCCAGTTGCCTTGCACAATGCATTGGTGCTTCTTGAGGCATCAGATCTGAAAAAAGGAAAGGTTATCAACACTAATTTACTCACAATAAAAAAAAAAAACCCGGCACAGAGAGAGGAAGTCTTATTTCAGGTAAACAGTCATGATGTAAATTGCCCCAGCTATTCAGTTAATAGCATGGATATGTGAACATGTAAATATAGTGGCCATTTTTTTCTATCAGTTGTGCCAGGAAGATCCCCAGTGATATCAGTGAAGTATCCCTTTAAATAGTTTGTGAACCTTTTAGTGGAGCTCATTGTCCTCTATGCTTTAGAAGCTGCCAGCAGTCAGCCAGAGCACCAGTACGTATGTGGCTAGGCCCCACATGTTTGTGTGTATCTAGAAAACATGACTAGATGGGACCCCATTGTGCCCTGTGGTTTCTTCATATTGTTTTCTTGCGTGAAGAGCACAAGACTTACAAATAATGATGATGTGGCAGCCGGAGGTCCCAATCAGGACTGAGACCCCATTGCAGTAGACACAGGTACAAACAGAATAAGAGACATTTCCTGCAGAGCTTAGAGTCTAAACAGACAAGACACAACAAGTATCCTGAATTCAAACTGGAATAGATGCAGAGAACAGCTACTAGGATGGTCAGGGGAATGGGGGATCTATCTTAGGAGAGGAGACTGGAGGAACATGGCTTGTTTAGCCTGGCAAGATGAAGGCTGAGGGGGGAATATGATTACTCTCGATAAACAACTCAGGGAGTAAACGCCAGGGAGGGAGAAGAGCTATTTAAAATAAGGGACAATGCTGGCACAAGAACCAATGGGTATGAATAAATGGCCATGAATAAATTAGTCTGGAAATTAAAAGAAGCTTTCTCACCATTACAGAAAGGAGTTTCTGGAACAGCCTTCCCATAGGAGTCATGGGGGCAAACCACTTAAGTAACCTGGTAAATGTATTAACAGGATTATATGATGGGGTTGCTTGCAATAGCGGGGAACTAGACTTGATGACCTGGCACGTTTTTCTATTTGCCACGGAATCACCATGTTGGTTACAGGGCATAGCTCCTTGCCCCACCCAGAACATGGAGCCTCTGGGGATTTTCTTAAGCTGAAAGAGTTATCTGTCTACTCAAGCCTGTCTATCAAGCTCAGTAATAGTCAAAAATATGTTCAGATAGGATGTTTTTTTGTGGGTGAGTGCACTCTGTCTCAGTGTTGATAACCAAGTCTCCTTGTCTTCTAGCTAGTTTGCTAGCTACATACCTCATACAATAATGTTTCAGTAGCTATAACAGCCTTTTATTTTTAATTTTGAGCTGCTCTTCCAGTGAGAGACTCCCAGGAGTCTAGCTAGCAACTACTAGCCAGTGAGAGATTAATTCTTCATGTCGTTGCATGTGACCATTTCCATGAGGAAGGCACAGGAGGATTTGCCAAAGGACCATTCAGCAATAAAAATTCCACAACTGGTAATGTTTGGTCACAAGTCACATCTGAGATGCTTTAATAATTGGACATGTCCCCCATATATGCATGAAGCCTTTGCTTTTGACACAGTTTCTCCAGCTGTTCTTCCTGTTAAGTCTCTATATCTGTTTTAACATAGCTAGTGTCAATGGCATTTTAAGCACTTTAGAGTGCTGCCTAGCCCCATAATAACTGCATGCCTTCCTTGTTGTCCTACAAACAAAATGGGAGTTGTCTGGGCATCAAGTATAACCTTGTCTTGTATTATCATGTTTAATATTGTATTGGCTCTGGGTATTGCCCAGGGATGAGCATCTCTCTTCCATTAATACATTACATTCATATCTATTCTTGGATTCATCTCTTACCTGGAGATGAGATTTCAGCAGCATCATCCTGGGCTTCGGCTTCTACTGCGTCTGGAGCTTGGGCCTCGGCCTCATTCTTTGTCACAACCACGGCCTCACTCTGGGTCTGGAAGACCAAGAAGACAACCGCAAAGAGAAGGAAAAGGATCTTCATGGCCAAACTTTGGCAAGAATCTCAATGTACCTGCAGAGATGAGCAAAGCAAAGACAGAGTGAGGTTCTTTAGTTGAAAGGAGATGGAGAGTCTCTGTATTTATAATGAGTCACCAACCTGAGGGAAAGATAGTCCAGGAGATAGTCCTTTTGGGTTGGGTTCTGGGGCTATTAAACTGCTCCAAGCTCCCTTTGATGTTGTTTGATCTGATGGCTGTCCCCTGAGCAGCACGTCCTTTCTTTTGACTCTGGATTTAGCCCAGTCAATAGCCCTCACAGCTCCCCATCTGTTTCATTATTAAATTGCAGGTGTACAGATGTCACATCTGAGGGAGCCGTCCTCTCCTTCAGTTTCAGGAGAAAGAAAAATATTTTTCATTTCCTCCTCTTCTGAAAATGGAAAATACAGGCCCAGATTCTGAGATTTGCATCGCAGGAAGTGCAGGACAGCTGGCATAGCCTGGGTTGGGAATGGCAAAAGTGACATTCAGGGAGGGCATTGTGAATTCTGGCTTGGCTGAGGACTTGCTTGGACCCTGGAGAAACTCAGTGAAGCTCCCTGGGCTCTACTAAGTTACATGACCCTTGCATGGCTGTCTATGGCCACTCTGCCTCCCAGAATAACTAGAATGCAGAGCCAACAGACTATGCCTCTTCCCTAAGTCAATATGCACATTTCTGCCCCTCTGTTGTGGCACAAAGATAGGGGCTGTGAAGGAGTCAACGTAGGTCCAGCTGCAATTCCAAATTGTCACCAAGGGACTCTTTCTGTGCCAGTGGAATTCCTTAGGGGGACACGGCACCCCTTTAACCCACTGGAGCAGTGTAAGGGGCTGAAACAGGGGGACAGAATCGGGCTCACAGCTTACGCCATCTTCACAAGCAGGCTGAGCGCTTTAGGGACAATCTGTGGCCTTGTCTGGGCTGAAATCCTGGCTGCCTTCAGACATCAGGGGCCTTTAACCTTCTGCTTGTTATTCTCTTCTTGGACCTCCTGGCAGCTCACAGTGAGATGTACACAGGGATAGGGTGCTAAAAAACTGATATCTGAGTGTGTGTGAGAGAATTCAGTGCCCTAGGGAACTGCCATATTCAGTGAACTATTGTGGACAATAGAAGGAATTATTCGGGATGGTTGAAAACTTTCAAACAAAACCTTTTCCTATCAGACACTGGAGTTTGTCTAAATTCAAATTTTCCTCAAAAATAGATTGATTTCTGTGGAAAGTTCCATTGCCAAATATAAAATAATAACAGGTTCTTTTTGGTTGAATGTGACTGTTTGTGCCTGCCTGTGACTTCACAGTGCATCATGGGAGTTGTATTTCTGGGTTCCTTCCTGCTCCCATTCCTCCCTATGGGCCCCGCTCCCTGGGTGGATTGCTATATAGAATATCCGATATGCCTTGGGGAGGTAGAATGATCCCATTGGCTTGAACTCAGAGACAGGAGTAGAGCTTGGCAAATCATTCATTTTTTGGTTCAGTGACTGGTCCAATAAATCAAGAAAAAAAAATGGTTCAGGACAAACCACATCTGGATTTTTTTGGTAAATCAAAGAAGTCCTTTTTGGGTCTATTCCAGAACAGGAATTTGAGCCTGGATCTCTCACATAACAGGTGAGTGCCACAACCACTGGGCAAAAGGGTAGAGAGCAGCAGCAGAGCCAGCACTTCCTCCTGCTCCAGCTGTCTTGTGAAAGGCCCAAACTATTCATGTCAAATAAGTACATTTTTCATCACATAGACTATTCATCCAAAAAGTTTTGCTTGGCGCTTGTCAGTAATCCTGGGGTCTGTTCTAAGTTCTCCCACTGACCTGGCATGTTACCTTGGAGAAGTCACTTCACCTCCCTGTGCCTCTGTTTTCAATCCCACACTTTCTCTGTTTAGCCTGTAAACCCTTTGCAGTGGGGACAGTCTCCTGCTACGTCTTTTCACAGTGCCTCGTACAATGGGGTACTGCTATTGGCTGTGGCCTCTAAGCACTACGGTCATACAAATAATAATAATAATAATAATTAATAATAATATGATATCAATAGTCTTGGAAGGATCTGATTTTTCTCTGTAAATCCGAGTAAACCACAATTCCGCCGTACACACACAAATCCATGGAACATATGTTAATCGATAATAATAAGGCTTGGAAAGATTAGATTATTTTCCCTGTTTATGGGTAAATGTGGATTTCAGTGTTCATAGTCAAATTCACCAAAAAGTATTTCCATTAAGAATAATTAGGCTCGGAAAGATTAGATTTCTATTGGTAAATGTCGGTAAATGTTGCTTTCCCTGTCCACGTCGGAACCGACGAAACAATATTTCCATCATTTCCATCAAAAATTACAATATTACAAAATTACAATCAATATTTCCAATATTTCCATCAAAAATTACACAGAGGCAAAGTAAGAAAAATGTTTCCTGGAAACTCCTTAGTTTGATTTGAGATTCAAAAAGTGTGCGCTGTTCTTAAAATATTGTCTGACACCCCCCACCCCCACACACACACTTTATTTCCTGCAATTGTGAAAATTTAAATAGATAAAAACTATTAGAGAGGTTTAAAACCCATCATTTTGCTCAACTGTGAAAATGTAAATTGATAAAGATTGAAAAAAAAGATTAACAATAAAAATTGATATTATTCATTGAAAGTATAAACAATTAAAAATAGAAATTCAGCCAAGCCTACATATAAATGACTCAAGCTATGGGACTTGGACTGGTATAATAATACCTAGCACTTGATAACACTTGTTATCAACCTGAGAGACTTGGGAAGTGAGGAGGTCATCAGGAGTAACTTGGAAGGAAAACAGCCCAAGGAAAGGCCTTCGTATAATGCTGTTATTGTGGGTTATCTACTCCTGGATGAGAAGAGATAATGGTCTTTGTTCCTGCTCTGAAAGTGAAGGCTCCCTCAGATGATGCTGTACAGCGTCTGCCCCGCTGAGTAAACACTGAAACAGGTGGTGAGCACGAGGGATATTCCCCAGCAAATCCCGAATGAACTGAAAAGCTACAGGTCTCAGGGCAGGGCCAGCAGATCACAGTAACATCAAAGGAAGACTGGAGCCATTTCATGCTTTTATTCACCTGCCAATACAATGGGCCAGAAAAAACTACTTGGATTATCCAGGCTGGCCCCTGTGCTTCACAAGTGTGTTCACAACATCATCGAACTATGGAAATTAGGTCATCTAATCCATGTCCCTGAGGCCAATGCAAGCTTGTTTTTAGCAGTCTTCTTGGAACAGGTGCAGAGAAGACATGTCACTGCTCAGTGCCTAGGTTCCCCAACTGTGAAATGGGGACAATGATATTAACTTCCTTTGTAAAGTCCTTTGAGATCTATGGATGAGAAGTTGTAGATGTAACAACCGGGTGTCATTACAATTAACAAGCTATAAAGCAAACAGTACAGAAAAGGACTTTTGTGCTTAAACTCATATTCACCCTAGGGGACCTTGATCTGTTCATACATTTTCAATAATGACAGCCCTTGTCTTCATGCAGTACAAAGTGCTGGTTAACACAGATTATAACACAATGCATTTTTGCACTGTAGTCCCCGCTCTCCTATGTGCGCTGGTCTCCCTCCAGGCCTGCAAGATGGAATTGTTAAAAAAACCTGAGGTACTTAGCCCAGCCTCATCCAGAAACCGAGTTTTGCTCCGAACTGATTGTGCCGTCATTCAGAATAGCATGGTGAGTGCTCTTCTGGGCTCCACTGGACCCCGTGGGCTTGGTTTAATTAGATGAACAACAATTGGTTGAACCATAATCATAATCACAATCACAGGAGCCATAATTGGGCTAATTAGATTGAGGCAACTATACATAATTGCTTACACAGAACAGACTAGATAACTAATTCTGGAAAAAAATAGACTGGCCCTGTTTCCCCGCTGCAATACACTAGTTCTGTACTGGTGGATCTTCTTTGGGCCAATTAGTCAGCTGGGGTTAATCGATTTAGCTCCGTTAACATCTACAGAACTATGGGGATTCAAACTGGCTGAGAAGCTGGCTCCTTGATTTCAGTGGAGTTACGCCGAGCTAAAACTGAAGCAACATGGGAGACAATCAGGTCCATTTTCTCTTGGAAAGGGATTCAAAGTATAAAAGACCTCGCTTGTTATTTCTGTTTTGAGCAATACCAACTGCGATATCAGAGAAACAATCGTTAAGTCTGCAACAGATGTTATCTTCATTTATTGGGGAAACGAAGAGACCCTGACTTAGGGTTTCAGATCTCTACACACCTCCACTGGGCATCAGACTTAACACCTCATAGAGATGAACAGGCCAGTTCACCCCTCTCACAGCTATTGCTTCAGGTCACACCAGCAGAGGTGGGTAAGCACATTTTGAAAAATGGCATCCTCTGTGCGATGCGAGGATGATTCAGGACAAAACCACGTCCAGTAGCAGACAGACGCCTATCCCAAAACAGGACTGTACAGCTTAAGAGCAGACAAATCACCTGCTGATGTGCATCATGAAGGGGTCTCTTCTTTGCCTTATAGGTACACCCCGCAGAGTTCATGGGCTGTGGCTTGTTTTCATATTTTTTTTACCCTTTGTGCTCCCTTCCTGCCAATTTGACATGTCTTTATTAACATCTGACTTTTTATGTAAATAGGCACCGATTATGTTAACTTAGGAAGCTTGATTTACCACCCAGCAGAGTGAGATGAATAAACATCTCTTCTCTGAGAGGAAACCTGTTTGTCACCTCTGCTGGCGACTAATGCCATCATAGGTTTCAGAGTGGTAGCCGTGTTAGTCTGTATCAGCAAAAACAGCGAGGAGTCCTTGTGGCACCTGAGAGACTAACAAATGTATTTGGGCATAAGCTTTCGTGGGCTAAAACCCACTTCATCAGATGCATGGAGTGAAAAATACAGGAGGCAGGTATATATATTACAGCACATGAAAAGATGGGAGTTGCTTTACCAAGTGGGGGGTCAGCACCAGAATCAGGATATTCCTGTAACCCCCATGCTAGCTGGCATTAAGGGATTCTTGGGTCACACTCACCCCACCTCTAAACTGAACCCAGGCCTCCACTCATGTCTTTCCATCCTCTAGCTTCTTCCTCCGCCCCTCCCCCCATCCCCCGGCTCTTCTTCCATCCCCCCACTGCCCCTGCCCGCAAATTCATTCCTTGCCCCCCATGCCTCTCTCCCAGCAAACTGAACTTGTAGCTTTGCACCTTCCTGCTCTTGGCACATCAATCACTTGCTGCTTCCCCATTCAGCAAATTGATGCTCCTACATCTGCTTCTACATCACGCTGCAGCTTATCTGCAGGCTCTTTTTGGTATACGGGTGAGTGTATGATATCCCAGAAATACCCTTCCTTCCCCACCCTCCTGGCAGAAGCCAGTTGCAGGATGGGATCCATCATGTGCTAGGCACGCCCCTCTCTAGATGTGCCTAGAGTCAATCCTGCAGCCTCTGTGAGGCTATCAGGGCCAAATCCAGCCCTTGGGACAGGGACAGAGAGGGGAGAGGGGAGGACAGGCAGCTTTCAGTCACCTTCGCACTTCCCTTATTCTGAGC
Source organism: Natator depressus (assembly GCF_965152275.1). Lineage (NCBI taxonomy): Eukaryota > Metazoa > Chordata > Testudines > Cheloniidae > Natator > Natator depressus. The sequence goes on along the minus strand of NC_134236.1, from coordinate 12,854,703 downwards.
TCATAAGTAGCCAGTTTGGCCCATAGGGCAGTTTAGAGCAGCCCAAGGAGCTTAGTCAACATGTTGCCACTCCCCCATGGGTCATTCCAGCGGCCAGTAACAGCGAAGGCATGGGAATGTCCCAACCATACCTCCTGTGATAAATGAAGGGGTGAGGGGTAGCTCCCTTTTATGGACACCCAGCCAGCCAGTTAGCTAGCTATTAAGTCCCTCTTGGTGGCTGTTGCCTGCTTGCTTTACCTGTAAAGGATTAAAAAGTCCCCCAGGTAAAGGAAAAGGAGTGGGCACCTGACCAAAAGAGCCAATGGGAAGGCTAGAACTTTTTAAAATGGGGACAAAACTTCCCCTTTGGGTATGTCTGTTGTTGTTCTCCAGAGAGCGGAGACACAGAGCAGCAATGCTATAAGCAGCTTTAAAGCCAAGTATGAAAAAGCATCAATTCATACCTCAAACCTACTTATCTGAAACCCTAAATATGGAAGTAAATCAGGGAATGTCTAGGAAGAGGCGATTAGGGTTCTTTCTTTTATTTCTTACTGGCTTGTGGACTCCGCTGTGCTAACCCCAGATACTTTTTTTCCCATGGAACCTTTAAGTTGAACCTCAGGAGAGCTATCTTGATGTTTAATTTTTGTAAGTAGGTTTTTTAAATCGAGCAAAAGTCTAAGTTCCAGATGTATTTTATTTCTTTTTGTTTTTAATAAAATGTACCTTTTTTAAGAACGGGATTGGATTTTTTGTGTCCCTAAGAGGATTGTGCATCTTTTTCAATTAGCTGGTGGCAAGAGCTGATTTCTTTCTTTTCCTTTTTCAGCTCTTCCCTGGAGTGGGGGTGATAGGGCTTGAAGGTACCCCACAGGAAGGAATTCCCAAGTGCACCTTCCTGGTTTCCAAAAGGGGTGGGGTGCGTTTGGGTGGTGGTCGCATCTACCCATCCAAGGTGAGAGAGAAGCTGTAACCTTGGGAGTTTAATACAAGCCTGGAGTGGCCAGTATGAATTTTTAAAATCCTTGCGGGGCCCCACCTCCTGCACTCGGAGTGCCAGAGTGGGGAATCAGCCTTGACGCCTCTCCTCTCCAGGGAACACCCCCTCCTCCTCCCGCGTGATATCTCATCTGCACCTAGGGTGAGCAGATCACAAGAATAAAATATCAGGACACATAGGGGGGAGCCACAGGCTCACAGCAATCACTGGAGCCTTGCGGGAGGGCTATGCACAGCCCTAGGAAGCTGCGGTTTGGGGCACATGGCCCTGGCCAGAAACCACGGGTTGGGGTCACACTGCCCCGGCTCTGGCCCCTGCTGAAAGCCACGGGTCAGTCGTGGGTGCACGGACCCAGCTCTGGCTCCCGCCACAAGCCGTGGGTCGGTCGGGGGCGCATGGCCCTGGCTCCGGCCCCTGCTGCAAGGGGGAGGGGCAGGGGGTTGGGGTGTTGGAGCGGGTTCGGGGTGCTGACTCCGGGAGAGAGTTTGGGTGCAGAAGGGGGCTCAGGGCTGAGACTTGTGGTGCAGGCTCCGGGCAGCACTTACCACAGGTGGTTCCCCAGAAGTGGCGACATCTCCCTCTGGTCCTAGGCAGAGGCGTGGCAAGGCAGCTCTGCACTCTGCCTCGCCCACAGGCACTGTCCCCGCAGCTCCTATTGGCGGGGGTTCCCAGCCAATGGGAGCTGCGGAGCAGGCGCTCATGGCAGGGGCAGCATGCAGAGCCCCCCTGGCCATCCCTTCACCTAGGAGCCAGAGGGAGATGTTGCCACTTCTGGGGAGCTACACAGAGCCAGGTAGGGAGCCTGCCAGCCCCGCACCAACCGGACGCCTGGCAACCCTACAATATCGGGACAGATGGCGTCCCGATTGTACATCGGTCGGAACACGGGACAAAGAATTAAATGTCGGGACAGTCCTGATTTTATTGGGCTGTCTGGTCACCCTATCTGCACTCAGGGCTTCTGCAGAGGATGGCACAAAGCTGGCTGGGCTGACTCTATGCTTGGCAGGGACTCACGCCATATCAAAAAAACTCTCTTGTGGAGCTCATCCATAATTGTGTTCTGGTTCCTTCAGGCTGCAATGCTGGTGAAAAGGTTCTTCTGGGTAAGGATGAATCAGACCCCTGTTGTCCATCAGGAGAGCAGGTGGGGAAGAGCCAGCATGGCTCATTCTCCTTTCAGTTCCAGCCTGCTTTCCTCACCCAGCAGTTTTAGTTTTGTATCTACTGGAACAGAGATGGGTCAATCCACAGGTGACCAGGTGTGAGTGGTGCAAAGCTTCCTGGTCACAGTGGTTGGTTATTACAGACGAGACGTGGTTCACATCAGGGTACCATGCAGCATATTGGGGGTTGGATAAATGTGTCCAGATTTCATGCGTCCTCATCATCTTGAGAGTATATAAATATTTTGTGAGTGGAGAATGGCTTTTGCTATATTCTTTAGGAGATGAAGTTATAAGTTATATATACTATATAGCTTGTTATTATACATGACTGGGAGGCAATGGATACCTTAGTTGAAAGGCAACAAGGAGTGTTATGTAGTTTGAACCCAAGAGAAAAAGTTATGAAATATTCATTGGAGGAAGGAGACTGGAACCTGAAGCTCCCAGGTGAGCACCCGAAGCACCAGACTAGAAAGCCGTTTGTTTTCTCATTCTCTCTCAGGCCTAATGACTATTCAAGGATTTTATACAAAGTAGAAAGGCTTCAAGAGAAGAGATAGCTCCCAAGAAATAGCCTATATAGGCAGGTGGGGAGGATATTGTTCCTCAGTAAGGATTCAGACTTGGCTTCCACATCCCACACAGGTGATCTAACCACTGGTCTAGCATGTATAAGGGAAGGGGCATCAAGACCTTCCCCAGTGTTTTGTGATACTAGCCCTTGAAAAATGCCCAGGAACAAAATGTTTTCTTCAATCTGAAATGGCCTTTTTCTTGCTTCTTTCAAGTTGCCAAAATGTTCAGCATTTTCAGATTCAGTTCCACCCAAAAAGATATTTTATTTTTATTTCTCAGAACTAATCAATCAGTTATTCCTCCAGCTTTACATCTGACGATCATCCATGCCTAATGGCCTGTATGGTAGAGCAAATGGACCAGGCCAATATTAACATAAATGCTTAGCTGGAATGATGCAACTCTGTGACAGAATGCACCCCTGCATTCCCACTCTGCGGACTACCATAATAATCTTTGTGCAATCCTTTTTGGGTGGGTGCTGGAGCCCCGAAGCACCCACAGAGTATGCCTTGAACAAGATAATGCCAGGATGACAGGGTGATGGATAGATATGTTTTGATCAAACTAACATGTACAAGGTAAAGGGCCGTAACTAATCACGTCACAGGGGCGATACATAATCTGTTTGTTTGTGTCAGCGTATAAAAGAGGGGTCGCAGAGCGGGTCTCTTTGTCCGGCCAAGGTGGGAACAGAAAGTCCCGCTGTTCTCTGCACCGGTCCATTGGCACAGGCATGCCTGTCTCAGTATCCCTGTAGAGCCGATGGAATGCTACTTCCGTGATAGGTCAGCAATGAACCTGGCCGAGTGCCTTCGCTACTGAACGGAGTCTGTGGTCGTATTGGGCAGTTTGATTGAAGTCTGCTCTTCGGGCTGTCGGGCCCGAGTCAGTGCAGCACACAGAGAGGTACCTTGCAGCTAACAACCGACAACAGTAGCTACACTGCTTTTTTTCGTGCATGAGATCAATCAAAACTATATGTGTACGGACAGCTGGAAATTACATCTCCAGCTGTTGTGTGGACGTACCCGCAGACATCCAACAACTGAACATAAAAGGGGCAAATGATATACAATTCTCTTGTCTTATACGTAGATTGTCAACTCTTTGAGGCATGGACTGTCTTTTTGTTCTGCCTTTGCACAGCACCCAGCACAAGGGGGCCCTGGGGCTCCTAGGTACTCTGATAATCATAGTAATAATAATAATATCCGTAAGTGTAGGAATGAGCAACTCAGGAACACCTGAGGAGTGCAAGACATCACAATCAGTGACCTCCAGTCACCAGCTCTCTTAGGCACTGAGGGAATTTTAAGGAAGGTCAAAGGAGAATGAGTTCAGCGGAGGACCTAAGACTCAGGAATTCTGCAGCGGTTTTAACAAAACTCCTGACTGTCCAAACCTACGGAGTCAGGTCGTGGTCAGGATTTATTGGTGACTTGTGGGAATTTTAGACAGTAGCTTTCCCCTTTTTAAGCTTAAAGACCTTGTATGTTGTGAAGGCTATTTAAAAACAAATCCCTGTGATGTAACACTGAAGGATAATAATCTAATAATAAAAACAGCACACACACTGATATCACTGCAAATGATTTACATTGGAACTAGGAATTACAACTCTTTGACTACTACAAACTACTTTCCGGATTCTGGATTTCTTCAGGTCTCATGCTGTGGCATCTTTAGAACCTTTTCCTGCAGCAAGACACCCCTCTGAAACACCACCCAATTGTTCTCTCCCTCCGGGAGCATCTGATTCGGCAAACACCCAGTTGCCTTGCACAATGCATTGGTGCTTCTTGAGGCATCAGATCTGAAAAAAGGAAAGGTTATCAACACTAATTTACTCACAATAAAAAAAAAAAACCCGGCACAGAGAGAGGAAGTCTTATTTCAGGTAAACAGTCATGATGTAAATTGCCCCAGCTATTCAGTTAATAGCATGGATATGTGAACATGTAAATATAGTGGCCATTTTTTTCTATCAGTTGTGCCAGGAAGATCCCCAGTGATATCAGTGAAGTATCCCTTTAAATAGTTTGTGAACCTTTTAGTGGAGCTCATTGTCCTCTATGCTTTAGAAGCTGCCAGCAGTCAGCCAGAGCACCAGTACGTATGTGGCTAGGCCCCACATGTTTGTGTGTATCTAGAAAACATGACTAGATGGGACCCCATTGTGCCCTGTGGTTTCTTCATATTGTTTTCTTGCGTGAAGAGCACAAGACTTACAAATAATGATGATGTGGCAGCCGGAGGTCCCAATCAGGACTGAGACCCCATTGCAGTAGACACAGGTACAAACAGAATAAGAGACATTTCCTGCAGAGCTTAGAGTCTAAACAGACAAGACACAACAAGTATCCTGAATTCAAACTGGAATAGATGCAGAGAACAGCTACTAGGATGGTCAGGGGAATGGGGGATCTATCTTAGGAGAGGAGACTGGAGGAACATGGCTTGTTTAGCCTGGCAAGATGAAGGCTGAGGGGGGAATATGATTACTCTCGATAAACAACTCAGGGAGTAAACGCCAGGGAGGGAGAAGAGCTATTTAAAATAAGGGACAATGCTGGCACAAGAACCAATGGGTATGAATAAATGGCCATGAATAAATTAGTCTGGAAATTAAAAGAAGCTTTCTCACCATTACAGAAAGGAGTTTCTGGAACAGCCTTCCCATAGGAGTCATGGGGGCAAACCACTTAAGTAACCTGGTAAATGTATTAACAGGATTATATGATGGGGTTGCTTGCAATAGCGGGGAACTAGACTTGATGACCTGGCACGTTTTTCTATTTGCCACGGAATCACCATGTTGGTTACAGGGCATAGCTCCTTGCCCCACCCAGAACATGGAGCCTCTGGGGATTTTCTTAAGCTGAAAGAGTTATCTGTCTACTCAAGCCTGTCTATCAAGCTCAGTAATAGTCAAAAATATGTTCAGATAGGATGTTTTTTTGTGGGTGAGTGCACTCTGTCTCAGTGTTGATAACCAAGTCTCCTTGTCTTCTAGCTAGTTTGCTAGCTACATAGAATCATAGAATATCAGGGTTGGAAGGGACCCCAGAAGGTCATCTAGTCCAACCCCCAGAATTCACCTACCTCATACAATAATGTTTCAGTAGCTATAACAGCCTTTTATTTTTAATTTTGAGCTGCTCTTCCAGTGAGAGACTCCCAGGAGTCTAGCTAGCAACTACTAGCCAGTGAGAGATTAATTCTTCATGTCGTTGCATGTGACCATTTCCATGAGGAAGGCACAGGAGGATTTGCCAAAGGACCATTCAGCAATAAAAATTCCACAACTGGTAATGTTTGGTCACAAGTCACATCTGAGATGCTTTAATAATTGGACATGTCCCCCATATATGCATGAAGCCTTTGCTTTTGACACAGTTTCTCCAGCTGTTCTTCCTGTTAAGTCTCTATATCTGTTTTAACATAGCTAGTGTCAATGGCATTTTAAGCACTTTAGATTGCTGCCTAGCCCCATAATAACTGCATGCCTTCCTTGTTGTCCTACAAACAAAATGGGAGTTGTCTGGGCATCAAGTATAACCTTGTCTTGTATTATCATGTTTAATATTGTATTGGCTCCGGGTATTGCCCAGGGATGAGCATCTCTCTTCCATTAATACATTACATTCATATCTATTCTTGGATTCATCTCTTACCTGGAGATGAGATTTCAGCAGCATCATCCTGGGCTTCGGCTTCTACTGCGTCTGGAGCTTGGGCCTCGGCCTCATTCTTTGTCACAACCACGGCCTCACTCTGGGTCTGGAAGACCAAGAAGACAACCGCAAAGAGAAGGAAAAGGATCTTCATGGCCAAACTTTGGCAAGAATCTCAATGTACCTGCAGAGATGAGCAAAGCAAAGACAGAGTGAGGTTCTTCAGTTGAAAGGAGATGGAGAGTCTCTGTATTTATAATGAGTCACCAACCTGAGGGAAAGATAGTCCAGGAGATAGTCCTTTTGGGTTGGGTTCTGGGGCTATTAAACTGCTCCAAGCTCCCTTTGATGTTGTTTGATCTGATGGCTGTCCCCTGAGCAGCACGTCCTTTCTTTTGACTCTGGATTTAGCCCTGTCAATAGCCCTCACAGCTCCCCATCTGTTTCATGATTAAATTGCAGGTGTGCAGATGTCACATCTGAGGGAGCCGTCCTCTCCTTCAGTTTCAGGAGAAAGAAAAATATTTTTCATTTCCTCCTCTTCTGAAAATGGAAAATACAGGCCCAGATTCTGAGATTTGCGTCACAGGAAGTGCAGGACAGCTGGCATAGCCTGGGTTGGGAATGGCAAAAGTGACATTCAGGGAGGGCATTGTGAATTCTGGCTTGGCTGAGGACTTGCTTGGACCCTGGAGAAACTCAGTGAAGCTCCCTGGGCTCTACTAAGTTACATGACCCTTGCATGGCTGTCTATGGCCACTCTGCCTCCCAGAATAACTAGAACGCAGAGCCAACAGATTATGCCTCTTCCCTAAGTCAGTATGCACATTTCTGCCCCTCTGTTGTGGCACGAAGATAGGGGCTATGAAGGAGTCAACGTAGGTCCAGCTGCAATTCCAAATTGTCACCAAGGGACTCTTTCTGTGCCAGTGGAATTCCTTAGGGGGACACGGCACCCCTTTAACCCACTGGAGCAGTGTAAGGGGCTGAAACAGGGGGACAGAATCGGGCTCACAGCTTGCGCCATCTTCACAAGCAGGCTGAGCGCTTTAGGGACAATCTGTGGCCTTGTCTGGGCTGAAATCCTGGCTGCCTTCAGACATCAGGGGCCTTTAACCTTCTGCTTGTTATTCTCTTCTTGGACCCCCTGGCAGCTCACGTGAGATGTACACAGGGATAGGGTGCTAAAAAACTGATATCTGAGTGTGTGTGAAAGAATTCAGTGCCCTAGGGAACTGCCATATACAGTGAACTATTGTGGACAATAGAAGGAATTATTCGGGATGGTTGAAAACTTTCAAACAAAACCTTTTCCTATCAGACACTGGAGTTTGTCTAAATTCAAATTTTCCTCAAAAATAGATTGATTTCTGTGGAAAGTTCCATTGCCAAATATAAAATAATAACAGGTTCTTTTTGGTTGAATGTGACTGTTCGTGCCTGCCTGTGACTTCACAGTGCATCATGGGAGTTGTATTTCTGGGTTCCTTCCTGCTCCCATTCCTCCCTATGGGCCCCGCTCCCTGGGTGGATTGCTATATAGAATATCCGATATGCCTTGGGGAGGTAGAATGATCCCATTGGCTTGAACTCAGAGACAGGAGTAGGGCTTGGCAAATCATTCATTTTTTGGTTCAGTGACTGGCCTAATAAATCAAGAAAAAAAAATGGTTCAGGACAAACCACATCTGGATTTTTTTGGTGAATCAAAGAAGTCCTTTTTGGGTCTATTCCAGAACAGGAATTTGAGCCTGGATCTCTCACATACCAGGTGAGTGCCACAACCACTGGGCAAAAGGGTAGTGAGCAGTAGCAGAGCCAGCACTTCCTCCTGCTCCAGCTGTCTTGTGAAAGGCCCAAACTATTCATGTCAAATAAGTACATTTTTCATCACATAGACTATTCATCCAAAAAGTTTTGCTTGGCGCTTGTCAGTAATCCTGGGGTCTGTTCTAAGTTCTCCCACTGACCTGGCATGTTACCTTGGAGAAGTCACTTCACCTCCCTGTGCCTCTGTTTTCAATCCCACACTTTCTCTGTTTAGCCTGTAAACCCTTTGCAGTGGGGACAGTCTCTTGCTATGTCTTTTCACAGTGCCTCGTACAATGGGGTACTGCTATTGGCTGTGGCCTCTAAGCACTACGGTCATACAAATAATAATAATAATAATAATTAATAATAATATGATATCAATAGTCTTGGAAGGATCTGATTTTTCTCTGTAAATCCGAGTAAACCACAATTCCGCCGTACACACACAAACCCATGGAACATATGTTAATCGATAATAATAAGGCTTGGAAAGATTAGATTATTTTCCCTGTTTATGGGTAAATGTGGATTTCAGTGTTCATAGTCAAATTCACCAAAAAGTATTTCCATTAAGAATAATTAGGCTCGGAAAGATTAGATTTCTATTGGTAAATGTCGGTAAATGTTGCTTTCCCTGTCCACGTCGGAACCGACGAAACAATATTTCCATCATTTCCATCAAAAATTACAATATTACAAAATTACAATCAATATTTCCAATATTTCCATCAAAAATTACACAGAGGCAAAGTAAGAAAAATGTTTCCTGGAAACTCCTTAGTTTGATTTGAGATTCAAAAAGTGTGCGCTGTTCTTAAAATATTGTCTGACACCCCCCACCCCCACACACACACTTTATTTCCTGCAATTGTGAAAATTTAAATAGATAAAAACTATTAGAGAGGTTTAAAACCCATCATTTTGCTCAACTGTGAAAATGTAAATTGATAAAGATTGAATAAAAAGATTAACAATAAAAATTGATATTATTCATTGAAAGTATAAACAATTAAAAATAGAAATTCAGCCAAGCCTACATATAAATGACTCAAGCTATGGGACTTGGACTGGTATAATAATACCTAGCACTTGATAACACTTGTTATCAACCTGAGAGACTTGGGAAGTGAGGAGGTCATCAGGAGTAACTTGGAAGGAAAACAGCCCAAGGAAAGGCCTTCGTATAATGCTGTTATTGTGGGTTATCTACTCCTGGATGAGAAGAGATAATGGTCTTTGTTCCTGCTCTGAAAGTGAAGGCTCCCTCAGATGATGCTGTACAGCGTCTGCCCCGCTGAGTAAACACTGAAACAGGTGGTGAGCACGAGGGATATTCCCCAGCAAATCCCAAATGAACTGAAAAGCTACAGGTCTCGGGGCAGGGCCAGCAGATCACAGTAACATCAAAGGAAGACTGGAGCCATTTCATGCTTTTATTCACCTGCCAATACAATGGGCCAGAAAAAACTACTTGGATTATCCAGGCTGGCCCCTGTGCTTCACAAGTGTGTTCACAACATCATCGAATTATGGAAATTAGGTCATCTAATCCATGTCCCTGAGGCCAATGCAAGCTTGTTTTTAGCAGTCTTCTTGGAACAGGTGCAGAGAAGACATGTCACCGCTCAGTGCCTAGGTTCCCCAACTGTGAAATGGGGACAATGATATTAACTTCCTTTGTAAAGTCCTTTGAGATCTATGGATGAGAAGTTGTAGATGTAACAACCGGGTGTCATTACAATTAACAAGCTATAAAGCAAACAGTACAGAAAAGGACTTTTGTGCTTAAACTCATATTCACCCTAGGGGACCTTGATCTGTTCATACATTTTCAATAATGACAGCCCTTGTCTTCATGCAGTACAAAGTGCTGGTTAACACAGATTATAACACAATGCATTTTTGCACTGTAGTCCCCGCTCTCCTATGTGCGCTGGTCTCCCTCCAGGCCTGCAAGATGGAATTGTTAAAAAAACCTGAGGTACTTAGCCCAGCCTCATCCAGAAACCGAGTTTTGCTCCGAACTGATTGTGCCGTCATTCAGAATAGCATGGTGAGTGCTCTTCTGGGCTCCACTGGACCCCGTGGGCTTGGTTTAATTAGATGAACAACAATTGGTTGAACCATAATCATAATCACAATCACAGGAGCCATAATTGGGCTAATTAGATTGAGGCAACTATACATAATTGCTTACACAGAACAGACTAGATAACTAATTCTGGAAAAGAATAGACTGGCCCTGTTTCCCCACTGCAATACACTAGTTCTGTACTGGTGGATCTTCTTTGGGCCAATTAGTCAGCTGGGGTTAATCGATTTAGCTCCGTTAACATCTACAGAACTATGGGGATTCAAACTGGCTGAGAAGCTGGCTCCTTGATTTCAGTGGAGTTACGCCGAGCTAAAACTGAAGCAACATGGGAGACAATCAGGTCCATTTTCTCTTGGAAAGGGATTCAAAGTATAAAAGACCTCGCTTGTTATTTCTGTTTTGAGCAATACCAACTGCGATATCAGAGAAACAATCGTTAAGTCTGCAACAGATGTTATCTTCATTTATTGGGGAAACGAAGAGACCCTGACTTAGGGTTTCAGATCTGTACACACCTCCACTGGGCATCAGACTTAACACCTCATAGAGATGAACAGGCCAGTTCACCCCTCTCACAGCTATTGCTTCAGGTCACACCAGCAGAGGTGGGTAAGCACATTTTGAAAAATGGCGTCCTCTGTGCGATGCGAGGATGATTCAGGACAAAACCATGTCCAGTAGCAGACAGACGCCTATCCAAAAACAGGACTGTACAGCTTAAGAGCAGACAAATCACCTGCTGATGTGCATCATGAAGGGGTCTCTTCTTTGCCTTATAGGTACACCCCGCAAAGTTCATGGGCTGTGGCTTGTTTTCATATTTTTTTTACCCTTTGTGCTCCCTTCCTGCCAATTTGACATGTCTTTATTAACATCTGACTTTTTATGTAAATAGGCACCAATTATGTTAACTTAGGAAGCTTGATTTACCACCCAGCAGAGTGAGATGAATAAACATCTCTTCTCTGAGAGGAAACCTGTTTGTCACCTCTGCTGGCGACTAATGCCATCATAGGTTTCAGAGTGGTAGCCGTGTTAGTCTGTATCAGCAAAAACAGCGAGGAGTCCTTGTGGCACCTGAGAGACTAACAAATGTATTTGGGCATAAGCTTTCGTGGGCTAAAACCCACTTCATCAGATGCATGGAGTGAAAAATACAGGAGGCAGGTATATATATATTACAGCACATGAAAAGATGGGAGTTGCTTTACCAAGTGGGGGGTCAGCACCAGAATCAGGATATTCCTGTAACCCCCATGCTAGCTGGCATTAAGGGATTCTTGGGTCACACTCACCCCACCTCTAAACTGAACCCAGGCCTCCACTCATGTCTTTCCATCCTCTAGCTTCTTCCTCCGCCCCTCCCCCCATCCCCCGGCTCTTCTTCCATCCCCCAACTGCCCCTGCCCGCAAATTCATTCCTTGCCCCCCATGCCTCTCTCCCAGCAAACTGAACTTGTAGCTTTGCACCTTCCTGCTCTTGGCACATCAATCACTTGCTGCTTCCCCATTCAGCAAATTGATGCTCCTACATCTGCTTCTACATCACGCTGCAGCTTATCTGCAGGCTCTTTTTGGTATACGGGTGAGTGTATGATATCCCAGAAATACCCTTCCTTCCCCACCCTCCTGGCAGAAGCCAGTTGCAGGATGGGATCCATCATGTGCTAGGCACGCCCCTCTCTAGATGTGCCTAGAGTCAATCCTGCAGCCTCTGTGAGGTTGTCAGGGCCAAATCCAGCCCTTGGGACAGGGACAGAGAGGGGAGAGGGGAGGACAGGCAGCTTTCAGTCACCTTCGCACTTCCCTTATTCTGAGCTCATAAGTAGCCAGTTTGGCCCATAGGGCAGTTTAGAGCAGCCCAAGGAGCTTAGTCAACATGTTGCCACTCCCCCATGGGTCATTCCAGCGGCCAGTAACAGCGAAGGCATGGGAATGTCCCAACCATACCTCCTGTGATAAATGAAGGGGTGAGGGGTAGCTCCCTTTTATGGACACCCAGCCAGCCAGTTAGCTAGCTATTAAGTCCCTCTTGGTGGCTGTTGCCTGCTTGCTTTACCTGTAAAGGATTAAAAAGTCCCCCAGGTAAAGGAAAAGGAGTGGGCACCTGACCAAAAGAGCCAATGGGAAGGCTAGAACTTTTTAAATGGGGACAAAACTTCCCCTTTGGGTATGTCTGTTGTTGTTCTCCAGAGAGCGGAGACACAGAGCAGCAATGCTATAAGCAGCTTTAAAGCCAAGTATGAAAAAGCATCAATTCATACCTCAAACCTACTTATCTGAAACCCTAAATATGGAAGTAAATCAGGGAATGTCTAGGAAGAGGCGATTAGGGTTCTTTCTTTTATTTCTTACTGGCTTGTGGACTCCGCTGTGCTAACCCCAGATGCTTTTTTTCCCATGGAACCTTTAAGTTGAACCTCAGGAGAGCTATCTTGATGTTTAATTTTTGTAAGTAGGTTTTTTAAATCGAGCAAAAGTCTAAGTTCCAGATGTATTTTATTTCTTTTTGTTTTTAATAAAATGTACCTTTTTTAAGAACGGGATTGGATTTTTTGTGTCCCTAAGAGGGTTGTGTGTCTTTTTTTAATTAGCTGGTGGCAAGAGCTGATTTCTTTGTTTTCCTTTTTCAGCTCTTCCCTGGAGTGGGGGTGATAGGGCTTGAAGGTACCCCACAGGAAGGAATTCCCAAGTGCACCTTCCTGGTTTCCAAAAGGGGTGGTGTGCGTTTGGGTGGTGGTCGCATCTACCCATCCAAGGTGAGAGAGAAGCTGTAACCTTGGGAGTTTAATACAAGCCTGGAGTGGCCAGTATGAATTTTTAAAATCCTTGCGGGGCCCCACCTCCTGCACTCGGAGTGCCAGAGTGGGGAATCAGCCTTGACGCCTCTCCTCTCCAGGGAACACCCCCTCCTCCTCCCGCGTGATATCTCATCTGCACCTAGGGTGAGCAGATCACAAGAATAAAATATCAGGACACATAGGGGGGAGCCACAGGCTCACAGCAATCACTGGAGCCTTGCGGGAGGGCTATGCACAGACCTAGGAAGCTGCGGTTTGGGGCACATGGCCCTGGCCAGAAACCACGGGTTGGGGGTCACACTGCCCCGGCTCTGGCCCCTGCTGCAAGCCACGGGTCAGTCGTGGGTGCACGGATCCAGCTCTGGCTCCCGCCACAAGCCGTGGGTCGGTCGGGGGCGCATGGCCCTGGCTCCGGCCCCTGCTGCAAGGGGGAGGGGCAGGGGGTTGGGGTGTTGGAGCGGGTTCGGGGTGCTGACTCCGGGAGAGAGTTTGGGTGCAGAAGGGGGCTCAGGGCTGAGACTTGTGGTGCAGGCTCCGGGCAGCACTTACCACAGGTGGTTCCCCAGAAGTGGCGACATCTCCCTCTGGTCCTAGGCAGAGGCGTGGCAAGGCAGCTCTGCACTCTGCCTCGCCCACAGGCACTGTCCCCGCAGCTCCTATTGGCGGGGGTTCCCAGCCAATGGGAGCTGCGGAGCAGGCGCTCATGGCAGGGGCAGCATGCAGAGCCCCCCTGGCCATCCCTTCACCTAGGAGCCAGAGGGAGATGTTGCCACTTCTGGGGAGCTACACAGAGCCAGGTAGGGAGCCTGCCAGCCCCGCACCAACCGGACGCCTGGCAACCCTACAATATCGGGACAGATGGCGTCCCGATTGTACATCGGTCGGAACACGGGACAAAGAATTAAATGTCGGGACAGTCCTGATTTTATTGGGCTGTCTGGTCACCCTATCTGCACTCAGGGCTTCTGCAGAGGATGGCACAAAGCTGGCTGGGCTGACTCTATGCTTGGCAGGGACTCACGCCATATCAAAAAAACTCTCTTGTGGAGCTCATCCATAATTGTGTTCTGGTTCCTTCAGGCTGCAATGCTGGTGAAAAGGTTCTTCTGGGTAAGGATGAATCAGACCCCTGTTGTCCATCAGGAGAGCAGGTGGGGAAGAGCCAGCATGGCTCATTCTCCTTTCAGTTCCAGCCTGCTTTCCTCACCCAGCAGTTTTAGTTTTGTATCTACTGGAACAGAGATGGGTCAATCCACAGGTGACCATGTGTGAGTGGTGCAAAGCTTCCTGGTCACAGTGGTTGGTTATTACAGACGAGACGTGGTTCACATCAGGGTACCATGCAGCATATTGGGGGTTGGATAAATGTGTCCAGATTCCATGCGTCCTCATCATCTTGAGAGTATATAAATATTTTGTGAGTGGAGAATGGCTTTTGCTATATTCTTTAGGAGATGAAGTTATAAGTTATATATACTATATAGCTTGTTATTATACATGACTGGGAGGCAATGGATACCTTAGTTGAAAGGCAACAAGGAGTGTTATGTAGTTTGAACCCGGGAGAAAAAGTTATGAAATATTCATTGGAGGAAGGAGACTGGAACCTGAAGCTCCCAGGTGAGCACCCTAAGCACCAGACTAGAAAGCCGTTTGTTTTCTCATTCTCTCTCAGGCCTAATGACTATTCGAGGATTTTATACAAAGTAGAAAGGCTTCAAGAGAAGAGATAGCTCCCAAGAAATAGCCTATAAGGCAGGTGGGGAGGATATTGTTCCTCAGTAAGGATTCAAACTTGGCTTCCACATCCCACACAGGTGATCTAACCACTGGTCTAGCATGTATAAGGGAAGGGGCATCAAGACCTTCCCCAGTGTTTTGTGATACTAGCCCTTGAAAAATGCCCAGGAACAAAATGTTTTCTTCAATCTGAAATGGCCTTTTTCTTGCTTCTTTCAAGTTGCCAAAATGTTCAGCATTTTCAGATTCAGTTCCACCCAAAAAGATATTTTATTTTTATTTCTCAGAACTAATCAATCAGTTATTCCTCCAGCTTTACATCTGACGATCATCCATGCCTAATGGCCTGTATGATAGAGCAAATGGACCAGGCCAATATTAACATAAATGCTTAGCTGGAATGATGCAACTCTGTGACAGAATGCACCCCTGCATTCCCACTCTGCGGACTACCATAATAATCTTTGTGCAATCCTTTTTGGGTGGGTGCTGGAGCCCCGAAGCACCCACAGAGTATGCCTTGAACAAGACAATGCCAGGATGACAGGGTGATGGATGGAGATGTTTTGATCAAACTAACATGTACAAGGTAAAGGGCCGTAACTAATCACGTCACAGGGGCGATACATAATCTGTTTGTTTGTGTCAGCGTATAAAAGAGGGGTCGCAGAGCGGGTCTCTTTGTCCGGCCAAGGTGGGAACAGAAAGTCCCGCTGTTCTCTGCACCGGTCCATTGGCACAGGCATGCCTGTCTCAGTATCCCTGTAGAGCCGATGGAATGCTACTTCCGTGATAGGTCAGCAATGAACCTGGCCGAGTGCCTTCGCTACTGAACGGAGTCTGTGGTCGTATTGGGCAGTTTGATTGAAGTCTGCTCTTCGGGCTGTCGGGCCCGAGTCAGTGCAGCACACAGAGAGGTACCTTGCAGCTAACAACCGACAACAGTAGCTACACTGCTTTTTTTCGTGCATGAGATCAATCAAAACTATATGTGTACGGACAGCTGGAAATTACATCTCCAGCTGTTGTGTGGACGTACCCGCAGACATCCAACAACTGAACATAAAAGGGGCAAATGATATACAATTCTCTTGTCTTATACGTAGATTGTCAACTCTTTGAGGCATGGACTGTCTTTTTGTTCTGCCTTTGCACAGCACCCAGCACAAGGGGGCCCTGGGGCTCCTAGGTACTCTGATAATCATAGTAATAATAATAATATCCGTAAGTGTAGGAATGAGCAACTCAGGAACACCTGAGGAGTGCAAGACATCACAATCAGTGACCTCCAGTCACCAGCTCTCTTAGGCACTGAGGGAATTTTAAGGAAGGTCAAAGGAGAATGAGTTCAGCGGAGGACCTAAGACTCAGGAATTCTGCAGCGGTTTTAACAAAACTCCTGACTGTCCAAACCTACGGAGTCAGGTCGTGGTCAGGATTTATTGGTGACTTGTGGGAATTTTAGACAGTAGCTTTCCCCTTTTTAAGCTTAAAGACCTTGTATGTTGTGAAGGCTATTTAAAAACAAATCCCTGTGATGTAACACTGAAGGATAATAATCTAATAATAAAAACAGCACACACACTGATATCACTGCAAATGATTTACATTGGAACTAGGAATTACAACTCTTTGACTACTACAAACTACTTTCCGGATTCTGGATTTCTTCAGGTCTCATGCTGTGGCATCTTTAGAACCTTTTCCTGCAGCAAGACACCCCTCTGAAACACCACCCAATTGTTCTCTCCCTCCGGGAGCATCTGATTCGGCAAACACCCAGTTGCCTTGCACAATGCATTGGTGCTTCTTGAGGCATCAGATCTGAAAAAAGGAAAGGTTATCAACACTAATTTACTCACAATAAAAAAAAAAAACCCGGCACAGAGAGAGGAAGTCTTATTTCAGGTAAACAGTCATGATGTAAATTGCCCCAGCTATTCAGTTAATAGCATGGATATGTGAACATGTAAATATAGTGGCCATTTTTTTCTATCAGTTGTGCCAGGAAGATCCCCAGTGATATCAGTGAAGTATCCCTTTAAATAGTTTGTGAACCTTTTAGTGGAGCTCATTGTCCTCTATGCTTTAGAAGCTGCCAGCAGTCAGCCAGAGCACCAGTACGTATGTGGCTAGGCCCCACATGTTTGTGTGTATCTAGAAAACATGACTAGATGGGACCCCATTGTGCCCTGTGGTTTCTTCATATTGTTTTCTTGCGTGAAGAGCACAAGACTTACAAATAATGATGATGTGGCAGCCGGAGGTCCCAATCAGGACTGAGACCCCATTGCAGTAGACACAGGTACAAACAGAATAAGAGACATTTCCTGCAGAGCTTAGAGTCTAAACAGACAAGACACAACAAGTATCCTGAATTCAAACTGGAATAGATGCAGAGAACAGCTACTAGGATGGTCAGGGGAATGGGGGATCTATCTTAGGAGAGGAGACTGGAGGAACATGGCTTGTTTAGCCTGGCAAGATGAAGG
This sequence comes from Natator depressus, assembly GCF_965152275.1. Classification (NCBI taxonomy): domain Eukaryota; kingdom Metazoa; phylum Chordata; order Testudines; family Cheloniidae; genus Natator; species Natator depressus. The sequence continues at coordinate 12,837,356 of NC_134236.1, read as the reverse complement.
CTGAGGGGGGAATATGATTACTCTCGATAAACAACTCAGGGAGTAAACGCCAGGGAGGGAGAAGAGCTATTTAAAATAAGGGACAATGCTGGCACAAGAACCAATGGGTATGAATAAATGGCCATGAATAAATTAGTCTGGAAATTAAAAGAAGCTTTCTCACCATTACAGAAAGGAGTTTCTGGAACAGCCTTCCCATAGGAGTCATGGGGGCAAACCACTTAAGTAACCTGGTAAATGTATTAACAGGATTATATGATGGGGTTGCTTGCAATAGCGGGGAACTAGACTTGATGACCTGGCACGTTTTTCTATTTGCCACGGAATCACCATGTTGGTTACAGGGCATAGCTCCTTGCCCCACCCAGAACATGGAGCCTCTGGGGATTTTCTTAAGCTGAAAGAGTTATCTGTCTACTCAAGCCTGTCTATCAAGCTCAGTAATAGTCAAAAATATGTTCAGATAGGATGTTTTTTTGTGGGTGAGTGCACTCTGTCTCAGTGTTGATAACCAAGTCTCCTTGTCTTCTAGCTAGTTTGCTAGCTACATAGAATCATAGAATATCAGGGTTGGAAGGGACCCCAGAAGGTCATCTAGTCCAACCCCCAGAATTCACCTACCTCATACAATAATGTTTCAGTAGCTATAACAGCCTTTTATTTTTAATTTTGAGCTGCTCTTCCAGTGAGAGACTCCCAGGAGTCTAGCTAGCAACTACTAGCCAGTGAGAGATTAATTCTTCATGTCGTTGCATGTGACCATTTCCATGAGGAAGGCACAGGAGGATTTGCCAAAGGACCATTCAGCAATAAAAATTCCACAACTGGTAATGTTTGGTCACAAGTCACATCTGAGATGCTTTAATAATTGGACATGTCCCCCATATATGCATGAAGCCTTTGCTTTTGACACAGTTTCTCCAGCTGTTCTTCCTGTTAAGTCTCTATATCTGTTTTAACATAGCTAGTGTCAATGGCATTTTAAGCACTTTAGATTGCTGCCTAGCCCCATAATAACTGCATGCCTTCCTTGTTGTCCTACAAACAAAATGGGAGTTGTCTGGGCATCAAGTATAACCTTGTCTTGTATTATCATGTTTAATATTGTATTGGCTCTGGGTATTGCCCAGGGATGAGCATCTCTCTTCCATTAATACATTACATTCATATCTATTCTTGGATTCATCTCTTACCTGGAGATGAGATTTCAGCAGCATCATCCTGGGCTTCGGCTTCTACTGCGTCTGGAGCTTGGGCCTCGGCCTCATTCTTTGTCACAACCACGGCCTCACTCTGGGTCTGGAAGACCAAGAAGACAACCGCAAAGAGAAGGAAAAGGATCTTCATGGCCAAACTTTGGCAAGAATCTCAATGTACCTGCAGAGATGAGCAAAGCAAAGACAGAGTGAGGTTCTTCAGTTGAAAGGAGATGGAGAGTCTCTGTATTTATAATGAGTCACCAACCTGAGGGAAAGATAGTCCAGGAGATAGTCCTTTTGGGTTGGGTTCTGGGGCTATTAAACTGCTCCAAGCTCCCTTTGATGTTGTTTGATCTGATGGCTGTCCCCTGAGCAGCACGTCCTTTCTTTTGACTCTGGATTTAGCCCTGTCAATAGCCCTCACAGCTCCCCATCTGTTTCATTATTAAATTGCAGGTGTACAGATGTCACATCTGAGGGAGCCGTCCTCTCCTTCAGTTTCAGGAGAAAGAAAAATATTTTTCATTTCCTCCTCTTCTGAAAATGGAAAATACAGGCCCAGATTCTGAGATTTGCGTCGCAGGAAGTGCAGGACAGCTGGCATAGCCTGGGTTGGGAATGGCAAAAGTGACATTCAGGGAGGGCATTGTGAATTCTGGCTTGGCTGAGGACTTGCTTGGACCCTGGAGAAACTCAGTGAAGCTCCCTGGGCTCTACTAAGTTACATGACCCTTGCATGGCTGTCTATGGCCACTCTGCCTCCCAGAATAACTAGAACGCAGAGCCAACAGATTATGCCTCTTCCCTAAGTCAGTATGCACATTTCTGCCCCTCTGTTGTGGCACGAAGATAGGGGCTATGAAGGAGTCAACGTAGGTCCAGCTGCAATTCCAAATTGTCACCAAGGGACTCTTTCTGTGCCAGTGGAATTCCTTAGGGGGACACGGCACCCCTTTAACCCACTGGAGCAGTGTAAGGGGCTGAAACAGGGGGACAGAATCGGGCTCACAGCTTGCGCCATCTTCACAAGCAGGCTGAGCGCTTTAGGGACAATCTGTGGCCTTGTCTGGGCTGAAATCCTGGCTGCCTTCAGACATCAGGGGCCTTTAACCTTCTGCTTGTTATTCTCTTCTTGGACCCCCTGGCAGCTCACGTGAGATGTACACAGGGATAGGGTGCTAAAAAACTGATATCTGAGTGTGTGTGAAAGAATTCAGTGCCCTAGGGAACTGCCATATACAGTGAACTATTGTGGACAATAGAAGGAATTATTCGGGATGGTTGAAAACTTTCAAACAAAACCTTTTCCTATCAGACACTGGAGTTTGTCTAAATTCAAATTTTCCTCAAAAATAGATTGATTTCTGTGGAAAGTTCCATTGCCAAATATAAAATAATAACAGGTTCTTTTTGGTTGAATGTGACTGTTCGTGCCTGCCTGTGACTTCACAGTGCATCATGGGAGTTGTATTTCTGGGTTCCTTCCTGCTCCCATTCCTCCCTATGGGCCCCGCTCCCTGGGTGGATTGCTATATAGAATATCCGATATGCCTTGGGGAGGTAGAATGATCCCATTGGCTTGAACTCAGAGACAGGAGTAGGGCTTGGCAAATCATTCATTTTTTGGTTCAGTGACTGGCCTAATAAATCAAGAAAAAAAAATGGTTCAGGACAAACCACATCTGGATTTTTTTGGTGAATCAAAGAAGTCCTTTTTGGGTCTATTCCAGAACAGGAATTTGAGCCTGGATCTCTCACATACCAGGTGAGTGCCACAACCACTGGGCAAAAGGGTAGAGAGCAGTAGCAGAGCCAGCACTTCCTCCTGCTCCAGCTGTCTTGTGAAAGGCCCAAACTATTCATGTCAAATAAGTACATTTTTCATCACATAGACTATTCATCCAAAAAGTTTTGCTTGGCGCTTGTCAGTAATCCTGGGGTCTGTTCTAAGTTCTCCCACTGACCTGGCATGTTACCTTGGAGAAGTCACTTCACCTCCCTGTGCCTCTGTTTTCAATCCCACACTTTCTCTGTTTAGCCTGTAAACCCTTTGCAGTGGGGACAGTCTCTTGCTATGTCTTTTCACAGTGCCTCGTACAATGGGGTACTGCTATTGGCTGTGGCCTCTAAGCACTACGGTCATACAAATAATAATAATAATAATAATTAATAATAATATGATATCAATAGTCTTGGAAGGATCTGATTTTTCTCTGTAAATCCGAGTAAACCACAATTCCGCCGTACACACACAAACCCATGGAACATATGTTAATCGATAATAATAAGGCTTGGAAAGATTAGATTATTTTCCCTGTTTATGGGTAAATGTGGATTTCAGTGTTCATAGTCAAATTCACCAAAAAGTATTTCCATTAAGAATAATTAGGCTCGGAAAGATTAGATTTCTATTGGTAAATGTCGGTAAATGTTGCTTTCCCTGTCCACGTAGGAACCGACGAAACAATATTTCCATCATTTCCATCAAAAATTACAATATTACAAAATTACAATCAATATTTCCAATATTTCCATCAAAAATTACACAGAGGCAAAGTAAGAAAAATGTTTCCTGGAAACTCCTTAGTTTGATTTGAGATTCAAAAAGTGTGCGCTGTTCTTAAAATATTGTCTGACACCCCCCACCCCCCCACACACACTTTATTTCCTGCAATTGTGAAAATTTAAATAGATAAAAACTATTAGAGAGGTTTAAAACCCATCATTTTGCTCAACTGTGAAAATGTAAATTGATAAAGATTGAAAAAAAAGATTAACAATAAAAATTGATATTATTCATTGAAAGTATAAACAATTAAAAATAGAAATTCAGCCAAGCCTACATATAAATGACTCAAGCTATGGGACTTGGACTGGTATAATAATACCTAGCACTTGATAACACTTGTTATCAACCTGAGAGACTTGGGAAGTGAGGACGTCATCAGGAGTAACTTGGAAGGAAAACAGCCCAAGGAAAGGCCTTCGTATAATGCTGTTCTTGTGGGTTATCTACTCCTGGATGAGAAGAGATAATTGTCTTTGTTCCTGCTCTGAAAGTGAAGGCTTCCTCAGATGATGGTGTACAGCGTCTGCCCTGCTGAGTAAACACTGAAACAGGTGGTGAGCAGGAGGGATATTCCCCAGCAAATCCTGAATGAACTGAAAGGCTGCGGCTCTTGGGGCAGAGCCAGCAGATCACAGTAACATCAAAGGGAGACTGGAGCCGTTTCATACTTTTAATCCCCCGCCAATACGATGGTGTTGGGGCAGAAAAGACTACATGGACGATGCAGGGTGGCTACTGTGCTTCACAGGTGTTGTTCAGAACATCATCGAATCACGGAAATTATACATGGAAAACAACAATCAGGTCATCTAGTCCATCTCCCTGAGGCCAATGCACACTTGTTCTTAGCAGTCTGGTTGGAACAGGTGGAGAGAAGCCATAGCACCACTCTGTGCCTCAGTTTCCCCATCTGTAAACGGGGTATAATGATACTGGCTTCCTTTGTACAGTTCTTTGAGATCTATGAATGAGAAGTGGTAGATGTAATAAGCAGGTGTCATTATAATTAATAAGCTATAAAGCAAACAGTACAGACAAGAACTTTTTTGCTTACACTAATATTGAATTTCGGGCCCATGATCTGTTAACACATTTTTAGCCATTGTCTTGTAAACTGGTCTCACGCCAGGCTTCAGGGTCGAATAGTTAAAGAAAAAGCCTCCTTCCAGATTGTGCAGTCATTCAGAACAGTATGAGATGTGCTCTTCTGCATTCCACAGGGCCTCTTGACCTTGGCTTAATTAGATGACCAATAATTTGTTCCAACCATAATCATAATCACACGAGCCGTAATTGGTTTAATTAAATTAAGGTAACCAAATTTCATTGCTTACACAGAACAGAGGAGATAGCTAACTATGGAGAAAAATATACTGGGCCTGATGCCCCACTGCGATGCACCATTTCTGCGTTGGTGAAGCTCTTTGGGCCAATTCTTCAGCTGATGTTAATCGACTAATAATAATATCATATAAGTAGGCTTTGAAGGATTAGATTTCACAATGACATCAAGAACCAGTGTGACACCAGCTTTCATTTAAGACCCCATATGACGTTATTTGGTGAACTAGAATGTATACACCAGAATCACCACAGTCCTGTAACCCCCTTGCCAGTTGGCATTAAAGGATTCTTGGGTCACATTCCCCCCACGTCTAAACTGAACCTTGGCCTCCACTCACGTCTTTCAATCCTCCAGCTTCTTCCTCCTTTCCCCCCCACCACCTCCAGCAAATTCATTCCTTGCCTGCCATGCCTCCCTCCCACCAAACTGATCTTCTACCTTTGTACCTTCCTGCCCTCAACAAATCAATCATGTGCTGCCTCCCTCCCTCAATAAATTGATCTTGTGTTCCTACATCCCCCACAACTTATCTCCAGCTGGGCTATGTGTGAGTCTGTGATAACCCAGGAACTCCCTTCTTTCGCCACCCTGGTGGCAGCACCCACTTGCTGGATGGGAGCCATCCTGTGCTCAGCACACCCCACTCTAGATGGGCCCAGAGTCAATTCTGCAGCCCCCCTAGGCATTCAGGGCCCAATCCATCCCTGGGGGCAGGGACAGGGATGGGGAGAGGAGAGGGCAGGCGGCTTTCAGTCAGCTTTGCACTTCCTTTATGCCGAGCCAGCAATGAGCCAGTTTGGCCTATAGGACAGTTTAGAGCAGCCCAAGCAGTTGAGCCAACATGTGCCCACTGCCCCATGGGTCATTCCAGCAGCCAGTAACAGCAAGGGCATAGGAATGTCCTGACCACGCCTCCCTTCTCCAGGGAACTGCCCTTCCACCCTCCGCTGTATGTCTCCTGCACCCAGGGCTTCTGCAGGGAGTGGCATAGAGCTGGCAGTGCTGATTCTATTCCTGGCAGAGACTCACAGCACACCAGCAAAACTCATTGGTAGGGTGCATCCGTAATTGTGTTCTGGTTAGGGTTGCAAGCCTTCCAGCATTGGCCTGGAGTCTCCAGGGATTAAAGATTCATCTTTAATTAAAAATTGATGTCATGTGTTGAAACCTCCAGGAATATGTCCCACCACAGCTGGCAACCCTAGTTCTGGTTCCTTCATGCTGCAATGCTGGGGAAATGGTGCTGTGGGGGCTGATGATTATCAGACCTTAGTTGTTCACCAGGGGAGCAGGTAGGGAACAGCCAGCATGGCTCATTCCCCTCTCAGTCCCAGCCCGCTTTCCTCCCCCACCAGTTTTAATTTTGATCTGCTGCATCAGAAATGGGTCAATGTACAGGTGACCGTGCATGAGTGGTGCAAAATTTCCCAGTCACATTGAGGTTTTGCAAAACCCAAACTAGATGTGGTTCACATCATGGTACCACGCAGTGGGTTGGGGGTTGGATAAATGGGTATAGGTTTAACTCATCCCTATAATATTGAGGGGAGGTAGATACTTTCTGAATGGCTTTTGCTATATTATTTGGGAGATGAAGTTACAACTTGTATATAGCTTGTAATTGTACAAAACTGAGAGGCAGTGTGTACCTTAGTTGGGGGTGTTAGCCCTCCCTTGGTTCTTGTCACGCAGACAGGAAGCAGAAGGCCAGAGTCCAACGTGCAGGCAATGTGATGTTTACTGGGGTTAAAAAGGAAGCATCATCTGCAGCTCTGTATACCAGTACAGCTTTTCCTTCCCCTTCCTACCCTCTCCTTCTTAGTAGGCTTAATATACCTATCATGCCCACCCTTGGCACCACCCCTGGCCATTTATGGTCAAGTTCCATTATAAAGGATCTTGAGTCTGAGGGCTTTGGTACCAGATCTTTTGTACCCCAGGGGAAGGGGAAGGAGTGAGGTTTTGTACCAGCCAAGGCCACCTTCTTTGAATATTGTTATGTAGTTTGAACCAGGATGAAAACTCATTCAATATTTATTGGAGGAAGCATCTAGAGCTCCCGGGTGAGTGCCCTAAGCACCAGGCTATAAAGCCATTTGATTTCTCATTCTCTCCAGGCCCAAAGATATTCAAGGATTTTATACGAAGTGGAACAGCTTCAACAGAAGAGACACCTACCCCAAAATAGTCTGTATAGGAGGGTCAGTAGGATACTGTTCCCAAGCAAGGATTCAAACTTCAGTCTTCCACATCCCACATGAGTGACCTAAACACCAGGCTAAAACAGATTGCTGGCATAAAATAAAAAAGGTCATAGAGCAGTTTTCAAACTAAGGGCTGGGGGAAAGCTGACAGGTGCGGAGAAGCAGGTGGCTTGGACAGAGACATTCCTTAGGGGACGATCTATTCATGGAGATTCTCTATCTCCTTGTAAGGAGGTGAGGATGGAAGATGATAAAATATGTGTAGGATCCAATGTGAAACAGTCAAATGAAAAAGAGTCCCATTCAATTAAATCTCATATTGGCAGATAGCTAAAAAGTGACAATTTTTAAGTACTTATATACAAATGTTAGAATCTAAATAATAAGATAGTTGAACTTAAGTGTCTCGTATTAAATGAGGATATGGATATAATAGGCATCACAGAAACTTGGAGGAACGAGGATAATCAATGGGATACAGTAATACCAGGGTACAAAATATATCGGAAGGACAGAACAGGTCGTGTTGGTGGGGGAATGGCACTGTATGTGAAAGATAGCCTAGAATCAAACGAAGTAAAAATCTTAAATGAACCAAACTGTACCATATAATATTTATGGATAGTAATTCCATGCTTGAATAATAAGAATAAGCAGTAGGATATAATACCAACCACCTGACCAGGATGGTAATAGTGACTGTGAAATGCTCAGGGAGATTAGACAAGCTACAAAAATAAAAAACTCAATAATAATGGGGGATTTCAACTATCCCCATATGGACTGGGTACATGTCAACTCAGGACGGGATGCAGAGATAAAGTTTCTTGACAGCTTAAATGACTGCTTCTTGGAGCAGCTAGTCCCGGAACCCACAAGAGGAGAGGCAATTCTTGATTTAGTCCTAAGTGGAGCACAGAATCTGGTCCAAGAGGTGAATATAGCTGAATCACTTGTTAATAGTGACCATAACATAATAAAATTTAACATCCTTGGGGGTGGGGGAACACCACAGCAGCCCACCTGGGTAGCATTTAATTTCAGAAAGGGGGACTACGCAAAAATGAGGAAGTTAGTTAAACAAATTAATGGGTACAGTGCCAAAAGTAAGAGGACCCCAAAAGTGCCACCATGGCTAAAAAAGAAAGTAAAAGAAGCAGTTAGAGGTGTAACCCTTCTGCCCATCAGAGTTGGCAGCAACAAGGGCCGGGTTCAATATCTAGGGGATCCATTCCAATAACACAATGCAAACCGGCTCGAGCCCCCACCCAGTGACCTGGGACAAATATATACCACCCCCGCTGGGCGCCTCCAAGAGGCAATACTTCCCCTCTCGCAAGCACATAGTCTGAGTGTAGCAAAAAAGCCTTTTAATAACAGAGAGAAACAATGTGGCATTATGTTGGGGAAACACCACCAACAGGATTCATAACACAACCCATGAGCAAAAAAAACCACCCCAAGCAAATTGGGGCATGCCCCTTTCCCTCGGGTTCTTGAGTCCCAGCACCCAAACGTCTCTTGAGTCCAGCAATCCACAAATCACCCAAAGTCCAAAAAGTCCAGCCCCAGAGTTCAAAAGTTCATCTGCATAGTGTTACTCCCCAGTCTGGCTAAAATGTGCCTGTGTGGGGGGAAAGGGGTAAGGGGCACCTTACGTGTCCTGAAGCTGACTGCCCCACAGGGCTCTGCTCCACCACGACCGGCTCCGCTCTGCACCGCTCGCCGTCTCATGAACAGCTCTGCTCAGCTCGCCGTCTCACGAACACACCGCTGTCTCACGAACGGCTCCACTCCACCACGACCGGCTCTGCTCTGCACCGCTCGCTGTCTCAAGAACAGCTCTGCTCAGCTCGCTGTCTCATGAATGGCTCCGCTCTGCACAGCTCGCCATCTCACGAACAGCTCTGCTCAGCTCGCCATCTCACGAACACACCGCTGTCTCACAGACGGCTCTGCTCCACCACGACCGGCTCCACTCCGCACAGCTCGCCGTCTCACAAACACACCGCTGCACTCTAGATCTTCTGGCTCCCCACTACTTGACACAGTGCTCAGTGATTTCAGCTCGCAGTGATTTCAGCTCATAGTAGTGGGGGCCTTAGTGCTGGTGCACCTTAAGGCCAAAGTGAATGCAGCACAGTACCTGTAGCAAGACTCTTAATAGACCCAAAATTAGCTCTGACATTCCACAGTGGAGAGAGACAGAGGTGCAATTGGTGCTTCAGGCCCTCACAAAGGGGCCCACACCACCAGGTACTAATACCTGTCTCAAGTCTCTCTCAATTCACACAGTTTTGGAACCCATGACCCTTGCCTAGCGAGTGCTACTTAGTTGATGGTGAGTCCCTCCATCATAGCAAAAGGCCAAGTACAGTTCCCATAATCAGGGTAATAACAATTTATTCTTCCTGCCCCAATAACAGAGACACTGGGGATCCCACAGCAGCCGAAGTGACCATTTGGGCAGCTATGGCCTCAGTCTAGGCGGGGTGGGTGTGCCTATGCAAATGAGATCAGCCCCTAAAGTTTTTTTTTTCCACAACTTGCCACACCTCACCACCAGATGTCAGGGTGGAGCTCACCCTGACACTGCTTACATCCTCCCCCCAGCCGAGAATTTGTCGTCCCGACAAATCACACGCCCTTTATACCAACTCATGGGTTTCCTCCAAAGGGCCTCAGGAAGCCCACTTTAGCTTCCACAAGCCTGTGTGCTAAATGTATTGGCTCCTCACTAGTCACCCCAGGTGCATCATAAGTTAACCGTTTCACTGGTCTTATCACCCTGTCTCGTCTATTGAGACTCTCTGTTGCCGAGGTAGGGGGAACATTCTCTTGAGTGACGGATGGAGAGGCTTCCCTGGAGGGTCCCTCGGCTACTGGCGTAGGCCCCTGCACTCCTAGTTCTAACGCTGGAGGGTCCAAGGTGCCCAGGGCATCCTCTACCTGTGTGTCTCCATTGTCCAATAACCTGTGTGTGTCATCACAGTGGGGTCTCATCAGCGGCACCGGGGTGTCAGAAAGGGGCCTAAATAATTCCGCCATGGGGTTTAGGGCGGAAGAGGGAAAACTCTCGTTTGGTTCAGCTGATTGAGTCTGAAATCTTGTCTCCATCCCAGGATACACCAGGGTTGTGTCTTCCTCCTCAGACTCACTCTCAGATGTGCAGAATAGGGGTAAGTTAGCTGCAGGGGGCCCGCTGTCTGTGTTGGATGGCGGCTTTGGTCTAGCACCTCTGTTCTGCCCGGCTGCCCTGTTGTGGCCCATCTCATAAGGGATGCTTACCAATTCCCCCACAGGGAGCAAAAGGTTTCTATGCACCGTCTTTATTTGCCCTGGGCCGTCTTCAGGTTTGATCTTGTAGACCGGCAGATCTCCCAGCTTTTCCATCACCAGGTAAGGCATTGCCTTCCATCTGTCAGCTATCTTGTGTTTGCCAGCAATACCCAAATTTCGCAGCAGGACTCTGTCCCCCGGCTGGAGCTCCTGCGAACGCACTCTAGCATCATATCGATGTTTGTTGCGGTCTGCGTTCTTCCGAGCCGCAGCGGTAGCTAAGCGATAAGCATCCCGCAGCTTTTCCCTTAGTCGGGATACATATTGCTGGTGAGTTTCATAGCTATCTCCATCCTCTGATACACCAAAGCACAAGTCTATGGGTAATCTTGGTTCTCGCCCAAACATCAAGAGATATGGGGTGACTCCCGTAGCATCGTTCTTTGTGGCATTGTAGGCATGCACCAGAAATGCGACATGCTGGCTCCAGGTTGCCTTCTGCTCTGGTCGCAAAGTTCCCAACATATCTAATAGGGTTCGGTTGAACCTCTCTGGCTGAGGATCACCTTGGGGGTGATAAGGCGTTGTCCTAGACTTTTTGATTCCTGCTATCTTCAGCACCTCCTTCAGAAGGTGACTCTCAAAATCCCGCCCCTGATCAGAGTGTATCCGAGCCGGGAATCCATAGACTGAGAAATATTTGTCCCACAATACTCGAGCGACGGTGGTGGCCCTCTGATCACGTGTGGGATATGCCTGTGCATACCGTGTAAAATGGTCAGTCACTACTAGAATGTTCCCAACCTTCCTCTTGTCTACCTCTACAGACAAGAAATCAATGCATACCAATTCCAAAGGTTTGTTGCTGGTGATGTTCTTGAGATATGCAGCCCTCGTGGGCAGAGTTTTCCTTTGAACACATCGAGCACAAGTCTCACATTTCCTGCGAACATCTTCAGCCATTCGGGGCCAATAGAACCTACTACGAATAAGTTCCAGGGTCCTCTCCATCCCTAAATGCCCAAAGTCATCATGCAGTGCCCTCATGGCCAGGGCTCTGTACTTTTTTGGCAGCACTAGTTGTGCTCGTTGTTTTTGTAAAGGGTCAGTGGTCATTCGGTGTAGCACTCCCTGAATCAGTTTTAGTTTGGTCCATTCTCTCAATAGTAGTTTACCCTCCGGGTTAGGTGGGACAACCGCAGCTGGGCTTCGCCCCTCCCTTTTGGCAAGTAGTGTATCACGAATGTCAATATCTTGCCGCTGGGCTTCTTGCCAGTCAGCTGCATTGAGCATGGGCAAAGGAGATTGGTCCAATGCAATATAGTTCACTGAAGCAGAAGGCATGCATTCAGGGGGCAGGCCCAAAGCTTCTGCAACACATACCTGAAGGCTCTCACGGGCCTCTGGCTCTCGGCGACTCACACTGCAAATAGCTCTCACACCATCTGTGGGTATCACAGCAACTTCTGGAGCCTGTGGACGCCTGGACAATGCATCTGCATCTACATTGCTTCTCCCTGATCGGTACTGAATGCTGAACTCATAGCTAGCCAAGGCGGCCACCCATCTCTGCCCTGTAGCATCCAGCTTAGCACTTGTTAACACATAAGTCAGTGGATTGTTGTCTGTCCACACCTGGAACTGAGCACCATACAAGTAGTCTCGAAATTTCTCAGTGATGGCCCATTTCAGGGCCAAAAATTCCAGCTTGTGGGTGGGATAGCGAGTTTCACTATCAGACAATCCTCGGCTGGCAAAGGCTACAGGTTTACGTTTGCCTTCCACTTCCTGGTACAGGACTGCTCCCAGACCCTCCAAACTGGCATCAGTATGCAGGATAAAGGGTTTGCTTGGGTCAGCAAAAACTAGGACTGGAGCATGAGTTAGGCAAGTAATGATTTCTCGAAAAGCCCTTTCACATCTCTCATCCCACCGTGGCCCAAATGGTTCAAATGGGCCATAGTGTCTCTGCACAGGGGGCTTTGGAGACCTCCCCTTATTCTTGGACTTAGATTTGTTCTTGCTGGACTGATGTCCCCTGGTGAGATCGTTCAGAGGCTTTACAATCGTAGCATAGTTTTTCACAAATCTGCGGTAGTAGCCACTAAATCCGAGAAAGGTCTTGAGTTCTCTGTAGTTACTTGGACGTGGCCATGTAGTGAGTGCTTCTATTTTATCAGGATCAGTACTCACACCCTCTTGGGACACGATGTGACCCACATACTTCACTGAGGTTCTGCAGAACTGGCATTTGTCAATTGAAAGCTTCAGACCATAATCCTCCAACCTATCAAGCACTTTAAGAAGTCTTTCTTCATGCTCCTCTAAGGTTCTTCCAAACACAATCAGGTCATCCAAATAAACTAACACTTGCAGTAAATTCATGTCTCCCACAACTTTCTCCATGAGACGTTGAAAGGTGGCAGGTGCTCCAGAAATCCCTTGGGGCATGCGTTCGAACTGATAAAACCCTAATGGGCAGATGAAGGCTGTCTTCTCCTTATCTTCTTCTCCCAGAGGGATCTGGTAGTATCCACTTCGAAGATCCAACACAGAGAACCACTGGCTTCCCAACAAACAGTCTAAGGCATCTTGCACTCGAGGCATAGTGTACTGGTCGACCACAGTACGGCTGTTTAGGGTGCGGTAGTCAATACACATCCGAATTTTCCCATTCTTTTTACGGACTACCACAATGGGTGAGGCGTATGGGCTGCGGGACTCTGTAATGATGCCATTCGCAGCCAGCTCCTGAAGATGATGTCGCACATCTTCCATCTCAGAGAGAGCAATCTTCCTAGATCTCTCCCTGAAAGGTCGAGAGTCATGGAGTCTGATATTGTGCTCTACTCCTTTTGCACATCCCACATCCCACTCATGCAGTGAGAACACCTTGGATCTTTCACAAAGTTTCTTCCTCAGGCGATCTTTCCAGTCCTCGGACACTGGTGAATCTCCAAAGTCAAACTTTGCTGGGTCTATTGTGGGAACTTGAGTTTCACACTGGGGTTTTACAATCGACTCAGGCTCAAAGAGGTCTGCTATCTTTTGTCCTTGCTTCACAACAACATCACGACTCGTTTCATTAGCAATCAGTATAGTCACCCTTTCCTGGGCTTCAAGGGGTAGAGTTATGACTCCACTGGGGACCAGCACTCCTTCAGGGAGCTCTCCTCCCATCGGCTGCTCTATCATTGCTAACGTCCGTTTACTGCCTTTCAGACAGGTACTCATGACAAGCACTTCTTGCTCCGTCCTTGCAGGCACTACTAAGGGGGTCGTGCCCGCGTACTTCAGTGCCCCAAGCGGTAGCTCAGATGTCTCCCTTTTAGCGCTCTCAATTTTCCTATAGGCTTCAGCACAAAGCGTATGGATCATCAGGGTATTCAGGTACTGGTCCCCAGCCCGCCTTCTGCAGTAATCCGCGAGTACCTTGAAGAGACTGGAGTTGGTCCCTATCAGCACAGACATATCAGAGGTCCCTTTAGGGTCAGGGCATATTAAGGCAGCTGTGTCTACCTCTTCTCTTACCCCAGCAACCTCCTCTGGGAATTCCAGGTGCACTATGACATACCCTTGGTAGGGGTATTCATCCATGCTGAGGCCACACAGGCCAAGGCCAGTCAGTGGCTGTATAGGCAGGTGCCTAAGCATCTGCTGGTAGAATGACTGAAATATAATAGTCACTTGAGATCCAGTGTCAAGCACTGCTTTACACTCCACCCCTTCAATCCTCACCGTGACCTCTGCTCGAGGCCCTATCAGTCCTGCGGGGATCCCAGCTGGACAGTCTTTTCTGGGGGAATCTTCAAATACTGCAGACCTGGGGGGTCCCCGTCCCCAGACCCTCTGGCAGCTACCGGATCTCTCCCAACTGATCCTCAGCTTTCCATACACTAAGGAGGGGTTTTCTTCATTACGGCACTTGGCAGCACTGTGTCCATCCTGACCACATCGGTAGCAGAAGAATTGACATTTCCCCCTTCGCCTGGGTTGGATGGTGGCTCTAAGTGCAGGCTTCTCAATTGCCACCGTTTGAGGCTTCTTATTCCTGGAAGTCTTAACTTGGTCAATGGTACTTTGCAGCTCAGCTATCCGTTCCGTCAGGACTTGCATTTGTTGGGCAAGTTCCTCTCTGGTGCTCACCATCAGTACACTGGCCGCTTGCAGTGGTGTTGTGCTGGCTGGATCCGATGTTTGGGCTTCCCAAAATTCACTGGCAGCCTGCCTTTCTTCCTCCTCTCTGACCTCTTTTATCAGCTGGGAGTAACTTGGGGGATGTTCCCGTCGTTCTCTAAGCTGGAGATGAAGTAGAATCGGGTTCTGATACTGAGTTCCTCTTACAATTTGAGCCAGTCTGGTCTGATCCATCTGCTCAGCAGTCACTGCTCCCCTCATGACAGCTCTCTGAAGCAGTCTCTCCAGTCTCTGTATGTAGGCTGAAGCCTTCTCGCCCTTTTGTTGTCGGGAATTAAGGAACTTACAGTAGCTGTCTTCAGGGTCCTCTACGCTCCCAAAGTTGTGTTCAAGGGCCTCTAGGCAGTCCTTCACACTGACCCCAGGGTCAGTGAGCTTCAGGGTGCGAATCACATCTAATGCTGGGCCGCCAAGGCTCGCTATGAGGCATCTTCGCTTTTCTGCATCTGGTACGGCCCACTCTTGCAGCATTTCAGTGGTATGCTCTAACCAGGGTTCAAACTCCTCCTCCCCAGCAAATAATCTTAACTTACGACAAGAGTTTGACGCAGCATGGGACAGCACAACCTTTTCCAATGTTTGCCCCAGAGCTTTTGTCCAATCATCAGCCAAGGCTGCAGCCTCTGAGCTAGAAGCTGCTGAGCCAGGGCCCAACAAACCTGACAAATTAGCCATTATACAACAGTAATTTCCTCAAAATATAAGCACAAACAAAAAAAATATAAATTGTTTTCCAATGTAGTGGATCACTCAACAGGTGCTTGCGGGGGGTACTGACCCAGGCATCCCGGACGAGCCCCCAAAAATGTAACCCTTCTGCCCATCAGAGTTGGCAGCAACAAGGGCCGGGTTCAATATCTAGGGGATCCATTCCAATAACACAATGCAAACCGGCTCGAGCCCCCACCCAGTGACCTGGGACAAATATATACCACCCCCGCTGGGCGCCTCCAAGAGGCAATACTTCCCCTCTCGCAAGCACATAGTCTGAGTGTAGCAAAAAAGCCTTTTAATAACAGAGAGAAACAATGTGGCATTATGTTGGGGAAACACCACCAACAGGATTCATAACACAACCCATGAGCAAAAAAAACCACCCCAAGCAAATTGGGGCATGCCCCTTTCCCTCGGGTTCTTGAGTCCCAGCACCCAAACGTCTCTTGAGTCCAGCAATCCACAAATCACCCAAAGTCCAAAAAGTCCAGCCCCAGAGTTCAAAAGTTCATCTGCATAGTGTTACTCCCCAGTCTGGCTAAAATGTGCCTGTGTGGGGGGAAAGGGGTAAGGGGCACCTTACGTGTCCTGAAGCTGACTGCCCCACAGGGCTCTGCTCCACCACGACCGGCTCCGCTCTGCACCGCTCGCCGTCTCATGAACAGCTCTGCTCAGCTCGCCGTCTCACGAACACACCGCTGTCTCACGAACGGCTCCACTCCACCACGACCGGCTCTGCTCTGCACCGCTCGCTGTCTCAAGAACAGCTCTGCTCAGCTCGCTGTCTCATGAATGGCTCCGCTCTGCACAGCTCGCCATCTCACGAACAGCTCTGCTCAGCTCGCCATCTCACGAACACACCGCTGTCTCACAGACGGCTCTGCTCCACCACGACCGGCTCCACTCCGCACAGCTCGCCGTCTCACAAACACACCGCTGCACTCTAGATCTTCTGGCTCCCCACTACTTGACACAGTGCTCAGTGATTTCAGCTCGCAGTGATTTCAGCTCATAGTAGTGGGGGCCTTAGTGCTGGTGCACCTTAAGGCCAAAGTGAATGCAGCACAGTACCTGTAGCAAGACTCTTAATAGACCCAAAATTAGCTCTGACATTCCACAGTGGAGAGAGACAGAGGTGCAATTGGTGCTTCAGGCCCTCACAAAGGGGCCCACACCACCAGGTACTAATACCTGTCTCAAGTCTCTCTCAATTCACACAGTTTTGGAACCCATGACCCTTGCCTAGCGAGTGCTACTTAGTTGATGGTGAGTCCCTCCATCATAGCAAAAGGCCAAGTACAGTTCCCATAATCAGGGTAATAACAATTTATTCTTCCTGCCCCAATAACAGAGACACTGGGGATCCCACAGCAGCCGAAGTGACCATTTGGGCAGCTATGGCCTCAGTCTAGGCGGGGTGGGTGTGCCTATGCAAATGAGATCAGCCCCTAAAGTTTTTTTTTTCCACAACTTGCCACACCTCACCACCAGATGTCAGGGTGGAGCTCACCCTGACACTGCTTACAGAGGCAAAAATGCATCCTTTAATAAGTGGAAAATAGAAAGGAACAAAAGCTCTGGCATGTGAAGTGTAAAAATATAATTAGGAAGGACAAAAAAGAATTTGAAGAACAGCTAGCTAAAGACTCAAAAAATAACAGAAAAAAAATTAAATGCATTTGAAGCAGGAAGGCTGCTAAACAACCAGTGGGGCCACTGGACGATCGAGATGCTAAAGGAGCACTCAAGGATGATAAGGCCATTGCAGAGAAACTAAATGAATGTTTTGCATCAGTCTTCACAGCAAAGGATGTGAGGGAAATTCCCACACCTGAGTCATTCTTTTTAAGTTACAAATCTGAGGAACTGACCCAGATTTAGGTGTCATTAGAGGAGGTTTTGGAACAAATTGACAAATTAAACAGTAATAAGTCCCCAGGACCAGATGGTATTCACCTAACAGTTCCAAAGAAACTCAAATGTGAAATTGCAGAACTACTAACTGTCGTCTGTAACCTATCATTTAAATCAACTTCTGTACCAAATGACTGGAGGAGAGCTAATGTGATGCCAAATTTTAAAAAAGACTACAGAGGTGACCCCAGCAATTACAGGCCAGTAATCATAGACATAGAGAAGAACACAATTTGTTGGGGGAAGAGTCAACATGGTTTTTGTAAAGGGAAATCATGCCTCATCAATCTACTAGAATTCTTTGAGGGGTCAACTAGCATGTGGAAAAGGGTGATCCCATGGATATAGTGTACTTAGATTTTCAGAAAGCCTTTGACAAGGTACCTCACCAAAGGCACTTGAGCAAAGTAAGCTGTAATGGAATAAGAGGGAAGGTCCTCTAATGGATTGGTAAGTGGTTAAAAGATAGGAAACAAAGGGTAGGAATAAATGGTTAGTTTTCAGAATGCAGAGAGGGAAATAGAGGTGTCCCCTAGGGATCTGTATTGAGCCCAGTCCTATTCAACATATTCATAAATGATCTGGAAAAGGGGATAAACAGTGAGGTGGCAAAATTTGCACATTACAAAACTACTCAAGTCCTAGGCAGACCGCGAAGAGCTACAAAAGAATCTCTCAACAAAATGGCAGATGAAATTCAGTGTTGATAACTGCAAAGTAATGCACATTGGAAAACATAATCCCAACTCTACATATAAAATGATGGGGTCAAAATTAGCTGTTACCACTCAAGAGAGAGATCTTGGAGTCATTGTGGATAGTTCTCTGAAAACATCCACTCAATGTGCAGCGGAAATCAAAAAAGCAAACAGAATGTTGGGAATCATTAGGAAAGGGATCAATAATAATATCAGAAAATATCATATTGCCTCTATATAAATCCATGGTACACCCACATCTTGAATACTGCATTCAGATGTGGTTGCCCCATCTCAAAAAAAGATATATTGGAAGTGGAAATGGTTCAGAAAAGGACAACAAAAATGATTAGGGGTGTGTAACAGCTTCAGTATAAGCAGAAAATAATAAGACTGGAACTTTTCAGCCTGGAAAAGAGACGACTAAGGGGAGATATGATAGAGGACTATAAAATCATGACGGGTGTGGAGAAAGTAAATAAGGAAGTGTTATTTACTCCTACTCCTTCTCATAACACAAGAACTAGGGGTCACCAAGTGAAATTAATAGGCAGCAGGTTTAAAACAAACAAAAGAAAGTATTTCTTCACACAACGCACAGTCAACCTGTGGAACTCTTTGCTAGAGGATATTTTGAAGGCCAAGATTATAACAGCTTTCAAAAAAGAACTGGATAAATCCATGGAGAATGGGCAGGGATGGTGTCCCTCGCCTCTGTTTGCCAGAAGCTGGGAATGGGTGACAGGGAATGGATCACTTGATGATTACCTCTTTTGTTCATTCCCTCTGGGGCACCTGGCATTGGCCACTGTTGGAAGACAGGATACTGAGCTAGATGGGCCCTGGGTCTGACCTAGTATGGCCATTCTTATGTTCTTAATGTATAAGGGGGAGGGGGAAACGCCACCTGTGATATAAGCCCTTTAAAAATGCCTAGAATCAAAATGTTTTGTTTGATCTGAAATGGCCATTTTCTTTCCTCTTTCAGTTTACCAAAATGTTCAGCATTTTCCGATTTAACTCCATCCAAACTGATTTTTTTTTATTTTTCAGAACTAATAAAGAAGTTATTCGACCAGCTTTACTTCTGACTATCATCCACAAATCTAATTACATTTCACTGTACATACATACATGCCTAGTAGCCCATATGATGGAGCAAACTGACCAACCCAACATTAAAATAAATACTGATCTGAACTGATGCAACCTTCATAAGAAACATGGAATCAGTCAAGAGTTGGTAGGATACTGCTGTTCCTGCCAATTAAGATTTGCTTCAAACCAGTTTGCTCTAACTACCAGAGTAAATCACTTTGTAGTAATGGGTCTGTACAATATTCCTTGCCATACTCTTAAGCTATGGCTACACTGCAGCTGGAGGTGTAATTTCCAGCTCAGGTAGACGGACATGCACTTGCTAAGAATAGCAGTGTGGCGGCAGCAGCATGGGTGGTGGAATGGGTCATCCGATCAAATACGTACCTAGAGTCTTGGATGGGATTGTACTCAGGCAGCTAGCCTGGGCTGCATCACTTTAGTATTCTAGGCCAGTCAAAGCTGGCCTACCTACATGTATCTGAGCTAGAAATCACACCTCCAGCTGCAGTGTAGATACACACTCAGACATCCAGCAACTGATCATAAAAGGGACAAATTACATAAATATCTTGTCCTTTTTGTTCTGGGTTTGGACAGCACATAGCAGAATGGGACCCTAGCACATTACTGGGGTGTCTAGGTATTATGGTCATACAAATAATAATAATAAGAAGAAGGAGAACAACAACAACAACACACACTAATATCAATACCAAGGATTTGCATTTAAACTAGGAATTACAACTCTTTGGCTATTACAAACTGCTTTCCGGATTCTGGATTGCTTCAACTCTCAGACTGTGGCTTCTTTAAAAAAACTTTGACGGCAGCAAGGAATCCCAGTGAGACACCACCCATTTCGATATTCATTCCAAGAGCAGCGTCCTTGGCAAACACCCTGCATCACTTCACAGCATCTTGATACTCCCCATCCTCTGCAGTCTGCACAGATGATGAGCGCTCATTTATTTACATTTTAAAAAATCGGCAAAGACAGACAAAGTCTTATTGCAGGTAAATAGCCTTGATGTAAGTTGCCCCAGCTACTTAGTTACGAGCATGGTTATCCGAATGCATCGATTGAGTGGGACGAATTCTGCTCTCAGTTGCATCAGTATAACCCTGGAGTACCCCCAATGATTTCAGTGAGTAACCTTTTCAAATTGTTTGTGAACTCTTGGGTGGTGCTCCTGTGTTCTATGCTTTTGAGTCTGCCAGCAACCAGAGCAGCAGCGTGTATGTAACTAGGCCTCGCAGGTTTGTGGGTATTTAGCAACACCGCTATTTAGGTATTTAGGGTTGAGTATTTAGGACCCACTCAGCCTGTGTGATTTCTTCATATTGTTTTGTTGCATTAAGATTAAAATACTTCACAATGAGGAAGATCTGGCACATGGAGGCCCCAATCAGGATTGAGACCCCACTGTACTAACCACAGGTAGAGACATAAAATAAAAGACATTTTCTGCAGGCCTTACAGACAGACAAGCCACGAATGTCTTGACTTCAGACTGGAACAAGAGCAGGGAAGGGCTACTAGGATGGTCAGGAGAATGGAGAGCGAGCCGGATCTTTGGAGAGGAGACTGAATGAGCTCGGCTTGTTTACCTTAGCAAAACAAAGGCTGAGAGGGGATAGGATTACTCTCTGTAAATACATCAGGGGGGTAAGCACCAGACACAGAGAAGAGCCATTTAAAATAAGGCACAGTGTCAGCACAAGAACAAATGGGTATTATATACTGGCCATGAATGAATTTACATTCAAAACGATGGGGTCTAAATTAGCTGTGACCACTCAAGAAAGAGACTTCGAGTCAGCATGGCTAGTTCTCTGAAAACATCCACTCAATGTGCAGCGGCAGTCAAAAATCCTAACAGAATGTTAGGAATCAATAGGAAAGGGACAGATAACAAAACAGAAAATCTCATAATGTCTCTATATTAATCCATAGTATGCCCACATCCTGAATACTATGTGCAGTTTGGTCAACCCATCTCACAAAAGATATGTGGGAACTGGAAAAGAAGGGCAACAAAAATGATTAGGGGTATGGAATAACTTCCATATGAGAAGACATTAGAAGGACTGGGATTGATCAGCTTGAAAAAGAGGGGATACGATAGAGGTCTATACATTCTTGACTGGTGTGACGAAAGTAAATAAGGAAGTGTCATTTACTGCTTCACATTACTCAGTATCTAGGGATCACCAAATGAAATTAATAGGAAGCAGGTTTAAAACAAAAGGAAGTACTTCTTCATAAAATACGTAGTCAACCTGTGGAACTCATTGCCAGCGGATGTTGTGAAGACCCAAACTATAACTGGGCTCAAAGAATTAGATAAGTTCATGGAGGATCCATCAGTGGCTATTTGTCAGAGTAGTCAGGGATGCAACCCCATGCCATGAGTGTCCCTAGCCTCTGTTTGCCAGAAGCTGGGAATGGATGACAGTGGATGGATCACCCGATGACTGCCTGTTCTGTTCATTCCTTCTGAAGCACCTGGCACTGGCCACTGTTGGAAGACAGGATACTGGGCTAGATGGACCATTGGTCTGACCCAGTATGGCCGTTCTTATGTTCTTATGAGTCACCAATGAGAAGGAAGTAGAGTGCATGGGATTTTGGACTCTTTTGGGTAGGATTTTGTGGCAATTAAGCTGCTCCAAGGTCCCTTTGAAGTCGCTTTGATCTGATGGCTGCCCCCTGAGCAGCACTTCTTTTCTATTGACTCTGGATGTAGCCAGTGACCCTCACAGCTCCCCATCTGTTTCATTATAATTGCAGCTGTGCAAATGTCATATCTGAGGGATCCGTCGCCCCCTTCATTTTCAGGAGAAAGAAAACTATTTTCCATTTCCTCCTCTTCTGCAAATAGAAAATATAGACCCAGATTCTGAGCTTTGCTTCTCAAAAGGTACAATACAGCATGCACAGCCTGGGCTGGGGATGGCAAAAGTCTCTTTGTGACAACTCAGACCTTTGTGAATTCTGGCTCTGCTGAGAGCCTGCTTGGGCACCAGAGAAACTCAGAGCAGCTTCAGTGGTTCCTCTAAGTTACATAAGTCTTGCATGGCTGTCTTTGGCCACTCTGCAGTCCAGAGAAAAGGGAACACAGAGCCAAACAGCCATGCCTCTCTGCCCTAATTCAATATGCACCTTCCTACCCTTCAGTCATGTCCCTAAGATTGGGGCTGTGAAGGAGTGCAATATAAGGCCACCTGTACTTCCAATGTGCCACCAAGGGACTCTTCCTGTGCTAGGTGAATTCCTTAAGGGGATATTGGACCCCTTTAACTCACTGGAGCAGTGTAAGGGGCTGAAACAGGGGGACAGAATCAGGTTCACAGCTTCCACCATCTTCACCAGCAGGCTGAACGCTTTAGGGAGAATCCATGGCCTCATCTAGGCTAAATGCTGGCTGACCTCAGACATCAGGGGCCTTTTATGTTTGGTTTGATGTTCTCTTCTTGGGCTTCTACACAACTCATAATGAGATGTGGATAGGGTGGTAAAAAACTGATCTCTAAGTGTATGTGAAAGAATTCAGTTCCCTACAGAATTACCGTATTCAAAGCCAGTGAAATATTGCGGACAATGGAAGGAAATATTAGGGCTGTTGAAAGATTTCAGTCAAAACCTTTTCCTGTCAAAATCTGGGTTTTGTCAGCTTTTGTATTTTCCTCAGAAAAAGATTGATTTCGCTAGGGAAATGGTGATTGTTCCATGGGGAAAATTAAAAACAAAAAACGGCTCCTTTTGTTTGGACGTGACTCTCTGTGTCTGCCTGAGTCTCTACAATGAGTTATAATAGTTGTAGTTCTGGGTTCCCACATACTCCCATTTTCCGCTATGGGTCCTGCTCCCTGGACAGACTGCATCTCCCATGATGCATTGCTCTATGAAATATGCAGTATGCCTTGGAGAGAGGCACCATGATCCCATTGGACCGTGCTGAGAGTCAGGAACAGATCTGGGCTAATAATTAATTTATTGGTTCAGTGGTACATACAAAAAAATCAGGAAAAAAAAATTTGGTTGAGGTCAAACCAAATCTGAATAGCTTTGGAATTTTCATTGAATCAAAGAAGTCCATTTTGGGTCTGTTCCAGAGCAGGGATTTGAGCCTGGCCCTCCCACGTCTCTAGTGAGTGCTCTAATCACTGGGAAAATGGTTATAAGGGGGGATAGTGGAAGAAGATCCCCCTCCCCCCTCCTCTGACAGTTTTGTGAATGGCCCAAGCTACTCATTAGAGAATTAGAGAATAGTTTCATGTTGACCAAAACTGTATCTTGCACAGAATAAAGTATTCATCAGAACAATCTCGCCCAGCTCTAGCTAGCAATCCTGGGTTCCATGCCTGGTTCCCCCTCTGACCTGCTGCGTGACCTTGTACAAGTCACTCCATCTCCCTGTGCCTGTTTCCCCTCCCACACTTTTTCTGCCCTTTGGAGTGGCAACTGCCTCTTACTGTGTGTTTGCACAGTGCCTAGCACAATGGGGCTTTGAAATTGCCTCTGGTCTCTAGGCGCTATGGTAACACAAATAAGAGATAATAATAATAATCTCATCTAAGTAGGCTTGGAGTCAAGTTATAGAACTTGGACCAGTATAATAATACCTAACACTTGCTAACAGCTGTAAACATTAACCAGCTAATCCTCACACCTCTGACTTGTCCATGGTCAGAGGAGAAGTCTGTGGCATAGAGTGTCACTCTTTATGTGTTCTGCTGAGCGATGCCGCCTGCATCTAAGCAAACCCAGCCATGCATGAGGATGGAACCTGGAGGCTTTGGGGTCAAGCAGAAGCAGCTGGACTCCATCAGGAATTTTTTAAAGTGGGTGTAGGAAGATGGAAATCTAGAGGCTCGTGGGAAGGGGAGAGACAGAGGCCCATAGGAAAACAGGTGGAAAAGGAGCAAGCTGAGAGACTTGGGAGAGAGGACAAAAAAGAACTAGATAAGTTCATGGAGGATAGGTCCATCAATGGCTTTTAGCCAGGATGGACAGGGATGGTGTCCCTTGCCTCTGTTTGTCAGAGCTGGGAATGGGTGACAGGGAATGGATCACTTGATGATTACCTGTTCTGTTAATTCACTCTGGGGCACCTGGCATTGGCCACTGTCGAAAGACAGGATACTGGGCTAGATGGACCTTTGGTCTAACCCGTTATGGCCATTCTTATGATCTCATGGACATCATCAGGAGTAACTTGAAAGGAAAACAACGCAATGAAAGGCCTCTTGAGTGATGTTCTTGTGTGTTAACTATTCTTGGATGGGAAGGGATAATTGTCTTTTTTCCTGCTCTGAAGGTGAAGGCTCCCTCTCATGCTTTACAGTGTCTGCCTAGATGAGTAAACAGTGAAACAGGTGGTGAGCAGGAGGAATGATCCACAGCAACTCCAGAATAAACTGAAAGGCTATGGATTTTGAGCAGAGCCAGCAGATAAGAGCAACATCAAAGGGAGACTGAAGCTGTTACAAGCCTCTAATTCCCCACTGATGGTGTTGGGCCAGAAGAGACTATTTAGGTATTCCAGGGTGGTCCCTGTGCTTTGCATGCATGTTCACAATTGCATAAAATGAGGAAATTATACACAGAGAAGAACAATTAGGTCATCTCGTCAGGCCCCCTGAGGCCAATGCAAGCTTGTTCTTTGCAGTCTCACTGGAACATGTGCAGAGAAGGACTACTAGACGGTCAGAGGCATGGAAGGCCTGTCTTACAAGAGGAGGCTAAAAGTGATTGGCTTGTTTAGGCTAGGAATATGAAAGCTAAGAAGGGACTGGATTTCACTCTATGAATACATCAAGGGGATAAACACCAGGAGTAGAACTATTGAAAATAAGGGACAATGTTTTTACACAACCCAATGGGGATAAACTGGCCATGAATGGGGATAAACTGGCCACTTAGGCTGGAAATTAGAAGGAGGTTTCTAACCATCAGAGAGGTGAGGTTCTGGTACTGCCTCCCAATAGGAAAAGTGGGGCAAACCACCTTACTGGTTTTTAGATGGAACTTGTGAAGTTTATGAATATGGCTTGGACTTCATAACCCAGGAGATCTAAGACCTGTGAGGTGGGAGGGTCCCAGAGCTCAGGCTGCAGCCTGAGCCCAAACATCAGTACCACAATGAAACAGCCCCTTAGCCTGAGCCCCGCAAGTCTGAGACAGCCGGGCCTTGGTTTTTAATTACAGTGTAGACATGCCCTATCACAGTCAAATCGTTCTTATGTCAAGATGTTTTTACTGGTAATTGGTCTAAATTTTCACTGCCTTTAGGTGCTCGGATACTACAGTGAAGTAAATACTAAGTACACAGGGAACCCACTACCCCCAGTTATACCCCATCTACTGCAAATGTGGCATCTGCACAATAGGCAGCAACAGCCGGTGAACAGCCACACAGCTGGGGAGCAGAGGGGATGATCTGTAGCAAGTCCAGAGTAAATAGACAGGACGAGTTGTTGAGGGCAGAGCGGCCAGATCATGGCAACACCAGAGGGAGTTTGCAGCAATTTCACACCCTCTAGAACTACGCCCTCTGTTGCTCACACCTCTGCTTGATAGGCTTAAATAAATAAAGGAACTCAGCATCCTCATTCTTGAGAAGAACCTCTATCACTCTGCCTCAGAGGCAACATGTGGGGGAAGACGCGACACATGTGGGGTCACGTGTCTCCCGCCCCAGATTTGCAGCTTGGCTTGTACTGAGCATGCTCACACGAACTGTGTATGCTTAGTAACCCTGCTGAAGCCAGCTGCCTTCACTCTGCCCCTCCCCACCAATATTGGCAGGCACGGGTTGTCTCTGCTCTGCCTTGGTGTCATTTGTCCTGCATTGACATTGAAATCCCAGCTCATCTTCGGACATGAAGATCCTTTGCCTTCTCTTTGCTGTTGTCTTCTTGGTGCTCCATGTCCAGGGCCAGCATCAGCAAGAGCCCCAGGATGATCCCCAAGCTTGGAATGAAGCCCCGGATGATGCTGAGGAAGAGGCAGAGGCAGAGGTGGCCCCAGGTAAGATGTGAAAATCCATAGGTGTGTCAATGTGTATGTGTGAGAACATTATCAAACATCTATGGAGAGACTGCTACTAGGTAGTGGCCAATTCTGGGCCATCATCTATCTATCTATCTGTCTGTCTGTCTGTCTGTCTCTCCACTGTTACACGGTCCCTTTCAACTCATTGTACAAACTCTTCCTAGAAATCACTTCACCCATTGCTGAAAGACCCTGACATTGGGGGCAAGTGGGGAATGGGGAACACACAGAACCTCTGGTATGAGGGAGAGTGTGGGGAGTTGCAGGGGGTCCCTGAAATAGATGGGGATGGGAGGGTGGCACACAGGGAATTTATGAGGGGAATGGAAGCATGCAAGGTGTGTGCTGTGTGCAGTGGGCTTGGCCTTGAGAAGCTACGAGTGCAGCCCCTTAGTTACTGCTAGCAACTGTCCAGGTTTATAATGACAAATGTTCCAGAGTTTAAAATTGTTCTGCTGTTGTAGGGATAATGAATTCGCTGGCAGCGTTGTAAGAACACATATAGCATTGAACAGAGTGTTTGCATTAGATTGTAGCTTATTTATTATGTTCATCATTGAATATTATATTAATCACTGAAATCATTAGAGAATTTCTTCCATCTCTCTTAACTTGCAACCATAATATCTACTCTCTTCATTTGATTAATATAAAGGGTCTTAGAAACTTTTTTTCCTTTCTGCAGGTCCTGACAAGCAGCAAAGCCACATTCTGTGTAGCTTCAGAGGTGGCGTGTGCCGGTCCAAGCGCTGCAGCAAGTCGCTGGAAAGGAAAATTGGAAACTGCGCTTACCGGAAGGCTTGCTGCGTAAAGAGAAATTGAAGAGAGGTGCTTGGCTGAGACTGGAGAGCTCCAGAAAGAGGATGTTCGGTGTCCAGAGAACATATTTGCTGAGCCATGTAAATCGATCTGCCTGAAATTTGTCATAAACATTTATGCAAAGATGTTTTGAAATTTTCTGCTAAAATTGTTCTTTTTGCGTGTGTTTGTGACCAGCTTACAGACTGCGTGAGTTTTTCAATCAGATCTGCATGTGCATTAAGATTAAGCTGTTCTCAAATCCTGCTTCTTTAATTAAAAAAAATCTTTGAATGGATATGACTCTGAGTGTATTTATTTAATTCTTCCCTAAGGTCACTAATTTATAAGCCTGGGTGGTTGGGGTTTCAAGGAAACCCAGATAAATGGCAGGTATCCAGTTGGGTTTAATCAAGGCAGAAACATGACATCCTCATGTATAGAGGAGAAAACAGTGGAACTCATTGCTGCTTTACCAATCCTGTACAGCAAGAAACTCTACTGCCGCTGTTTCTTCTCCCCAAGCCAGTCCCTTTTCGCTGTCCACCCGTCCTGTTTTCTCTCAGGTCAATGGAGTTGGTCCAGCACCACTTTAACGGAGATTAGATTCCAGCCACTGCTCTTGTCTCCTGACTGACACATTGGGCTTGTCTATAGGCTTTGAACTACGTGTTTGCATTATATGAACACTTAGGGCTTGTCTACACTGGCAAGTTTCTGCACAGTAAAGCTGCTTTTTGCGTTCAAACTGCAGAAGTGTGCACACTGCCAAGCCACTTTGTGCACAGAAACTCCTCAGTTATAGCCCTGCAAAAACACCACCTCGACGGGAGTTATAAGGCAATTTGTGCAGAGGCTCGAGCGCTTTTTTGCCAGTGTAGACACTTGATTGCTTTCTGTGCTCTAATTGGCCCCCAGAGGTGTCCCATAATGCCTCAAGTGGCCGCTCCACTCATTGTTTTGAATTCGGCTGCCCTGGAGACATGCGCCCCTCCCCTTTCAAAGCACTGTTTCTGACCGCCTTTGCATGCTGTGCTGATCTGCTCTGGGGGACACAGCAAACCATTCATGTGGAATGCTGGGGCTGTTGAACACAGAGGGAGGTGTCTGTGTATGTGTGTGGGAGAGAGAGAGATTGCTGTGCAGAGAGCCCAGGGAGGGGCTGATGTCTGACTTCCCCCTCCCCCTGCCTCAGGACTGGTTGCGTCCTGCCGCTGTCTGAACTTACAAGACAGCATGCTGAACACATTCTGTCTCCCCCAAAACACACTGTCTCTCTCCCCCCCTCCATACACACACACACACCCTGTCACACACTCTCCCCCCACATACACACACGCTTCAGCTGAAAAGCGGCTGGCAGTGTCGTAGGATGCCCATGGAACAATGGAATTGGGAAACCTGCATCATGTGATGCTGACACGGTGCCTGCGGCCAGTTGCACAGTGGGATAGCGACCACAGTGCACTTGGAAGTGGGAAATAGTCCCGCTATTATTCTGGAGAACTTTTCTGGCTTCTGCACTACCCCGGTGAAGTGAGCTAGCGAAAGGATCTGAGTCCTCGCTTCCACTTCCTTTACCCGGTGGCCTCCCTGCCCTCGAGGACTCCCCTTCCACTCTCCTGTCTGGCAGAGTCCTCATAACCCCGACAAGGCTGGGCCCAGGATTCCTGGGGGGCTCGACCCCCAACCCTGCTGTGGTCACCTAGGACAGGGGCTAGGGTGTCCCCACTCCGGGGTACTCTCTCTGCCCTGGGCACTTCTCTGACCCACTGACCATTACATACAAGTTAAAGCAAATGCAAGTTATTTAATCAACAATTAATTTTAAAAAGAATAAGGAAAAATGGGAAAGGTCAACCCGCTCTGTGGCAGGGAACATCACAAACAGCGTCTCTGGAACGTCAGGGCAGTTCACAGTCTGTTCCTTGTGAGTCCCAGGCCCCCCGCTCAGGCCCTGGCTGTGCTGCAGGGATGCTGTGGGTTGGACACTTGCTCTGGTGGTGGCCACACGCTCTCAGGCTCTAAGTGGTAGGACCCTTCTTCCCAGTGTCGCCCCCGCCCTGTCGGGATTATGATCCAAGCCTGGCCTGCAGAGCCTCTTGGCTGAGGCGTCTCCCTGTGCTGGGCCTGCTGCCCAGGGTCCCCCTCGATCTCCCCAGCTGCTCACCGCACCCAGCTCCAGACTGCTCCAGCCCCAGCTGCACTACTCGGTCTCTGCACTGCTGCTGCTGCTCCTCTGCCTCCCGCTCCCTGGGCTGCTTCTCTGTCCCCTCTGGCTCTGGTTGCTGCAGCTCTGCTCCCAGGGCAGGTCTGCTCTGCAGGCTGCTCCTGTGACTCTGCTCCCAGCACTGACCTGCTTCCTGGGCTGCTTTTCTGGCCCCTCTGGCTCTGGTTGCTGCAGCTCTGCTCCCAGGACAAGTCTGCTCTCTCTGGGCTGTGCCTCTGGCTTTGGGGCTGCAGCTCTGCTCCCAGGACATGGTCTGTTCTCTCTGGGCTGCTTCTCTGGTCCCTCTGGATCTGGCACAGCTCTGCTCCCCAGCTTAGCTTGAGCCCCTGCTTTCTCCTTAGCTCGGCCCCACTCTGTCTGACCCAGGCAAATCCAGCTCGCACGGGGTTACGGGACCTCCCTGGCCTCCTGACTCCCTGATTAGCCTGCCCGCCCTGTCATTCAGGCTGACCTGGAGCATTGGCCTCTCCCCATTGTTCCTGGGGGCTGTCAGTCTCAGGGTCCTGATTCCCCATCGACCCTTCCCCCTTCTTAGTACTGGGAGCTAGCAACGAAAACACCCCCACTGAATGTTAGTAAGGGGGCAACAGTTCCCTTACACACTGCTGTCTTTGCAGTTGCAAGAGCTGCTAATGTGGATGCGCTCCAGCATCACGAGGGGTACAGTGTAGACACGCAGCAGTGGTTTAATTCCAGCGTTTTAATAAAAGTGGTGTAACTTGTGGTGCAGAAACTTGCCAGTGTAGACATACCCTTAGTTTGTGGCAAGCTGGGGTGTAAATACATCCCTCACTAACCTGCTGCGCACGAAGTGTCCATGGGGACTCAGCCCATGTATTTATGGTGCCTAAATATGGCTTTAGGAGCCTGACTTTAGGCCCATCTATCTGTCTACCTGTCTATTTATCTATCTTTAGGTAGTAATGTCAAACCCCACTGATCTCAAAGTCACTGAGGAAATGAAGTAACACCCTGTAAGCAACTGACCCTTCTCTTGTACTAGGAGCTCTTCCCAACACCCACTTTCTTTCAGCAACTACTCAAGAAGAAAGAAATGAAAGAAAATATGTGGGAGAAAAGGGGGGCACAGAGAGACCCTAACAGAGGGGGAAACAGGTGATGGGGAACACACAGAAACCTTGGTATAAGGGAGAGATACTGTAAAGCAGTGACCTACATAACCAAAAAAATACCCACTCCTGCTTCACCACCCCCTCCCCCCAGGATCTCTGCACCCTGCTCCCGTCCCCGAAAGGAAACAAGATTCCCATATAACTGTTTCTATAATAAAATGCAAAGCTTCTGGAAACGCTGTCACAGAGCCAGCCCACCAGTATTTCTCAGGCTCTAATGCCGTTGGCTGACAGGCTTTGCATCTCAGCATTAGGGAGCGTATATGACACTGCTGCCTTCTGGTGGTTTGGGGGGGAATACAAGGGACAGCAAATTACATGCTAGTTCTACCACATACCAGCGCCACCTCCCCGCAATGCAGCATTATGTTAAGTGCTGCAGTTGGAAATGCAGCAATATTAGCAGAGGGTGAGCCTCAAAATTAATGAATTAATTAATTAATTAAAATCGGAGTTCAGGTTTGGACAAACACCCAAAATTTCATAGGATCTTTTGAGCCTGCCCTTCTCCTCACAGTTTCACTTTCCATTTTACACCTTCTTCCCTACCTTCTTATTTTGATTGTCAGCTCTTTGGGGCAGGGACTCTCTTTTTGTTCTTTGTTTGTACAGCACCTAGTGCAGTAGGGTCCTGGTTCGTGACTGGGCTTGTAGACACTCTCACAGGACAAAGAGTGAATAATGATACTGCCTTCTCCCAAACAAACTAGCTCCTTCTTCCCTGATGAAAACCTTCCCTTCCCCTGAACCTCTCCTCAGTCCTAACCAGCCCTCCACCGTCTCCACTCGAATCCCAGGTTTTGCACAGATGTTTATTTTTTCCCAGGTGGTTTGGCTCTTCCCTACCTATTTCCCATTATATGGTGTACTCAGTGGTGAGCTGGAGCCAGTTCGCACCGGTTCACACAAACCAGTTGTTAAATTTTGAAGCCGGTTTAGAACCAGTTGTTAAAGAGTTGGGCAAACTACCGTCCTGTCCAGCCCGCCTGAACTCCCGGCTGGGGAGGCTCCTCTGGCTGAGAATCCCTTTTTACTCATCCGGGGGTGCTCTGGGTCTTCGGCAGCACTTCAGCGGTGGGCCCTTCACTCGCTCTGGGTCTTCGGCGGCACTTCGGCAGCGGGCCCTTCACTCGCTCCGGGTCTTCGGCGGCACTTCAATGGCGGGTCCCTCAGTGCCGCTGAAGACCCGGAGCGAGTGAAGGAACCGGTTCTTCAGATTTTGGCAGCTCATCACTGGCTGTACTGCTTGTGTTACTTGTGAAAATTCTTTGCTGCAGTGGTCACTTGCACTCCACAGCAGTTCTTGTCTCTTTCTTGCTCTTCAGGCTTCTTCCCTTGGGTGCCTCTGACCACAGCCCTAAGCGATAGACTCTCTGAGGAAGGACCTCTTTGTCCATGCCCAGGAGCCTTTATCCCAAGTGGAAGCTGAGTTCCGGAAACTCTTTACCTTTCACTACCTCTCCTTCAAGGATAAGGGATTCTTGCCTTTCTGGGACATTAACCCATGCAGACAAATAATTGTGTTAAAGGCCAGAGTTATTAAAAACAGAGAGGAAATAGTAGTAAAGCAAAACAAACAGTTTGAAAAACTTAGCTTGTCCTCGGGGAAGATCTAGATAAGTTAGATTTAGAACACCCAGCTTAGTCAGGAAATCTCGCATCTCTGTTACAAATATCTGCTAGAATTATGTTCTTAAAATGTGTTTGGCAAGCAATGCATAAACCCTGTCTGCCCCAGAAAAAGGAATGTGTATTTGCTTGTCTGACCAGCTTGATTGTCAGGAAGAGACAATGAAGGTACATTTACATCCAAGGTAAACAAAGCTATCAGGAGAAGAAATGGGGGAAGATGACCACTTGCCCTTCCACACAGGGGATGGAGACAGCACGGCAGGAAGCCTTCCTGCCTCTTGTAACAGGGTCAGTGAGCTTTGGGAGACATAAGCGGAGACAGACAGCCATTTTGGCACCTGTCGCTTGAGGGATTTGAGGGGCCAGAGCTTTTGAAATCACAGAATGTTTGATTCTTCAGCCAAGGGGGTTGAAGTCTCTGGGAAGTGAGTGTAGGTGAGAAACCTGCTGATGCAAAGATTGTAACTTGCTATAATAAATCTTTAGTCTCAGAAGAGTATTTTTACTTTTGTTTGCTTGTGACCCTTTCTATCTTTACTCTTTATACCCGGGGTTGCCAACCTGCGCCTCCGGAGCCACATGCAGCTCTTTAGCTACCCCCTTGCGGGGTTCTTTGCAGGCTCTCCTGCCTGCCATGGCCCCACGCCACTCCCGGAAGTGGCTGGCTGCTGGAACGTCTCTGCACGGCCCTGTCGGGGGGAGCCGGCTCCGTCCGCTGCCCCTGCCCCCAGCACCGTCCAACAGCACCCATGGCCCAGGAAACAGCCAATGGGAGCTGCAGGGGCAGTGCTTGCAGGCGCAGGCAGCACATGGAGACCCGCTGACCCCGTCCCCCACAAGAGGCATGCAGAGATGTGCCAGCAGCCAGCGGCCGACATCTAAGCAAATCCACTCATGCATGAAGATGGAACCTGGAGGTTTTGGGGCCCAGAAGAAGGAACTGGACTACATGAGGAACTTTTAAAGTGGGTGTAGGAAGATGGAGACCTGGAGGCTCAAGGGAAAGGGAGAGACAGAGGCCTATAGGAAAACAGGTGCGTGAGGAGCAAGCTGAGAGACTTGGGGAGTGAGCACATCATCAGGAGTAACTTGGAAGAAAAACAACCCAATCAAAGGCCTCTTGTGTGATGTTCTTTTGTGTTATCTACTCCTGGATGGGAAGGGATAATTGTCTTTTTTCCTGATCTGAAGGTGAAGGCTCCCTCTGATGCTATACAGTCCCTGCCCAGATGAGTAAACAGTGAAACAGGTGGTGAACAGAAGGTATGATCCTCAGCAACTCCAGAATAAACTGAAAGTCTACAACTCTCTGGCAGAGCCAGCAGATAAGAGCAACATCAAAGGAAGACTGGAGCTGTTACATGCCTCTAATCCCCCGCCAATACTGATGGTGTTGGGCCAGAAGAGACTATTTGGGTATTCCAGGATGGTCCCTGTGCTTTGCAGGCATGTTCACAATTGCATAAAATCAAGGAAATTATACACAAAGAAGAACAATTAGGTCATCTAGTCAGGCCCCCTGAGGCCAGTGCAAGCTTGTTCTTAGTAGTCTCACTGGAACATGTGCAGAGAAGGGCTACTAGATGGTCAGAGGCATGGAAGGCCAGTCTTACAAGAGGAAGCTAAAAGTGATTGACTTGTTTAGGCTAGGAACACGAAGGCTAAGAAGGGACTGGATTTCACTCTATGAACACATCAAGGGGATAAACGCCAGGAGCAGAACCATTGAAAATAAGGGACAGTGTTTTCACACAACCCAATGGGGATAAACTGGCCATGAGTGCATTTAGGCTGGAAATTAGAAGGAGGTTTCTAACCATCAGAGAGGTGAGGTTCTGGTACAGCTTCCCAATAGGAAAAGTGGGGCAAACCACCTTACTGGTTTTTAGATGGAACTTGTGAAGTTTATGAATATGGCCTGGACTTGATAACCCGGGACATCTAAGACCTGTGAGGTGGGAGGGTCTCAGAGCTCAGGCTGCAGCCTGAGCCCGAACATCAGTACCACAATGAAACAGCCCCTTAGCCTGAGCCCCGCAAGTCTGAGTCAGCCGGGCCTTGGTTTTTAATTACAATGTAGACATGCCCTATCACAGTCAAATCGTTCTTATGTCAAGATGTTTTTACTGGTAATTGGTCTAAATTTTCACTGCCTTTAGGTGCTCGGATACTATAGTGAAGTAAATACTAAGTACACAGGGAACTCACTACCCCCGGTTATACCCCATCTACTGCAAATGTGGCATCTGCACAATAGGCAGCAACAGCCGGTGAACAGCTACACAGCTGGGGAGCAGAGGGGATGATCTGTAGCAAGTCCAGAGTAAATAGACAGGACAAGTTGTTGAGGGCAGAGCGGCCAGATCATGGCAACACCAGAGGGAGTTTGCAGCAATTTCACGCCCTCTAGAACTACGCCCTCAGTTGCTCACACCTCTGCTTGATAGGCTTAAATAAATAAAGGAACTCAGCATCCTCATTCTTGAGAAGAACCTCTATCACTCTGCCTCAGAGGCAACGTGTGGGGGAAGACGCGACACTTGGGGTCACGTGTCTCCCGCCCCAGATTTGCAGCTTGGCTTGTACTGAGCATGCTCACACGAACTGTGTATGCTTAGTAACCCTGCTGAAGCCAGCTGCCTTCACTCTGCCCCTCCCCACCAATATTGGCAGGCACGGGTTGTCTCTGCTCTGCCTTGGTGTCATTTGTCCTGCATTGACATTGAAATCCCAGCTCATCTTCAGCCATGAAGATCCTTTACCTTCTTTTTGCTGTTGTCTTCTTGGTGCTCCATGTCCAGGGCCAGCATCAGCAAGAGCCCCAGGATGATCCCCAAGCTTGGAATGAAGCCCCGGATGATGCTGAGGAAGAGGCAGAGGCAGAGGTGGCCCCAGGTAAGATGTGAAAATCCATAGGTGTGTCAATGTGTATGTGTGAGAACATTATCAAACATCTATGGAGAGACTGCTACTAGGTAGTGGCCAATTCTGGGCCATCATCTATCTATCTATCTATCTGTCTTTCTGCCTGTCTGTCTCTCTCTCCACTGTTATACGGTCCCTTTCAACTCATTGTACAAACTTTCCTAGAAATCACTTCACCCCTTGCTGAAATGAAGCCACCTAAACAGAAAACAGCAAAACTACATGACAAGTTAGGGAAGGCAGTTAAGATGTATACCACATCCAACCAATAAAGAGAATCTGGGCAGGGAAAACACAGCTACTCAGATTGCTAAAGGGCATCTTGTTTTAAAAGAAAAACACAATAGGAGTTTGTTAAGAAACTATCTTAAAATATTTCCCTTAGTATTGCAGATTTCTTCTGTAAGCATGTGACTAGTCCCACTGACTTCAGTGGGAAGAACTTGTACACCTAAAATTAAGCATGTGCTTAAGTTCACTGCTGAATAGGGATTGTGTTAGTCAGGCACTTAAAGTTAAGCACAGGTTTGCGTGCTGTGCTGAATCGAGGCCTAAATCCCTATTAAATTCTGTATGAATTTGCTATCAGGATGCAACGGTAGAAAGCTTGTGGTACTTCTATGGCCAACATCACCATAGTATCTGAGCAGCTCACCATCTTCAATGCACTTATCCTCCCAACAGCTCTGTGAGGTAGGGAGATGCTATTGTCCCCATTTTAAAGATGGGGAACTGAGGCATGGAGAGAATAAGTGACTTGCCCAAGGACACACCGGTTGAATTGTGACACAGCTGGGAATTGGTGTCTCAGGATAGCAGCCTAACTGCTGGACCATTCTTCCTCCCTCTAGTATACAGGGGAAGGTTCTCTGAAGAGAGGTGGAATATATCAGGACCTTTTTTCATGTTAGTTTGATCCAAAATGGTTGGGCTACCTCTGTTTGGGGCTTGATTCTACTGCCCTTACTCATGTTGATTTCAGTGGTGATACTTATGCTATGAGCTATTCATCAAAATGAGTGTCATGTAACAGAGCCTTTAATTAGCTGAGCAAAGTGAGGTCTGGTGCTCAGCTTGATGGGATTTCTCTGTTTGCATTTAACATGAAAACTTTTGAATGCTGCATCCGATCAATCTAGGCATCAATGGGCAGAACCCTATAGATTTTGGAGGAAATCAGCAAACAGGAAAGGGAAAATGGGGGGCACATGCACCCCTATCACCCAGTTAGCAGAGCCAGCAGCTTCAACTAGCTCTGTAATTTTCTCTAGACCAAAGAACTGGTTTATGGCTGCTGTTAACACCTTCCAGCAAAAACAGTCCCCACCACCACCTCAGCTCTGCCCATCCTCCCAACAGAGTTTAACATGTTGACACCCTGAATGACTTATGTCCAGACAGAAAGAAAAGAAATAAAATTTGTGGTGGGCAAAGGGGAGGGGGGGGAACGCAGAGAGACCCTGACATCAGGGGAAAGTGGGGAATGGGAACACACAGAACTGCTGGTATGAGGGAGAGTGTGGGGAGTTGCAGGGGGGGTCCCTGAAATAGATGGGGATGGGAGGGCAGCACACGGCGTTTATGAGGGGAACAGAGGCATGCAAGGAGCCCCTGGTGTGTGCAGTCAACTCGCCTTTAGAAGCTACCACGTGGGCAGCCCCTTAATTACAGCTAGCAACTTTACATTCTTATAATTACAAATGTTCCAGAGTTTAAGATTGTTGCTCTGTTGTAGGGATAATGAATTTGCTGGCAGCAGTATCTGAACCCATATAGGACTGCAAAGAGTTTTTGCATTAGACTGTAGCTTATTTATTATGTTCATCGTTCAATATTATATTAATCATTGAATCATTAGAGAATTTCTTCCATCCCTCTTAACTTGCAACCACAATCTCTACTCTCTGGAATTTATTAATGTAAAGTGTCATAGAAACTCTTTTTCTTTCTGCAGGTCCTGACAAGCAGCAAAGCTACATGGTGTGTAGCTTCGAAGGTGGCATGTGCCGGTCCAAGAAATGCAAGCGATGGGAAAAGAAAATTGGAACCTGCACTCAGCAGAACGCTTGCTGTGTAAAGAGGTCGTGGAAAGAGTTGCTGGGCTGAAACTGAAGAGCTCCAGAAAAGGATGCTCAGTGTCCAGAGAAAAGATTTGCTGAGCCATGTAATTAGAGCTGGCTGAAATTTTTCATAAACATTTATGCAAAGATGTCTTGAATTTTTCTTCAAAAATTGTTGTCTTTTTTTTTAATGTGACCAGCTTACAGACTGGGTGAGAGGTTTTTTTGAAAATTTAATGAACATTTTTTGTAAAATTTTTGAAAATTTGTTGTGAAAATTCTGCATTTTTCTGTCGCATCTGCATGTACAATAAGATTAAACTATTCTCAAATCCTGCGTCTTTAATGAAAAAAAATCCTTCTGTGGGTACGACTCTGAGTGTATTTATTTAATTCTTTCCTATGATCACCAGTTTATAAGCCTGAGTGTTTGGGGTTTCAAGTAAACCCAAATAAATGATGGATATTCAGCTGAGTTTAACCAAAGTGGCCGTATAACATCCTTGTGTATAGAGAAGGAAACAGTGAAACTCACTGCTGTTTTATCATTCCTGTGCAGCAAGAAACTCTACTGCCTCTGGTTCTTCTCCCCAAGCCAGTTCCTTTCCACTGTCCCACTCTCCTGTTTTCTCCTGGCTGTAGTCAGTGGAGTCGATCCAGAATTACATCAAGTTTCCAGCCACTGGTCTTGTCTCCTGATTGACACATTGGGCTTCTCAAAGGCTGCGAACTAAGCCCCTGGTCTACACTACGGGGTTAGGTCGAATTTAGCTGCATTAGGTCGATTTACAAATGACTGCGTCCACACACCAACCCCGTTCTGTCGACCTAAAGGGCTTAGTGAGGACGCACTCCGCTGACTTAATGTGCTTAGTGCGGACATACGCAATCGACTGTATAAAATTGAATTCTAAAAATCAACTTCTATAAAATCGACCTAATTTCGTATTGTAGACATACCCTAAATGTTTGTATTACATGAACACTTAGTTCATGGAAATCTGGGGGGTAAATATACCACTCATTAACCGGCTGCACAGTAAGTGTCTGTGTAGATTCAGCCCATTAATTTCTGTTGCCTAAATACCGGCTTTAGAAGCCTGACTTTAGGCTCCTCTCTCTGAAAGTCTGTCTCTCTGTCTATCTGTCTATACATGGGTAGTCATATCAAAGCCCACTGAACTTAAAATCACTGAGGAAATGAGATAACACCCTGTAAGCAACTGACCCTCCTCCTGGTCCTGTGAGTTTTCCCCCACACCCACTTTCTTTCAGCAACTCCTCAAGAAGATGAACAGCGTTTACATGTCTGAGGATACTTATAATAGGATACTTTAAATCAGTGACCTACATAACCATAAAAATACCCACTCCTGCTTCACCACCCCTCTCCCCCCAGGGTCTCTGCACCCTGCTCCCGTCCCGCAAAGGAAACAAGATTCCCATATAACCGTTTCTATAATAAAATGCAAAGCTTCTGGAAACGCTGTCACAGAGCAAGCCCACCAGTATTTCTCAGGCTCTAATGCCATTGGCTGACAGACTTTGAGTCTCAGGATCGGGACCGTACATGTCACTGCTGCCTCCTGGTGGTTGGGGGGGGGGAATACAAGGGGCAGCAAATTATGTGCCAGTTCTACCACATACCAGCGCCATGTCCCTCCAATGCAGCACTGTGTTAAGTGCTGCCGCTGGAAATGTTGCAGTACTAGCTGAGGGTGAGCCTCCAAATAAATAAATAAATAGACACATACATAAAATCAGAGTTCAGGTTTGGACAAATGTCATGGGATCTTTTTGAGCCTGCCCTTCTCCTCACAATTTCACTTTCCATTTCACATCTTTTTCCCTACCTGCTTATTTGGATTGTCGGCTCTTTGGGGTAAGGACTGTCTTTTTGTTCCGTGTTTGTACAGCACCTAGCGCAGTGGGGTCCTGGTGCGTGACTGGGGCTCGAAGACACTCTCACAGGAGAAATAATAAATAATGATACTGCCTTCTCCCAAACAAACTAGCTCCTTCTTCCCTGATGAAAACCTTCCCTCCCCCTGAACCTCTCCTCAGTCCTAACCAGCCCTCCACCGTCTCCACTCGAGTCTGACTGCTACAGCTTTGGGTGATCCAGGAGTGCACGGAGAGAGGCTGTGCTGCTATGGGGCAGCCAGGGAGTCCCAACAGCTCACCCATCGCATGGGAGCAGTGCCGGCTTTTTCTACAGGCTCTTGTCATTCCATGCTCAGAGGCGCTCAGGTGGCCTATCCTGTTGCCTTTGCCCAGGGGAGCGAGTTGTCTGGTACTTCCATTGGGCGGTGGAAGGGTGACTCAGGGAGATGGGTCACATGCTGCTCACAGCTGTTATAAACGAGGGACCTGGAGGATCATAGAGGAGAAAAAAACGTGTTCACGAAAAAGTGCCAGTGACAATAGCTTTGCAGGGAGTTTCCCTGACCTGGACTCTGCATTCCTCGCACCAACTGGCAGGTCTATCCTTTTGACCAGAGCCCCCATCAGCAGCAGCAGCCACCATCCTTCCCTGGATATAACGCTGAGCAGAGAGCAGAAAACTTAGACTTTTCCAGCTGTGCATCGGTGTATGCAAATCACTAATTAGCATATTTAAATGAATCCCTTGGACACTGAAATGAGGACGGTAAGGGCAGAGTCACACAGGGCTGTGCCATGGGGTCGTTTTTTGCTTAGTTTGTGCTGAAAATGCCAAGTGCTCAGCACCGCAAAGCAACCCCGTTGCTTGGTAGGTGCCCAGCCCAAAGCTGCCCAAGCTGAACTCTGGCAGCAATGTGGGAGCAGCGGAATATAGTACAACTCCTGATTCACCCCATGTAAGGGAGAAGACAATCAGGACCTTTATTTTTTAACAGTAAAGTTCTGTGCATGGTTAGAAGCCACTCTGCAGGCTCTGACATTGCTACCTCATGACAGCAGGACCAGAAATGGTGGCTTCTTTCTTTTTTTCTCTTTTAGCAAGGTAGCTGCTGCCAGCAATTGACTCATAGGGCACGTCTGCACTGTAGCTGAGGGCGTCTTCCAGCCTGCTTAGACAGGCATGCACTAGCTTTGCTTAAGATAGCAGCGTGGACGCTGGAGCATGGGCTAGCCATCCAACTATGGACCCAGAAGTCAGGTGGGCATGGACGCGGGTAGCTAGCTCCTGTTTTTATTGTGCTAGCTTACACAGAGCTCCCAGCTGCTGTGTAGATATACCCATCAATGCCAATGTTGGGCATGATTTCCAAAGGTGTTGAGCACTGATAGCTCCCGCGGATGTCAGGTGGAATTGTGGGTGCCCAGCACTTCTGAAAGCCAGGACATTTATTTTCAGAAGCAATGGATGCTGGACAGGACTTA
Organism: Natator depressus; assembly: GCF_965152275.1. Lineage (NCBI taxonomy): Eukaryota > Metazoa > Chordata > Testudines > Cheloniidae > Natator > Natator depressus. Next base: position 12,796,935 of record NC_134236.1, on the reverse strand, counting down.
TCTCACTGGGAGTTTATACCTGAGCAAACAGGTGCATTGCTCCCTTAGGGCAGATTTCTGATAACCTCACTCAACTTGAATAATCCAGTATCCATGACGTCAGTGGGACTACTTCGGGAGTACAGTATTTCTGAACCAGAGCACAGGTATCAGAAACTGATCCTGAGTGCAATAATTATCTAACAGGGGACTGAATCCTACTCTTTGAGCTTCTGATTTTATTTGCCTCTTAATAACTAGGTGGGTCTGAACAGAGCAGAATGAAAGGAACTCCCAACCTTCCCTTCGCGCACCACCCCCAAAGCAAAATTCACCACATTTAAACAATGTGCTTTAACAAATTGACTTCATTAAAAGAAGGGGATACAAAGCTCTCATTTGATGCTACCAGGTTTCCCCTTCTGCATCTCTGCAGCTCGGTATGTTCTTGAGAACATATGTGGAGGAGGGCAAAGGGCAGGCAGCAGTAAACCAGAGACGCACAAGTTTAAAGACCAAGTGCACTGGCCACCCTTGGCAGTACAGGGAACTGCTGATACACTTAGGCCAGACCTTGTGCAAAGAGGAAAAGGAATGATTTGCTCATAGCCATAGCTGCACAGAAAGTATGAGCAGTGGCCAAAGCTTTCAAACAGATGGGGCCTAAAGTTAAGCTTCTAAACACTGGCTTAGGAACCTAAACAGAGGTGGCCTGGCTTTCAGAGGGGTCAGGTGTCTGCCACTGCCTCTGACTCCACTTTTGGGTGCTCAGCACATCTTTTAAGTTCCCCTTTAAATTCCTAACAATGGATGTCGGTGGCTAGCTTCAGGATGGGACCACGAAGCCCACATTGGAAATAGTGGAAGCTGGGTGTGCCCAGCTGGTCAGGAAATCAGCTCGTGTGCACTTAGGTGCACTGAGATCACCTAGTAAGTCACCATCTGGCCTTTCAGGCTTGTTCTCAAGCCACTGGACCCTCAGATACACAAATATCCTTTTTTAGTGTCTTGCTGTTCCCTTGTGCTCCCCGATCTGTTTGTTGTGTGCACCGGTTTGTTAAGGGCTTTCCCTTCACTTCTCCCCTGGTTCTTGTCATGCAGACGGAAAGCAGAAGACCAGAAGTCCAAAGTGCAGTCAATGCAATGTTTACTGGGGTTAATCAATCAAGCATATCCATGTCTCTGTATGCTGAAGAGCCTTCCCAGTGTCCCTGTTCCCCCTCCTTTCTCTTAGCAGGCATAATTATACCCTGTAGTGCACGCCCTCGGTTCTACCCCTTACAATTTATGGTCATGTTCCGTTGTGGAGGGTCTTGGGTCTGGGCTTCAGTACCACCTCCTTTGTATCCCATGGGAGGGGTAAGGAGTGGGGTTGTGCTTCAGTCAGGGCCAGGCCTTTCTTTGGCTTTTAGTGTTTCTTACACCTTTCCCCCTCCATCCCTCTCACCCCTCCCGACTGGTTGCTTGACCTTATCTTGGGAGAGGAGTTGAGGCAGGACTGTCCTTCAAGTTACACTCGCCTATTAAACTCCCACTCTACCCAGCAACACCTTCGCTCTATCTCTTATCTCTTTTCCCCTTATCTGCTTGTGAGCAGGTGTAACACCCAGTGTCTTGTTCCTTGTTCACACATATTAGTAAGAATACAAAAATAGCAAAAGTCAAATGGGCAAACAAGACCCAAAATTCTATCTCAGGCAAATACACAGACCTGAATCCTAAATTATCATCACGAATGCTCCTAACACCGTTGATTCTCCTCATGCGTTTAGATTGTGAGCTCTTTTGGCCAGGGATCATCTTTTATGATGTGTGTGCCATGCCTGGGACAATGGAGCCCTGATTTCTGGCTGGGGCCATTCCGGGCCACCACAACGCAGCACCTTGAATAGCTTCACCACTAGCTTCACCTCTCAGCTAGATTTGCTCATCTTCTGGCCTTGAAATGGGTTTTGTGCTGTTGATTCACTTGAATTGTGAAATGTGCAAGGTGCACACTCCTGTTCAGTAGGGTTAGGGCTTTCTTGGGGCTGAGGCTGACCTGGAATCTCTGTCTTCCTGGATATAAGAGGCACCAGAAACTGATCAACACTGAAGCACATTAAACATTGTGACTGATATGTCACTGTATTTCTTCACTGACAAAAAAACATAGTTAACAGGGAGTTAAGATTGCCGAGAGGTATCTCGTGCCCTTCCAGACACTCAAATCTCTGGAAAAAACAGGAAATGAAGAGTTAAGGAACACACCAATGCAACCTTAATTCTGCACCCTGGAGCTGGCAATGGCCACTGGGAATTATCTGCTGCACTCACTCTGTCAGGTGTAGCTGTATTCAATGGTGCAGGGATTAGTCTGAGGAGTGTCGCTGAGCTGTGACTGCGATATGAGGTGTGGAGGGAGCCCTGCCCTTCTCGTTAAGTCTGAGCCCTCCCCACCCTTCATGTGTGTGATCAAAGGCAAGAGGGGCATGTACACCGTTCCTGTACGCATTATTTCTGCACTGAGCTGTGTACGGTGTGTCACTGGCGAGGCACAGGGGTCTTCTTGCCATAGGCTTGTTAACAGGGAAGTCAGCTATGAGAGTGGCCTATAAGTGTAATGTTGGTGAGTAGAAGCATAGTGTTAGATGGAATCCTGTGGGTTAGAGCGAAGAGGTTAGGTTGTGAAATTTAGCAAGTGTGGGGCTGTTTGTAGGCTCGGCTTGGAGTGCAGAGCAGGTGTAGCTCCTGTTGAGTGCAGTTCACCTAAACACAAGTGTTGCCTGAGCAAAGAGAAGGGACTTGACTGTTCTACAGTTGTCCTATGCACTGTTCCCTGAGTGGTGTGCACTATCTGCAAAGGCAGAATGGGCGTATGGGTGTATAGGGCATCACATAAAGAGGGCCATGCTAAGGTGGCATTGGTGTGTACTTTAGCCCTTCATTTCCTGGTTTTCAGAGGTTTCATAGAATCATAGAATATCGGGGTTGGAAGGGACCTCAGGAGGTCATCTAGTCCAACCCCCTGCTCAAAACAGGACCAATCCCCAACTAAATCATCCCAGCCAGGGCTTTGTCAAGCCTGACCTTAAAAACCTCTAAGGAAGGAGATTCCACCACCTCCCTAGGTAACCCATTCCAGTTCTTCACCACCCTCCTAGTGAAAAAGTTTTTCCTAGGTTTGAGTGTCACTGAACCCCATGTTCTGACAGGGCACAAGACACCACTGGACAACCTGAACTCTGCATTAGTGACGCTTTTTCTCAGCCATCTGGGAGAATGCAAGATAGTGCAGGGTATTTTAGAGCTGAGACTGGTGATAGCAAATTGTCTCAAATGCCATTTGATGTTGCTCTGATCTGTCTGCAGCATGTTTTTTCCTAATGCATCTAGTTTAGACTTGCTGACTCTAATCTATCCAGGTGCCCATCTGTATTGCTATTTACATGAAATTCTGCAGATGCCACATCAAAAAGACCCATTGTCACCTTCAAATGAGGAAGTAAGGCAAAGATCACTGCCCGTTTGAAAAGTGGAAATACAGCTGGTGACAATAAAACCACAGGGCAAAGTTCTCATCAGGGGCAGTCGGTACAAGACAACATGCCTGTCAGCAACCTTTCACTGCACCCTGTGCGGATTGCACCTCACAAAGGTTGCATGGTTAAATATGGGCTTGTCTACCCAGACAGTTAGTGCATGGTAAGTTGGGCCGTAAATCTGCAGAGCACTAGCCGGCTGTACACTAGTATTAGACGAGCCCCCAGTGTTGGAACCTGATCAAATCTGACATGGAGTTTACAGTTGAAGAAATACAGGCTAAAATTTTAACAAGTGACTGGTGACTTTGGGTGCATCCATTTTGGGGTGCCCTGCTGGAGACACCTTAAGGAGGTCTGATTCCCAGAGGGCCGATTCTTAGTGATGGTAATATAGTATGTTGGCTTGTTTATTAGCCTGAGATAGAATTTGGGGGGGTTGTTTGTCCATTTGATTTGTGATATTCTTATATCCTTACTACCATGTGTGAACAAAGAACAAAGACACTGTGTGTTGCATCTACCCACGGCCAGAGGGGGCTTATAGCACAGTGAGGAAAGAGAAGGAATAGACTTAAAGTGTTGCTGGGTATGGTGGGAGTTTAAATAGACGAGTGTACACTTGAAGGCTGCTCTCCCAAGCCAAGGTCAAGCAACCAGTCGGGAGGGGCGAGGGGGATGGGGAGGAGAGAGGTATACGAAACACTAAAACCCCCCCAAAATGATGACCCTGGCTGAAACACAACGTCACTCCCTACCCCTCCCATGGGGTACACAAGAGGTGGTACCGAAGCCCCCAGACTCACGACCCTCCAAAACAGAACATGACCCTAAATTGTAAGGAGTGGGGCCAGGGGCATGCACTACAGGTATAATTAAGCCTGCTCAGAAAGAGGAGGGGGACAGGGAAGGGAAAAGCTCTACTGGTGTACAGAGCTGTGGGTGACGCTTGCTTGGTAACCCCAATAAGTATTGCATTGCCTGCACTTTGGGCTCTGGCCTTCTGCTTTCTGATAAGCACCAAAGGAGGACAAGGGGAAGACCCTAACACACTTCCTGAAAATCAAACGCCTTTATGGCTGGGTACCCAAAATCAGTAGTCAGGGAGCAAGCAAGGGAGAACTGCCCCTCAGGGTGATCCACGATGTAATTTGTGATGCTGGGAAGAGAGCTGCAATAGAGAAGCTGCTGAGACTCAGAAATCCAGAGCGGGAACCTGAGAGCACCCAGAGATTTGTTCCCTTCCTTTTACTAAGGACAAGTGGGGAGGATGTAATTCAGTGTGATAGCAGGAAAATTCCTATGGCCTTTCTAACCAGGTGAGCTGCTTTCTGTGATCTGCAGTGCTAGGGAATACTAGTAACTACGCCTGTCCAACAGAAAACGGGACTAACTCAAGCTGGTTGGAAAACATCCATAAAAACCAGGGAGATCATTGTTTCATGTGTTAATATAAAATCAGTTTCTTATTGGAGAAGATGAAGATATGAACTAACCAGAGCCTGCAGGAGTCGAAAACCACGCAAACCAGTGAAATAAGACGATAAGCCACAATATGATCGTTCCGGGCTGACTGAGTGCTTTGTTGGTGTTAGCAGAACTCAGAGAGCCGTGGAAAATCACATCTTTTCCATGCTGGGAAACTTCCTCTATAAAGTTATAGGCCCAAATTCTGCCCTCATGTCAATCTGGAAAAGCACAGTGGATGGTGGATTTATACTGTTGCAAATGCTTGTGATTTTATTCTGGCAAAAAAATGGTGCATTTTTTAAAGCCCTGGTTCTGGGGGAAATGTGATTAGATGGGAATCCCAGCTTCCATTAAAAGAAAGAAAGAAAGAAAAGAAAGTGGGTTGAGTTTCTTGCCTTCATGATTGTGGAGGAAAACTTGAAAATTACAGCCTAAAGACACGCAAACCAGAAAGCAAATAAAAATAAACCTTTTTTCAAAAAAAAAAAGTCTCATTATTTTAAACCAATCAGACCAGGGGAATCTGATTCAAGATATTTTAAAACTTTGGGGTTTCCTTTGAGCATTTATCCACCCGGATCCCACTCTAGATGTGAGACAAGGTGGGTGAATTTTATTGGACCAACTTCTGATGGTAAGAGAGACAAGCTTTCGAGCTACACAGAGCTCTTCTTTGATCCCTGCAGTCCCTTCTAACCCTATGGTTCAATGACTCTAGGATTCTTCAGATCTGGGAAAGGTACTCTGCCAACATTTGGGCAACAGTGCGTATTGGGGCCAGGCCTGCAACCTGCAGGCCCTTATATCTAGGATTCTACCAAATTCATGGTCCATTTTGGTAGATAGGTATTTAAAAATCTTAAATTTCGTGGTTTCAGATATTTAAAACTGAAATTTGTAACCATGGGAGGTCCCGACCGAAAAGTGTTTTTTTCCTGTGGGGGAGGGGGGTTCAAGGCTATTTTCGAGTGTCTTAGTATTGCCACCCTTACTTCCACGCTGCTGCTGCTGGCGATGCTGCCTTCAGAGCTGGGCTCCCAGTCAGCAGCTGGAGAGCTTCCTGCAGCTGGGGGAAGTTTCCAGAGGTGGATCTGACTTGGCCCCAGGAACAGCCTGTGCAGGGGAAGAGAAAGTCCTGTATCTCCCCAGCCTGGCCAGGACCAACAGATGGAGCCCAGTGCATAGTAGGAGCCCCGGCCAGGGTGCCCCCAGCCCTGCCCTGCTTCTCCTCGGCTCCGGGCCCAGTGCTCAGGGGTGAAAAGGGCCTTGGCTGTGTTGGGGGGAGATGACCATAGTGTCCCCCTCAATCCTGGTACCCTAAATGGTTTCCCATGTTGCCCACCTGTAAGACTGGCCCTGCCTCACCCACAAAAAAGTGACAACCCACCTATCCCATGCAACCCTTACTTCTGCGCTGCATGGCGCTGCCTTCAGAGCTGGGCAGCCAGAGAGCAGCAGCTGCTGGCCAGGTGCCCAGCTCTGAAGGCAGAGCAGAAGTGAAGGTAGCAATACCATGACCCCCTACAACAGCCAGATTTCATGGGGGAGACCAGATTTTGTGGTCTGTGATGTGAATTTGGTAGAGCCCTACTTATATCCCCCACGCAAGATCGTAAATTGTGGAACAGCCAAAACTGCCACTCAATTCCTCCTTACCAGCAGTGGCAGTGACATGGAACCTCCTCGTCCTCTATGATGCCAGAGCTGTAACTTTTCGTGTTGTTGCTTCGTAATTTCTAAGAGTAATAGTTATTTAGTAGCTATTTAATCTATTGTCAATAAAAATAATTAAAAAAAAATCTTTTAGAGATTTTACCTCATACTGAGGCATCGTCCTGATGGCAGACGCTAGGTCTCCAAATTTAAAAACCTTTCCGGTCTGTGAGGAAGCTATACCCTTAAAGGTTATCTATTAAATGTCCTTTTTTGCCTTGGAGAGGGGCATGGGCCTGAAAAATGCCCAGTCTGAAGTTCTGTCTCAAAACACGCTAAAAAAAAATGGAGACGCTTGATCTAAAGTTGCACCTTTCAATCCTAATCTAGACCAGGACTAAGCTTTGAACCAGTGATCGGGAAGAACAATGTGAAATCCCAGGGTAGGGCAGGTCAGGAAAATGACGATGTGGTGTGAAGGCTTCAGGAATGTTCAGATGCTGTAATAATTCATCCCATTATTTCTACCTGACCATGTTCCTTTTCTGCATAAGAGGAGGCAACTTCCAGCTTCCACGTTCTACGGAATATGGCAGGATAGGCTGGGTTCAGTGCTGGTTGCTGCGGCAGCCATGTTGGATGGGCGGAGAGTTAGACTACCAAGACTGGAGTGAGTGACTCTTTGGAGAACCTGTCCCTTCCTCTGATGTATCTGAGAAAGGCATTTGACCTGCAATTTACATCTTCTTTGTATTTAAGGAGCTGGTTTATAGTCCTGCTCCCACTCTGTTCAATGGGAAACCCCCTTTGACTTCAGTGGGATCAAATGTGGTCTTAGGGTGAGTTTGCATTTGCTCTGGCCTATTTCTTTTTCCATATGAGGGTACAGGGCATGTGGGAGCAGGGACTCGGTGACTGCAAACAGCAAGTACTAGACACTGTCAGTTTCACCTAGGCTCAGTGCTTCCCGCAGACAGCCCCATGAGCCAGTCACTGCTCACAACCTTTGCCCTCTTCTAAGCACTGCAGCTGCCTCATTGCACGGATAAAGATCATGAGCTGAACTTCTCTGCCTCTCAGCTATTAATGGAACTTCTTGCTTCACCACATTCCCAGGGCCGATGACGCATCCCCACTTGGGGCTTGATCCAAAGGTCTTTGAAGTCAATAGGACTCTTTTCATGGGCTTTGGGTCAGGTTCCTGGAAGGGGACAGCCACAAATTTACCCTTAAGAGGACATGTTGTACAGGATAGGCTGCACTTCCTGGGCCAGATTCTGATCTCATTTACACTTCTTTACACCAACCGCAGTGCAGTTACTCCTGATTTACACCAGCATAAGTGAAATCAGAATCAGACCCACTGTAACTATTGCTGGATATTTCTTTGTCCAGTTCTACTTACCCCTGACTTAGCACCAGAGATACCAGATGTAAGTAAATCTACTACCAGTAAAAGGCATGAAAATGTGCATCTGAATAAAACATTGCACGATCATCATGTATTTGTGTTACTCCAGAGTAAAATTCCAGGCTATGGATCTGCTCCCCACTGTGTTACTCTAGTTTTACCCCAGAGTATTTCCTTTGGCTTCAGTGACATTATCCCAGCATAACAATGAAGTAACTCAGTGGAGAATCCTGTTTTATGGCCTGCCCTTGAATGGTTGAAATGGCAAGTGCTCTCAAAATGAACATGCCTGGGTCAGAAGCTCAGCTGGTGTAAATCGCCAGAGCTCATTTACTTCAATGGAGCAATGTCAATTTCCACCAGTTAGAGTCTGCCTCTGTGGCTATGAACAGAAGCTGAATGAATCAAAATTTGTTTGGAAATCCCAATTTCCCAGATTACAGGGGGAGATGCATTATTATCCCATGGACCAATCTCTGAAGAAGTGGTGGACTCCTCCTCACATGGGACTTCTCTTTAGCATCCATCATTAATCTCAGGACTTTATTTCTGGAGTCTGAAATGTTAATAGGAAATGCAGGAGGATTTTCAAAACACGTACAGCGTTGCCAATTCGCACAGTTTCATTGTAAGTTTTGTGATATTTGGTGCTTCTCGTAAAGCCCCAGCTCCTGGAGTCAGTTGATCACCTGGAAATTTCAACTCTCTCTTTTTGTTTAAAGTGTGTTTTAGCCCTCCTGTTCGCAGAGAAAAACTTGAAAACACGAACCCCAAAGGCTAGGACAACAGAAGACAAATAAAAAGAAACCAGCCTAATATTTTAAAAAATCTCACGTTGTTTAAGCCAATCTCATGATATTTTGGGGCCTGTCTCACGATATTTGAATGGTTGGGGTTGACAATACTCCTAAGTGATTTAGGAGCCTAGTTTTCTTTGAAAGACTTAGGGACTCCCCTTCAGCTAATGTAAACTGGAATAGCTTTATTGACTTCAACTGACCACGTAGCCAGTTGTCCGTCCGCCCCTCTGGCTCCTACATCACTTCGGCAGTTTTGAAAGTCCCACCTGGTGTCAGGAAACCCCCCCGAATACTATTAAAACAGTTCTACAGTTTCAGGTAGCCATGGGTTTTTTCCAGTGTTACAGTTGGGTGTTTTGCATTTAAGTGAAGAGCACAGTCCTAAGTTTGACACTTCTGGGGAAAGAAGGGGGTTTCCATGGGAAAAGAACATCTTTTCATTTACTCTCTGCTCTGCCTGGTGTCCAGCCAATGAGCTTCCATTCTGCAATGCAGATAAATGCTGATCCTGCACATTTAAGGCCTATTTTATGAAGGAGCTTATGCTGCCGTTGCCACATTTAGGAGACAGCGAACGGGAAGCCCCATTTTCCTTTGTGCCTCGGCCTGTCTTGTCTGCACCAGACTTCAGGAAAGGTAAAGTATCCACAATCTTAGAGCAGAAACAACCTCCCTCCAGGAGGGATTTCAAATCCCTAGAAGAGTGAGAGCTGGAACTGCTCTTATGGACTGGAGACGGGAATGGATCTTAGCTGCTTTGGCGTGAGAGCTGTTCTGTAGCACAGGGCAAGCCTCCTAGAGAACTGCCTGCCTCCAACTGAACTAGGAGAGCATCTGTGGGAAGGTACGTGGTTTGGAACTTGCTCTTTTGCTCATTTTAAACTCATGGGGCTAGATTCTGCCATTGCCAAATGAGTAACACTGTGCCAGGGCTCCTGGGGTCCCCCGTGTGAGGAGCTGATATCCTCAGGGGAAGGTACAGTCGTTTCTAACCCTTAAAGGTTTCATTAGTTGAGTTTTTCTGCATAAATGACACTGTGACAATAGCTTGTCCCCAAGGTTAGTGAATTTCACGTCTTCAGCACCTTGGAATTGTCAGTTCTCAGTGCTGCAGAGGGAGCTGGGGGGAGCACTGTGCTGGGTAGAGAGAGGTTTTCTGGCTGATGGAAGGCAGGACCAGGTGGACCTTTACCAGCAGTGGATGTGGGTCATAAAGCGTCTGGAACAGCCACCTGGAGAATTCCTCCTGTTATACTGATTCTGATGAAACATAAGGGCCCAAAGAGTCAAAGGTGTTCATATGACCTGTCACTGTACAACATTAATAGTTTCAGAGTAGCAGCCATGTTAGTCTGTATTCGCAAAAAGAAAAGGAGTACTGGTGGCACCTTAGAGACTAACCAATTTATTTGAGCATAAGCTTTCGTGAGCTACAGCTCACTTTATCGGATGCATTCAGTGGAAAATACAGTGGGGAGATTTATATACACAGAGAACATGAAACAATGGGTGTTATCATACACACTGTAAGGAGAGCGATCACTTAAGATGAGCTAATACCAGCAGGAGTGGGGTGGGGCAGTAGAAAACCCTTTGTAGTGATAATCAAGGTGGGCCATTTGCAGCAGTTGACAAGAACATCTGAGGAACAGTGGGCGGGGGGGGGAAGGGGGGGAATAAACATGGAGAAATGGTTTTACTTTGTGTAATGACCCATCCACTCCCAGTCTCTATTCAAGCCTAAGTTAATTGTATCCAGTTTGCTAATTAATTCCAATTCAGCAATCTCTCATTGGAGTCTGTTTTTGAAGTCTTTTTGTTGTAATACTGCGACTTTTAGCTCTGTAATCGAGTGACCAGAGAGATTGTAGTGTTCTCCGACTGGTTTATGAATGTTATAATTCTTGATATCTGATTTGTGTCATAGAATCATAGAATCATAGAATATCAGGGTTGGAAGGGACCTCTGGAGGTCATCTAGTCCAACCCCCTGCTCAAAGTAGGACCAATCCCCAATCAAATCATCCCAGCCAGGGCTTTGTCACAGATCTTGGGAGACAGGCCAGTCCTTGCTTACAGACAGCCCCCCAACCTGAAGCAAATACTCACCAGCAACCACATCCACTCCCAGTCTGTCCCAGTCAGTGTCCATTTATTTTTTTACGTAGAGACTGTCCAGTTTGACCTTTGTACATGACAGAGGGTCATTGCTGGTACATGATGGCATATATCACATTGGTAGATGTGCAGGTGAACAAGCCTCTGATAGTGTGGCTGATGTGATTAGGCCCTATGGTGGTGTCCCCTGAATAGATATGTGGGCACAGTTGGCAACGGGCTTTGTTGCAAGGATCGGTTCCTAGGTTAGTGGTTCTGTTGTGTGGTATGTGGTTGCTGGTGAGTATTTGCTTCAGGTTGGGGGGCTGTCTGTAAGCAAGGACTGGCCTGTCTCCCAAGATCTGTGAGAGTGATGGGTCGTCCTTCAGGATAGGTTGTAGATCCTTGATGATGCATTGGAGAGGTTTTAGTTGGGGGCTGAAGGTGATGGCTAGTGGCGTTCTGTTATTTTCTTTGTTGGGCCTGTCCTGTAGTAGGTGACTTCTGGGTACTCTTCTGGCTCTGTCAATCTGTTTCTTCACTTCAGCAGGTGGGTACTGTAGTTGTAAGAATGCTTAAACAAGGTCTGGGGTTCCAAGTACAGAGACCTTAGCATGCTTAGTACCATGGCAAACACACTAGGAAATTCATGGCCAAGGTTAGAAACATATCGACTGAGACCCACGAAAGGAAAAGGAAAAGAACCAAAACAAGGCAAAAAGCATTGAAACTGAAACTGCCTGATTATCCAAAACCCATTTAATTAAACCTATATCAGACCTTTTTGAGCAGGAGAGGTCTCGGTTAGAGTCTCTTAGCCCACCAAGCAGTTCTTGGTGGGGAAGAAAGGGTTAGTTTTCTTGTTCAATTCTGCGTTGGGAATGATAGTCACTTCCCTTCTTTCGACATACGGAAAAAGTGAAGACGCGACAGGACAGTAAAATTTGGGGGAATGAGTCTTTTGTTGATGTTCTCAGGATACAGGGCAGCTGATCAGTCACAGGTGGATGCTTTGGGCTGGTAGGTCGGCCGCGGCAGCTGTTGCTTTAGACCCTGGCTCACCTCCCCGGTTAGGGACATCATCTGGTTGGTTTGGTCAGGTCGCTTTCCATCACTGCTCCTTCTCAGGCCAAGCGCTGCTGAGTGAGCCATCTCATCTCATTGAGCTGGTGCTGTGCAGTGCAGTTGATTTCAGTTTCAGGTGAAAAGCTGAAAGAGAGAGCTAAGACAGGCCGAAAATAGTGCGGGACGGAAAGGGACACACAAGGGAGGATAAAACAGAGCAGGATCTCACATATATCAAGCGAGGGTCCTTGCTGGTGCAGTGGTGATGGCCTGGCATCCCCACCGGTGTGTCACAATGAAAATCCTTCCTCTGCCCTCTTTCCTTCCCCAAAGACTTCTTAAAGGGCTGATGAATGGAATAAGTGCATCCCTTCATTATTTTGTCCACCAATGAGACTTAATTTCTGGTCTCACAACTCCTCTTGTTTGCCAGACGTGGCTTTAACACAGTTGTGGGGCGGTATTATTATACCTCTTTGTTTACATTAATGCAGCCTCCCTCTCTCCTTTTTCCATCTTTCTTACACAATTGTGCATCACAAGCCAGTGTGACAATTTAGGAACCTCTGCGCACTTTCCACCAATTAAGGTCACAAGCAGAGCTGGCCTGCTAGGGCCCAGTTATTCCTACACACACACCCCTGCACAGAGGAAGCACAGGGCTGGCACAGGAGCCCTACATTGCCCTCCTGTGGAGACCCTGGCTGGGTCCCGGCAGGAGCAAGCTGGGGTGGAAGAGGGAATGGCCAGAGTGCTTTATGCTCTGGCAGTTCTGGGCTGCCATGCAACAGGGGGGAGCAGCCCAGTGTTAGAGAGGCACAACACTGGCATATAGCTATAGTCCCTGATCTTCTATGATTCCTGCCCTCCCTCCCACCTTGGGCTGTGCTCCCTGAGAGATGTAACACAGAATCTGGCCCAGGGAGCCTCCCACTCCATCTATTAAGAAGCTTCAGTCCTGATCTGCTTCTCTGCTTTCCTCTTCAGATAACTGAGACCCCAGCCCACCTCCAGCCATGAGGATCCTTTACCTTCTGCTTCTTGTTCTCTTCCTGGGCCTCCAGGCAGCTCAAGGTAAGGCGCACACAGGGATGGGATGGTGAAAACTGATACCCACTTAGCATCTTCAAACCTTAACCAGTTAATCCTCAAAACATGCCTTTAGGGTCACGTGGTTCAGTGGTCACAGCAAGAAGTTGCAGTCTAGAATCCTGGGTTCCAGTCTCAGCTTTGCTACTGATCTTCTGTGTGACCTTTGGAAATTCATTTACACTCCCTCAGCCTGTTTCCCCATCTATAAAAATGATCATGAATATGAGCTGCCCTTGAGGTCTACAGATGATGAGTGCTATATCTTATCATTTTCTCTATTTTATGGGGAAACTGTGTCACAGTAGTAGCTTGCTTAAAGCCAGAGTCCAGATTGCATCTTGGGAGATCTGGAACCCCACCCCTGTGATCATCATGTTGCCTCTCAATGTCTCTGTTCTGGTGCTGTTCCTAAGGAAAGTTGGCCGTTCAGCTCCTGCTGGGTCACACAGTTCAGTAGATATCAGGAGATCACAGGGTGGGATTATTGAATTCTTGTGCTTCAAATTGTATCGTCCATGTCTGTCAATGTCCTGAAGGCAGTAACTCTAGTGTGTGCCATTTGTAGTTGACAGTGTGCATGATCGTTAACATTTTCTTTAGACTGAACACTTTTCTTGCAACAATATTTTGCCCTAGTGGGAATGAATTCACTGGAATGTAGATGTACCAGGCTCTGAACTAGACGTCTGACTCTCCAGCACTGGATAGCTGGCAGTGTCTTCTTTCTTGAAACCACAGTGACTTTCCGTGTTTATTTTACAGGAAGCTTTTCATTTAAAGACACTCGGAAATGTAAAAGCAACTGGTATCATATGGGTGGCCGGTGCCGACTGTGGGGCTGCAAATTTGGTGAGAAAAGGACTGGAACATGCTTGGCTGGGTTAATGACCTGCTGCCACCCAAAGCACTAAAGAACCCGCTGTGCTGAGTTGAACATCCCAAGAATGGAGACTAGTAACATCAACAGCAACATAGATTGTAAGATCCAGGTGGCAGGGACCTCTGGGCACTGTACCACGCCCACTCTGGGCACTCAAACAGTAAATAAAATAATCAAATAATAAATGTGCGTTGTCTTGCACTGGTGCCTAGATGCTATGGTGATGGACTCACTAGACAGGCCATAGAATTGAGATGAACTAGTTTATTTGAAAGCAACAGGCCTGATTCTCCACTAGATACACTCTGTGGAGTCCTTTACATCTGTGCAAAGTGGGTGCAGAATGACACCCTGCCGGAAGGGTGGCTTTTTACACCCACTGTGCATGGGTGTAAACGGTTTGAAAAGGCACAAGGTGATGGAGAGTCAGTCCCAAGCTGTTAAACTATGTTTCTTCAATAAGGATTAAAGCCTTTCTGTGACCCACGTGTAATGCCTACAGGCCCCAGGCACCTGGGATCAAAATTGGGAACCTCTGGAGCTTAATGCATGAGCCTCTACTGCCTGGTCTAGCCACCACTAGAGGGGGACAGAGTGCCATACCAAGTAGGCGTGGGTTACATATGTACATTTCAGACCTCGGCTTGCATGCATTTATACTTTTTTCCACATGCCTGAATAACCTCAACTTCCCACCATCTCTCCACCTTTAAGAAGCTACTCCAAATCCTCCGTGCTTCAGAAGCATTCACACTTAGGGTGTGTCCCCACTGCAATCAGTCATGACTAGCACAAGTAGACATACCCGAGCTACCATTGATCTAGCTAGCATCTCCAGATTGCAGGGTAGACCTACCCTTAAATGGTCACCCCTCACTTTGCACACTGTCTTGTTGTGTTTGCCTCAGTCCCTGCCTCTTTTAGCTGGTCAGCTCTTCAGTGGCAGGGACATTGTATCTGTGTAGCTCTGGGCTTGTCTACACGAACACTTAGTTCGTGGGAAGCTAAGGTGTAACACTACCCACCATGCACTAAGTGTCCCCACTGACGCTCACTAAACATTCCCTGGTGCATGTTAATCTAGTCCCATTTCAAAGCAGGGAGATTAAAGCACACTAGAGAGCTTTTAGTGCACAGCAGAAGGGTCCACACAGACACAGAGCGCAGCAGGTTAGATTTACACGCAAGCTTGCCACAAACTGAGTGTTCGTTTAAACAAGCCCTCTGTTCTTCCACCCTACAGAACCACGTGCATTTCTTACAGAACTATATAAGGATCTGGGCCTGTGAGCTGCTGAGTCCCTGCAAATCTCAGTTGCGTTGAGGATGGCCCACACTGGGACATTGTTGCAGGCACCATCTCTGAGCACCCCCTTGTGGTCCAGCAAGGCCCAGCAGGCACTCTGGCCTCTACTGGGGTTCAGAAATAAACCAGTCACCTCCATAGTCCTTACTCAACAGCTCCCTTCTCCTGGGATCTAATGTATTTAGTTTGCACAGCTTCCCCCAAGAAGGGCTCCCCTTTAGGTTGACGGGTCCTCCCAACCCTCCTGCTTGGGGCTGGGGAAGGTTTTAGTCCTGGCCTTCCTGGCCTCGATTCTCCCCTCAGGTTTGGGAATCGTCCCAGCCTTCCTGCTTGGGGCTGGGGTCGTGTGTCAGACTGTGTGCCTTCCGTGTGCCTTCTGTGCCTACAGCTCCCCTGGCTGGGCTGTGTTCATTACTTCAGGCCCTCTGTGCTGTCTCCTTCAGCAGGTCCCTGTCTCCAATGAGTCCCCCTGCTCCAAGGGTTCGGCAGACAGCTTCCTCCTGGAGTCTCACTCTGGTTCAAGGGAAGAGGCAGCATATATACAGCCCTCTTTCCCAGGGCTGGCTTTGGGGGAGAAGGGAGCCGTGCCTCAGCCTCTCCACAAAGCTCCTGGTCCCGGGCCCGTAAAGAAATAGCAACCCAGGTTTCCCACAAACACAGACTATTCCCTTGGGACAGCTTCCTCTCTTGCCATATCTGCCTTGGTCATTTTCGTAGACCATTGGGTCCCAAACCTTAAAGGGGCCACACCACAGGATAGGGTGGGATGAGTCTTAGGCCCTACTACCCTAAAGGCAGGGGTGGGCAAACTTTTTGACCGGAGGGCCACATCGGGGTTCCAAAACTGTATGGAGGGCCGGGTAGGGAAGACTGTGACTCCCCAAACCCTAACTGCCCCCTCCCACTTCCTACCCCCTGGCTGCCCCCCTCAGAACTCTTGACCCATCCAACCCCCCCTATTCCTTCTCCCCTGACTGCCCCCTCCTGGGACCCCACTGCCCCTAACCGCCCCTCCAGGACCCCACCCCCTATCCAACCCCCCCTACTCCCTGACTGCCCCAATCCCTATCCACACCCCCGCCCCCTGACAGGCCCCCTGGGTCCCCAACCCCTATCCAACCCACCCTGCTCCCTGACTGCCCCAACCCCTAGCCACACCCCCACCCCCTAACAGGCCCTCTGGGACCCCGACCCCTATCCACATCCCCGCCCCCTGACAGGCCCCTGGGACCCCCCCATCCAACCCCCCCTGCTCCCTGACTGCCCCGACCCCATCCACAACCCCACCCCCTGACAGGCCCCCTGGGACCCCACCCCTATGCAAACACCCCCCACTCCTTGTCCCCTGAGTGCCCCCTCCTGGGACCCCCCAGCCCCCTGGAACCCCACACCCTATCCAACCCCCCCTGCTCCCTGACTGCCCTGACCCCTATCCACACCCCCGCCCCCTGACAGGCCCCCTGGGACCCCACCCCCTATCCAACCCCCACTGCTCCCTGACTGCCCCAACCCCTATCCACACCCCCACCCCCTAACAGGTTCCCCGGGACCCCACCCCCATCCAACCCCCCCCCTAAAGCCCCTTTCGGAATGTGTCCCTGTGAACATGGGCGGAGGACTCAGGAGGAGCAGGGGCAGCCACTCAGCCAGAGAGAAATGGCGGTTTCGCCTTCAAAAAAAGTGGGCACAGGCAAAGAAATCAGGGTCTAAGCATATATGTTGGCAGCGGCGCCATAACAGTGAAATGTTTTGGCCACAAAAATAAAGCATCAGCTTTAATCCCTTACTATTTCTTTTTAAGGGGAAACTGAGGCAAAAAAGTGATGCCCAAAAGGTCAGTGTCAGGGCCCAGACTGAAACTCAGGAGGCGCTGGCTCTCACTCCCCAGGGCCGGCATGGAAAATCCCAGACCTGTCTAATCCAGGCTGATCAAGGCAGATAGAACAAGGTCTCTCTACAAGTGTCAAAACCATCCACAGATGGTGAGATCAGCAACCAGGAAACAGATGAAATGGGGAATTCCCAACAAGAACAGTGTCATGTGAACCACCCCAGGCTGTCACAACACAAGCCCCAGGGCTGACCCAGCGTCATAAAATAGAGCAAGCAAAACACGGTTCCATGCAGGGTGTACCTATCACCTGTCTGATGCCAGGTAGAATGTGATGGTGGGGCTCCAGAGACCCCCCCGGGAATGTGAAGCCCACAGTTTGGGTCGGGACTCCGTGAAAAAGATTTTTGTTGTCTAGTGGCACGGGGCCAAATCTGCTGTCCCTGACACCGGTGCAACCCCAGTGCAGTCAGTACGCTTGCACCCATGTCCCCAGGGCCCAACCCACCCCACTATCCCAGCTGGAGGTTCGTGTTTGTTGGGGGAGATGATGTGAGGAAATTATCCCCTCAGGCTGCAGAGCAACAGTGAAGCCACCCCATGGGGAGGGGTGGGCGGCTTCCATTCATTTGTCTCCATGGCCCTAAGGCCCCCCCCTTTTCACTGGGATAGGACTGGAGGTTCAGAACTCATGGTTCCCCTGCCCTCCCTTCTCCTGCAGCCCCCAAAGCCCTCTGTGTGGAGCCATGCCTCTATGGAACTGGTGTCCAGCCCATGTCCATGGACCTTCACACTCACTCCTCAGATCCCTCCTCCTCTCCCATCATGCAGCTTAACTGCACTGTCTGGGGCTTCTCTTCACCTCGGAAGAAGGGGCAAGGCTGGTCTCTTCGGGCAGGAGTTGGGCCACGTTTTCACCAGCAATGCAGCTACTCCGAGTCGGTTGTTCAGGCTGCCCACTGAGAATAGGGAAGGGTTGGAGGCCCAGAGTGGAGCATGGGAGGAGGCCTCAGGTAGAGAGGGATACAAAATTTTCACACAAAACTCTTTCTCAGTGAAAAAATGTAGAATTAGCAACACTGAAACATTTTGCAAATTTGTGTCAGTTTTGCCAAATTGTTCATTTGGGGGGAAAAAATTAAAATTCCAAAAGAATCAGGACCACCAGTTTCAATTTTTTTCGAAGCTAAATGTTGCTATTTGCCACTTTGAAATGACATTTCATTTTAAGATGGCCTTTAATTTTATTTTTCAAAAATTCTTTTGAAAAAGCTCAGAAGAAAGGGGGACTGGTTTGATTTCTGTCACACCCAGGCATTTCATTCATCCCAAGATGATTTTTATTTTTCAGTTCATCAGAAATGTTGAACATTTTCAGTTTGGGTCCCAGCCAGACGCAATTTTCCCCCCAGTATCTCAAAACTGCCAGTGAACCCAAAAATCCGTTTTTCACCCAGCTCTAGCTGCCAGGCAGATCAATGACCACCAGCAGCACTCTGAAAACTGAAGGGAGCCTCTGTAGATTGCAGTGAGCTTTCAGAATAACCTCTTCTTCCTCCAGCCCCTCACACCTCTCTGCAGTAGCCGAAGGAGTGCAGCACACAGCTATGATTACGGTTGCGTGCTTGCTGCTGGCAACAGTTATGATGCCAAACGGCACTGCTTATCTAACTGGCTGGGCGGAGTCGGCAGGAAGGGCTGAGGACTCTGCATTCTGTTTAACCGCTCACCTTTGCTCTCCCGAATATTGCGCCCAAAGCATTTCAGAGGGTTGCTGGGACTATTTGCGTTGCTAAGTGCTGCTCAGTGACAGCAAGGGCCACAGCATGTGTCCCTCAGTTGTTAATGTCACTCTCCATATGTTGCTTGAAGTGGAATTATCAGATGTTGCTGCAAAACCCTGTATTAATTAGACACACTCAGCAGAGGGTCAGTACTGCTTCATAGCCATTATATTTAGGAAGGCTAGGGAAGGAGGAGGAGTTAAGGTGGCTTTGAGGGCCACCAGAGAGCATATGATGAGCCTCTGGGGCATAATGTTGATCCACACAGGGCTCTGAGAATTGTAGGGAGTTACTAAAAATGGGCTGGATTCTTAATGGGCTCCTTAAAATACCAACCCCTCACGGCTGTCACATGCTACCCACACCAGATACTTGTTCCCCATTTATCAACAGAGATATGCAGCAAGAGACAGAACATAGCTACTGCCACGATGCACAGGCCCTTCATTGTAGAATTCATCTTCTGGCACATGCAGGCTATGGGACATCCACAAAAGGGTTCGGCAGTTCTCAGACGTTGCTAGGTCACAGAGTCCTGGCCTCTATCCCTGATCATTCCCTGAGAGTTTTTCCAGTGATGTAAGCCGCACTTCTGCACTGTGTTTCATTGGCTGAGCGTGCTTTCACTCATTCTGCTCCTGGACGGGTGTATCTGTTCACACAGGAAAGACCTATTATGTCTTAAAATCACAGCCCATATCTAACTCAGTATTGTCACTGTTAATTTATTGGTCTGAACCAAACATTTTAGAATCTTTTTTGTATTTATGCAGGGTCTGGCCAAAGGGGCAAGAATCCCTTTAAGTAATTTGAAGGGATAGAACTACAAGGGCCTCATGAGAGCTCTCCATCAGGTCAATAACGACTTATTGCACCTCTCCTTTTCAGACAGAGATGCTGCAAGATCCAGAGAACTAGGTGACCAGCAGAAATCCTGGCATGGGAGCCTTGGATCACTGGAAGAGCAGTTTTTTTTCTGCCTCTTTAACGAAAGACAAGCTGTTAAACCATATATTTGCTAATAAGAATATGAATCCTCCAAGTGTGCGGAGGGAGAGTAAGTGTGTGTGAGAAAATTCTAAAGGAAGACTGTTCCTTTCGTTCTTCTCTATGGAGACTCGTGTGTGATTGAAGTGTGGGAAGGGAATGGGGCCAGCTTCTTACACTCTTGAATTTTTCAGTCGCTTAGGAAAGTTAGCTCCCAAACTGAGATTTGAGTCGCTGCTCAGAGTCCAAGTGAAAATGTTTGAGGTTAACTCCTGACCAGGTAGGCTCTGTCCACACCAAGGCATGCTTATACAAAGGCAAAACTCATTGATGTCAATGGGAGTTGCAAGTTAGGGCAAGGCTAAGCCCTATGTGTTTATTATGTTAGCAATTCACAGTGCAGGGTCCTGTCCTGGAGAGTTTACAATCTAAAAATCCTTAATTGTAAATTTTTTGGGGCGGGGATTGTCCTTTCAATAAGTGTTTCTATAGGGAAAGATGGCCCATTTATCACTACAAAAGTTTTTTTCTCCTGCTGATAATAGCTCATCTTAATTAATTAGCCTCTTACAGTTTGTATGGCAACTTCCACCTTCTCTGTATTCATATATGTATCTTCTTACTGTATGTTCCATTCTATGCATCCGATGAAGTGGGCTGTAGCCCATGAAAGCTTATGCTCTAATAAATTTGTTAGTCTCTAAAGTTCCACAAGTACTCCTGTTTCTATTACTGTTGCCCCTAGGAGCCCTAGTCATGGACCAGGACCCCATTTTGCTAAGTGCTGTACAAAATACAACACAAAGATGGTCTCTGCCCCAAGGAGCTTACACCCTAAGTACAAGACAAGAGACAACAGATACAGACAGTTGAGTCCAAGGGAACAGTGAGACAAATTTGATCAGCATGATAGGCGGTGATCTCTGCCCCCCAGCAGTCTAACCATTGTCAAGCTTGTTGTAGGTGTCATGGCAACAGAGAATTTTGATGTCATTGCTAAGGGGATAATACCTTGTCTAGATGATGGTGTTCCCAGGAATTACGTTGTTCACTGAGCACAAGTAACAAGAGACATGTTTATTCACCTTCTTTCAATAAAGACATGAATTGTTCCTGTGACGAGTGCGTATGGGCATGAGATTGGACAGCTCTTTCATTCTTCTCTATGGAGACCTCCTAATAATACCCCGCTCTTATATAGCACTTTTCATTAGTGGATCTCAAAGCACTTTACAAAGGAGGTCAGCATCACTACCCCCATTTTATAGATAGGTAAACTGAGGCACAAGGAGGTGATGCAACTTGCCCAAGTAGAACTGGACCTAGAACCCACAGCTTCTAAGTCTCACTTCACTGCACTTTCCACTAGGCCACACTGCGTAAAACTGCATGAGCTTCAATTGTGGAGAGGCGTGCTGTGTTTCATTCAGTGTCCCATTTCTTCCATTCTTGAATGGTTCATTCCATCAGGAAAGCATATCCCAAACTGTGATATAAACCACAGCCCAAGAGAAAATGATTGGGGTTAATTAGTCAACACATCAGCTTACTCCACTAGGGGTGGTCAGAAATGTTCTCTTTAAATTATTTTCTGATGGAAAATTGGGGTTTCCATGAATACAAAATGTTCACAATAGCTTTCTGCTTTCCATGACAAGTTTCAATTTTTCATTGAAAAACTGAAAACTTTTCTGCTAAAAAAATGAAAATTGGCGGGGTCTGACTGCAAATATTTATTTTGGAGCATTTTTCCATGTAAAATTTCAATGAAATTATATATCTTGGTTTTTGTCAAAAAAAATTTCCACAGGGAAAAATTCCATTGGTTTGAACACTCCACGTATTGGAAGAGTAGGCAAAGGAGAAAGAAATGAATGCACCAGAAGACACAGGAGCCAAAATTCTCAAAAACAGATACCTACAGTTATGCTCCTAAGTCCATATTGAATCGCCTGGGGGTATTTTTACATCACTGAAGTAACTTAGGAACACAAGTCCCAAAGATGTCAATTTTTGTAAAAATGCTTTCAACCAATCTGCTCAACTCTACGGTTGCAGGTGAATTTTTCTAAATTTCACCCTTAAAGTTGCAGAAAGCGGTAGCGGGGACCAGCAATCGCCAGTCATTCAAGTTCCTGTGGTTACTTGTAGCCCCTGCAGTCTACATGGACGCTGTCAGAGGGAGAGATTTAAATATGGTAGAAAATGCTAATAAGATACTATTCTTTGGTTTATCTCTACCATAGCAGCCATGTTCATAATAAGGAGCCGTAAAGCAAACACAGCACCCCAAATGCAGCCTTAATAACCGTATGGAAAGGAACTCTCACCTACCTGGCCATACACGTGGTACTCTCAGTGACCATCCAGGCTAAGTGGTGGTTAGAGCTATCTACTGGAATTTTTGGGTAGAGATTGTATCAAGCACTCAAAGTTAGAATCTGGCACAACAGCATTTCACAGACCCCAGGTCCCTATAAAGGCAGGGACTCTGTCTCCATCAGGCACAGCTCTTCCTTCTCACTCCGTCTGGTGCCTCTCCTCGGCAGGGACGCCTCAATCTCAGCCGACCTTCAGCCATGAAGATCCTGTACCTGCTCTTTGCTGTTGTCCTTCTCCTCTTCCAGGCTGCTCCAGGTGAGAGAGAAACCTGTGAAGAGAGGGTTTTCTAATGAGTTCTAATGCCAGCTCTTCCACTGGCTCACTAGGTGGGATGGGTTCTCAGACACATCTTTTTACCCTCTTTATGCTCAGTTCCCTCTGTGCAATGGGGAAACAATATTACCTAGCCCACGCATGCTTTGTGAGGGTTAATTAGTTACTGTCTGTCCAGCTCTGTGAAAATGCAGCGGACAATGTGAATTCACTGAGAGATGATGGTGCTGATGGATCAAGCTGAGCGTACCTGTGTTCCTCTTTCAGTGAATGGGAAATGGTTGTCATGCCTTGTGATCTAAAATCACAGCTCATATTTGACTGGAGTGTATAGATACGAACAAACGACTTTATACTCTTTTTATTTTGTGCAGGGTCTGGTGAAGAGGCAAGAATCCCTTCCTGTAGGTTCATGGGAGGTTACTGCATAAGGCGTGGGCAGCACTGTCCCTCAGGACGATTTCTGAATGGACCATGTGGTTTCAGAGAGAGATGCTGCAAAAGATAGAGGCCATGCTGAGCGGCACATGGGGGAACCTAGGATTATCCAAAAAGATGTTTGTTCCCTCTTTTCAATAAAGACAAGCTGTTAAATCATAGCTGCTTAAGGACATGACTCTTCCTTGGGGTGGGGTGGGGGAAAGTATGGGGGTGTGAGGGAGAGGGAAAGGACAGAAGTGGGTTTCATTCCTTTCTGTAGAGACTTCTTTCTAACACCACAGGGTTGAGTGTTAGCACATGCAGTGCTAATCTAATCACGGCTTCTGGTAGTCCCCAGTTAATCATAATAGGATCTTATACCTAAAGTTGGATTCTAAATTCCCTCATTGACCATAAAGCATGGAAAAAATACTGTTATTTCTGTCCCGCAAAAGCACATTCCCTCAATCCCAATCATGCCAAAATAAACATAAAGATACACACATCTGAGCTGGGGGGAGGGGCAGAATTCAGATATGCGTTCTCCACAATTCACGCAAACCTGGTTGTGTAGATCTCTGGTGCAGTGCCGTGTTAGAAGCTGACAAGTTGCCTGCAGCAACCACTAACTCCCATCCCGCCCTTCCCAAAATATCCCACCCCTCAGAGTTTCACCTCAATGCTGGGTCCAGCGCCAGTGGCTGCAGTTTGCAAACTGGGGCCCAGCTCTCAACTCTGAGGAACAAGCTCTCCTCGCGTGGAATAAATGGTGAAAAAATGGAGATTTCTGCCTCATTCCCAGCCTCAGTTACCCAGACCACAAACGCATATGTGCAGATGGGGCCTCGTTACACAACATGCTTTCCCTAGAGTTCACACAGGTGTCTTTGTACTGCTGGTGGCATGTGGGACTGGAGGTCTACGAGTGACCTGCAGCCGGAACTGACTCCTATTCTACCCTCCGGACGTGTATCACGCCTGAGTGTCACCCCCATTCTAAATGTACTCTTTACTTTTCTCTCTAGAGTAGCCAGCTGTTTCATCATACGAACCCCTGGAGCACACCCAGCCAGCACTCCTAGTACAGCCTCACTGCCTGGATAGAGAGGAATTGTCACCTCCTGTTCGTACACGTGAAACTCTGGGTGATTGTTCCAGGCAAGTGATGTGTGCAGCTGCTTGCAGGGATTTCTGGCTACAGATTGTATCAGGTGCACCTCGGGTCCCATGGGTCAACACCTCACAGAGCTCTATAAATACTGGGACACTCTGTCTCCATCTGGTAAACAACCTCCATCTCGCTCTGCCTGGTGCCTCTTTTCTGCAGTGACACTGAGATCCCACCCGACCTTCAGCCATGAGGGGCCTCTACCTGCTCTTTGCTGTTGTCCTCTTCCTCTTCCATGCTGCTCCAGGTGAGAGATAAAATAACCTGTAGGGATTATTATTACTATGTAAGTTATGTGCTGTGTTGGCAGCGAGAAGCCCCCAACCAGGAATCAGGGCCTCATCATCCGAGGCACAGTGCACATGTCATAAAGACGATCCTTGTCCCAAAGAGCTCAGGGGCGAAACGTAGGGTGAGAGACAACAAGTGCGCACAGCAAACAGAGGGGGGAGGCAGCAGGGAACAGGGAGATGATAACAAAGGATAGTTGTGTATCTGAGACTCCAGTGGCTTGAGAACAAGCCTGAAAGTTCAGACACTGACTAATGGTGTGATCTCCGACTATGTCTTGGGCGCATATTTTAAAGTTAGACGCCTAAAGGCAAATTTAGGCACCCAGATAAGTCACCTAATTTTTAACTGGTGCCACAGCTGCAAATCGCTCCATTTATGCAGGTGCCTATTTAAAGCATCCAGGTTTGAACGGTTTAGCTGTCACCTCTGTACCTCACTTTCCCCACCTGGCAGAATAGGAAGCAACAACTGCTCCCCTAGACCACAGCAGTGTTGTAAGGCTTCACCAGTCAGTGTCTGCTCTGTGCTGGGAAGATGCAAAGAGCTCTAAAACTCTAAGTGCTGTTACTGTTTGGTCACAGGTCCAGTTAAGCGCCCCCTCTTGGCCACTGACCAGACTGCTGTGAGGGGATCCAGCTGCTGGATCCAATGTGTTTTAAGCTTCCAGAGTCTGAATGGAGCCCAGGCAATGTCCCTATTTGAGGGTCTCAGACCACACTGATGGGGGGCATATACTCTATCTGGTACCCCCTACTGAGAGCTGCAACCAAGCGGCATGCTGCCCAGTCCCTGGAACCAGTGCTGAGTCCTCAGACTTCCCCATTCCCCTCCCCCATAAAGCTTAAACACAGCCTCTCCCAGAACTGCTCCCAAAGAGTGAGCCTTCTGGTTTACCGCTTTAATGGGGCACATAGTAGGTATAACACATGAAATGCACCGACACTTTGCACATGATTCTACAGCGCTATTGCTCTTTCTTTAATAGCATGAGAAATACACAGATCTGTCCAAAGTAATAAACCCTAAATGCAGTTCCCTGCCTCAGTTTCCTCACCATTCCAGAGCATTCTTTGGGCTGCGTTCAGGGTCCCCCAGGGCCATCCAGGATCCTTCTGTTATGTGCATGGCTTGGCTTCTGAAACATGTTCCCCAGATCACCTACTCTGACTGTTCCTAGTCCATCTGCTTCCCCTCTCCTGCCCAAACCTTCTTGTGTGGATCCTTGAATCGTTCCCCTCTGATTCCTTCTATAACCTCCTGCTTTGTCAGCTCTGTCTCTTTTTCCTGCCTGGGGAACTTCCATCTCCAAACCCCCAGCTCCAGCTAGCCCATTGTCCCAGTGTGCTTCACCCTGAATAAGTGGTGACTGAGTTCTAATGACCCACCACAGTACCTGGCTGGGCAGAAACATGACCCAGCCCTGCAGGCCAATGGTGCATTCCACAGTTACAAAGGGGCGTTCAGTGATACAGCAATTTTCATAGTAACAACTTCATTATAACTTCATAACGTCAACCAGAACCCATCAGCGGTACACAGGTTCCCCAAATCACCACACTTCTGCTTTGGGAAAAGAAATAAAATAACAATTGAATGTAGACACTCAAGCCATTCTCAAGGTTGGTGCTTTGACGTATACAATGAGCCAGATCCCACTACAATGCATCAACCTTGAATAAGGCTTTTGGGCCAGGATCTGACTCACCATCATGGTGCAGATCAGCTGAACTCAGCTGGTGTAGCTCAGTATAGCTCCACTGAAGTCAACCAGTAACTCTAGGTACATCACAGGTACATCCAGCCTCACAGGACAAACACATTAGGGACTTCAAAATAGCAGACTTCAACAAACTCAGAGAACTGGAAGGTCCCATGGGAAGACAATCAAAGGGATAAGGAGTTCAGGAAAGCTAGCAGTTTCTCAAGGAGGCTATATTAAAAGTACAACTGCAAACTAATCAATGTGAAGGAAAGCTAGGAAGAATAGTAAGAGGGCACTATGGCTCCACCAGGAGCTCTTACTGATCAGAAAATCAAAAAGGAGTTCCGCAAAAAGTGGAAACATGGACAAATTGCCAAGGAGAAGTACAAAAGAATAGCACAAGCATCTAAAGACAGAAAGGCCAAGGCACAAAATGAGCTGGACATTGGAGGTATTTAAGAACAGGTTGCACAGACACCTGTTAGGTATGGTTTAGGTTTAACTGGTCCTGCCTCGACACAGGAGGCTAGACTTGATGACTTTTTTAGGTCCCTTCCAGCCCTACATTTCTGTGATTCTGAAAAGACAGCAAGCAGGAAATAGCTAACATTGCATTGACATCAGTGGAAGGTGTAAGGACACCGTTTTCTTGGTGTCATCATTTCTGGTCTGTCTGGCTGCAGAAGCAACAAAGCAACAGTGACAAGCCTGGATTTTGGAGACTATATTAAAATCTTGAAGTCAACGGAGCTCCGCCAATTTACATCAACTGAAGATGTGTCCGGTATAATAGGTTTAATTAAAGGAAAGCTTCACTCAGTGTCTCCGCTCTGAGTTCCCATTGAGTGCAGCCTTCTCAGAATGAAGTGTACTGGAAAATAAACATTTGTATTGCACCCAGCACCGGCGATTTCATTGCTCTGAGCGAACATCCACCTTCCTGACAAAGGGTGACTCCATTTTCGGCATTACCAGACAGAGCCCAAAGCAGAGTCTCCAAGATAGTATCTCACCACCTGTAGTCCCCAGTCTTGCAAACACTTGTGCATCTTTACTCACCATCTGCTCTGAAGCATCTTGTATGGAGATTTAGGACCAGCGCCTCAGCTGGTGTAAACTGGCGTTGAACTGAGTGGAGCTACGCTGACTCACACCAGCTGAGGACCTGACCCCATGTGTTTATAAGAAAATGTTTAAAGGGCACTGTTCTGTGCAGTATTTCATTTGCTCTGCTGTAGCAGTATTTAACCTGACAGAGTTAAGCAGGTGTTTCTGTGGATGTCTGCTAAACTTGGCCAAATTGCTATACAAAGGATATTTTGAAATAAAGAAACCCCCTTTCTCAGTGGTTTTACTCTCAGCTATAGGAAATGCAGGAGGAGTGCTTTTAAGAGAATCTGCTTTTCAGACACAAGCAAATACAATACAGTCTAAGAGTGGCTGTGCCAGCAGAAGCCTGACTATAGTTGGGGTGCTCTCTCTCCCAGGGCTCTCATTTGGGTGCGGAATAGTTTGGGGATTCTTAATCTTTCATTTTTTGTAGGTTCAGTGATTCCAAGGCCAGAGGGGATCGTCAGGTCTGACCTCCTGTCTAACACAGGACAGAGAACGTCCCCAAAATTCCTAGAGCAGAGCTTTAATAAAACATCCAATCTTGATTTTAAGATTGGCTCTGATGGAAAATCCACCACAATCCTTAGTAAATTGTTCCAATGGTTCATTACTCTGACCGTTAAGAATTTATACTTTATTTCTTATGCGCTTAAATCATTTCTCTGGTTACCAGCTGACTGCCTAAGGAACCCAGCTCCTCTGTAGGTGCACACAAGCTGATCTTCAAACTGGCTGAGCAACCCCAGCTTCCCCTGCATTTAATAATATTATTTATTATTTGTATTATAGTCGTTCTCAGGAACCCTAACCGTGGACCAGGACCCCACTGGGCTAAGCACTGCACAGACACAGAACAAAAGACAGTCCCTGCCCCAGAGCACTTACAATCTAAGTATAAGACAGGAGACAACAGATCAGGGGTCGGCAACCTTTCAGAAGCGGTGGGCCGAGTCTTCACTTATTCACGCTAATTTAAGGTTTCACGTGCCAGTCATACATTTGAACGTTTTTAGAAGGTCTCTTTCTATAAGTCTTTAATATATAACTAAACTATTGTTGTATGTAAAGTAAGTAAGGTTTATAAAATGTGTAAGAAGCTTCATTTAAAATTAAATTAAAATGCAGAGCCCCCCGGACCGGTGGCCAGGACCTGGGCAGAGGGAGTGTCACTGAAGATCAGCCAGCGTGCCGCCTTTGGCATGCGTGCCCGAGGTTGCCTGCCGCTGCAATAGACGAATACAGGCAGCCAATATAAGGAAACAGCGAGACCATATTGGTCAGCATACTAGGCAGCAGTCTCAGCACACCAGCAGTTATTGCCAAGTTTTCCGTAGGCCTCAGAGCGAAGAAGAGTTTTAAGTAGAGCTTTGTGTTCTCTCATCCTAAAGTGAGGTGCCTACATCATTATTTAAGAACTTAAAAGACGTGCTGAGTACCCGGAAGTGAGAGACACGCCGCTGAAAGCCAGGCCACTTTTGTTGCAGTCCCTAAATCAGGATGTAGGAGCTTTCCTTTAGGTGCCCAAATTTGGACCACAGCTCATACCCTGGGTGCAGCTACGGCGACCTGCAAATCACGTCTTTTTCTCTTTGTGCAGGGTCTGGCCTACGCTTACCATTTGTTCCCTGTCTACTCAAGGGTGGGCTCTGTCTACCGCGTTTAGGCCTCTGTTCTCCTGGTATACAGCTGCTACGTGGAGTTTGCCCAGCTCCACTGATATGCTGCCAAACATAGAGAACACGCTGAGCTGCAGAAATGTACAAGGGGGAACCTCACAGCAACGAAAATCAGATTTGCACCTCTCCTCTCAATAAAGGCAGTTTGTTAAATCACATTGTTTAAATGACATGACTCTTGCTTGAGGGCTGTGTGTAAAGACTGTGCTAAAATCACATTGTTTAAATGACAAGAACCTGGCTCTGTGTGTGTGTGTGTGTGTGTATGTGTATACAAAGGTTGTGTTAAATCACATTGTTTAAATGAAGTTAATCTTGCTTTGGGCATGTGAGGGGTGGGGGGAGGGAAGTTTGTGTGCTCCCTTCATTCTTCTCTGTTCAAACCCATTTCTAAGGTGAGCATGGACGTTCAGAACAAGGGAGGTGTGTTTCATTGCAAGGCCCATCTTGTTAGTATGAGGACGATCAAAGATTGGGCTTGCTAGGTCAGATCAGCGCTCTACCCCCTGCCAGGGCTGACTTTGCCTATTTTACTTTGCAAAAAAATTGAAGTGCCTTGTGTCCACTATGTTATTACAGTGGAAGAGCTAACACAGTTGAATTATTCTGTTGTAAAAACACACCTCTCTGAGGAGTGAAGACAACACCTAACGGCTTGTCTGTAGTTATAATTCCAGTGATCCCTCTAACTCGCCTGCCATCCATACACACAGGGTATGTCCATACTGCAGGCTCTTCAGGTGTTGAGGTGCGTAGAGGTGCTCAAACCTGCTATTGTCCACACTCAAAGCCCTGAACCGTGCCCTTCAGGCATGTAGATCCTGAGCTGGCATGCTTGTCTGGCGGGTGTGGGAAAGCATACAGGTTGGGCTGTGACACACCCTCCCTACCCACTGTGCAGTGTAGTGGTAGCAAAGGTGCAGGTACCTGGGTCTGAGCCTAGCTAGTTATCCATTGCTATTCCCATAATTCCCTGTACCTGTATTCTCAGGCCCTTCTGCCAACTCGCTTCCCACTGGCCTCAATGCACTGGAACCTACCTGCAGACCCATGTACCCTTGCTTGGACTCCTCCAAGCACTAGAGAACTCAGTGCAGTGGTGAATAGGCCCTACGCCCAGAGTTCTGCTATCTGAGGAGCATGCCAGGGTACGAATGAACATGTGGGGTGAGTACTCCCAGGAGCATGATTTTACTAGGAGCTCAAGGAATAGCCACCTCTACGAGAAATAAGGTGCACACCTCTCCCTCTGCCACCCTTATCAGCAGCAACACAGTTACTAAGGGGTGCCGTGCTGCAATGGACTGGCTCAGTAGCAGCAAAACCAGGCTGGAGATGCCGTGAGTCCTGTCACACACAGTTCATTCCTGGCCCAGCCAGGGCTGCCTTTGCACACTTGGAAAGCTGCCCAGGCCCCCTTGGGGGCCAACACTGCTGGACTGTAGTTGGCATCTCCCACATTGCTGCCAGAGTACAGCTTGGGCAGCTCAGGGCTGGGCACCTAGGGGGCAACGGGGTTTGTTTGCGGTGCTGACTTGGCATTTCAGTTCAATCTAAGCTAACAATTACCCATAGCACAGCCCTGTGTGACTCCGCCCTTACCGGCCTCATGTCAATAGCAAAAGAGGTCATTGGAATATGCTAATTGGCAGTTGGCACAGGTAACCCAGATGCTTGTAGCTATGGACATTGCAACCTGCATTGGGAATAATCATGAAAACTCTTCTGAAGCAATGACTATGCGGTAACTATTGCTGTTTCCCACACAGATTTTCCCGCTTTGCTGCTGTTGCACAAGCTCAGTGAAAGATACCTTAGTGTGTTCACACACACACACACACACACACACACACAGGTACTCCCCTCCGATCGTTTCACAGAGGTGGCTTTTCAGTCTCTGCAACGTGGCATCAAAGCTGCATGTGTGTCATCTGGATGCCTCATAAGAGAGCAGCAGCCCCGGAGTTCCCCTCTAGACTCCTCAGAATCTCCTCAGCAAACACAGATCATCCCATTCAGTAGCAATTCCAGTCCCATATAGAGTCAATAGTCAACCGTCTCCTCAGCTTCCAACAAGATAGGGAGTCTGTAGTCTGACTCCAAAGTGTTCCGCTGTTTATCCAACATGAACCCTCAGTCTTTTTCAGGGTCACTGCTTCCCAGGATAGAGTCCCCCATCCTGTAAGTAGGGCCCAGGTTCTTTGTTCCTAAATGTACACATTTACATTTGGCCATATCAAAACACATGGTTTGCTTGCGCCCATCTTATCAAGCAATCCAGATCACTCTGTATCAGTGACCTGTTCTCTTCATTAGTTCCCACTCCCCCAAATCTTGTGTCATTTTCAAATTTGATCAGTGATGATTTTTTTGGTTTTCTTCCAGACCCACTGATAACAATGTTAAATAGTGTAGGGCCAAGAACTGATCACCAGATCGTGATAAAAAGAACAAAATTCTCCAATCAAAAACCATACAAATCTGTGGTTCTCCACAATTAAAATGAAATGCTGAACTTTAGTTTCCCTATCTACAATATACAGTAGAATCCCATTTATTCATGCCTCCATTATCCGGCTCTCCATATTAACCAACCCACTAGCTGCCTGGGGCACAAAATCGGACCCATGCCGCTGTCAGACCCAGGCAGATGGTGGTTCAGTTAATACAGAGACCTGGATAATGGAGACTTGGATAAACAGGGTTCTGCTGTATGTTTAACTATGTAAATTTAGTGTCAATCATTAGCTCCCTATTCTCTAGGGCTTTGGGCCACAGGGCTTATATCAGGAACAATAGGGTTGTTTTGTAGTGCTGAGCATTTGGCATTTTCAATACAAACTATGCTAATAATTACCCCATGACACAGCCCGGTATGAATCAGCCCTTACCGTCCTTATTTCAGTATTCAGTTAACATAAATCAGCAGCTAGCAATTGTAGAAAATTGATAAAGGAAGAAAAGGTACACAATGTCAAATCTGTGGCCAGCAGAGTTAAGGATAATAAGTAGAAGTTTTTAAAGTATAGTAGGAACAAAAAGAATCCTGACAATGGTATTGGTCCATTACTAAATAGAAACAGTAGAATTATCAACTGTTCAATAAACATTTCTGTTCTGTATTTGGAATAAAAACAGACGATGTAATCATATCATATGGCAACACTCTTTTCATTCCACTAATCTCTCAGGAGGATTTTAAACAGTAGCTACTAAAGTTTGACATTTTTCAATCAGTAGATCCAAATAACTTTATAATAAATAAAGAATAGTCTGAGAAGCTCTCTGAATAATTTATGTTATTTTTCAATAAGTCTTGGAACACTGGGGAAGTTCCAGAAGACTGGAAGAAAGCTAATGTTGTGACAATATTTGGTTGATAAAGGTAATAGTGTTGATGAGATACACTTAGACTTCTGAAAGAGATTTGACTTGGTACTACACAACACATTAATTAAAAAACTAGAGTGATATAAAATTAATATGGCACATATTAAATGGATTAAAAACTGACTAACTGATAGATCTCAAAATGTAATTGCAAACAGGGAATCATCATTGAGCAGGTATATTTCTAGTAGGATCCCATACCGTTCAGTCCTTGTCCCTATGCTATTTAACACTTTTATCAGTGACTTGGAAGAAAACATAAAATCATCACTGATAAAGTTTTCAAATGACACAAAAATTGGGAGAGTGGTAAATCATGAAGAGGACAGGGCATGGATACAGGCGATCTGGATTGCTTGGTATGCTTGGCACACGCAAACAATATGTGTTTTAATACGGCGAAATGTAAATGTGTACAGCTAGGAACAAATTGTGTAGCAATACTTGCAGGATGGAAAGCAGCAATTCTAAAAATGATTTGGTGGGTGGAAGAGTGTAGAATCAGCTGAACATGAGCTCCCAGTGCGATGCTGTGGCCAAAACGGCAAATGCAATCCTGGGATGCACAAACAGGGGAATCTTGAGCAGGAGTAGAGAAGCCAGTTTATCTTTATATTTGGCACTGGTGTGACCACTGCTGGAATACTGTGTCCAGTTCTGGTACTCACAGCTCAAGAAGGATGTTGATAAAATGGAGAGGGTTCAAAGAAGAGCCATGAGAATGATTAGAGAACCTGCATTATAGTGATAGACTCAAAGAGCTCAATCTATTAACAAAGGTTAAGGGATGCAAAGTCAGAGAAGGATCCTGATGAGGGATAAGGAAGAGATAATTGCCCCCCAGGGTGATCTGTGATGGAATTTGTGATGGTGGCAGAGAAGGAGCTGGGCTGCGGAAATCCAGAAGGGTGACCTGAGAGCACCCAAACAGAGATTTGTTCCCCTGTTTCTAATAACAACAAGCTGCTATTCAGCAAGGGCATACAACTTCCTTTTTTGTGTGTGCATGTGTGTCTGCCTTTGTGTCTATGTATGTATCCAATGTGTCTAGAGTGTAGTAAGTGTGGAGGGAGGACAAGTGTGTGAGGTGGAGGAAAGGTTGGCTGTTTTATCCTTCTCCATGGAGAAATGTTTCCAACACTGTGTGAGCCTGGGCTTAGGGTGGGGGAGGAGGGGGGTGTTTCAGACAGAGCCTGACTTCTAATTGTCTTGGCATTTCACTCTCTGTCAGCAAAGTATGTGCTGACCTGTGACAGAAACCACTGATCCCAGCCCAGTTCAAAATGAAGCCAGTTTTCATTCTGTGTACCCTGAGGTTGTAAACATGCTGCAAACAGCCATTTAAATACCAGCCCTTGCTGAGGGCTCTGCCTGGAGGAACAATCTGGCCCTTGGACACAGAAAGGTGAGTCAAAATAACAAAGGGCTAGATTCTGACTTTAAAGAGAACCCTTAAAGCTCTCCTAGTGCAGCTTTGGTGACTGGGTAGAGAGGAATTATTACCTCTGTACACTTAGATGTGATACTCTTGCTGACCATGCCGATTATGTGAAAGCTTGAGATATTTACTGGAATTTCCGGCTACAGGTTGCACCAGACACATCAAAGCAAGAATCCTGCACTTCAGCCTTTCACAGACCCCAACACCCTTTAAATACTGGGATTCATCTGGCACAGAACTGCTGTCTCATTCTGCCTTGGTGCCTCTTCTCTGCAGTGATGCGGAGATCCCAGCCAACCCTCAGCCATGAGGAGCCTGTACCTGCTCATTGCTGTGGTCCCCC
This sequence comes from Natator depressus, assembly GCF_965152275.1. Classification (NCBI taxonomy): domain Eukaryota; kingdom Metazoa; phylum Chordata; order Testudines; family Cheloniidae; genus Natator; species Natator depressus. The sequence goes on along the minus strand of NC_134236.1, from coordinate 12,762,857 downwards.
TACTCTTCCAGCCTGCTCCAGGTGAGAGAGAAAGCTGTGAAGAGAGGCACTTCTAATGCGTTCTGACGCCAACTCTTCCACCGGCGCTCCGGGGAGGTGGGGATGCTAGAAGGGATATCTGTGTGTCTGAGAGGTGGAGAGTGCCCGTGATTTCAGAACAGACCTAACAGGCGGGAGCTCCTGGCTCTGACCTTGATTCACTGTGTGACATCAAGCAACTTCAAACTTGAATGCCTAAAATCTGCCCCCACATTTTGGCATTGTAATCCATGGCCTGAATTTCATCTGGAGACACATCTGCAAACTGTGCCACTTACCTAGGTGCCTAACTATGGACTTAGGGCCCTGTTTTGAAGCACTCACACTTGAGCCTTATCCTTTGTGTTACACTTTCCCCTCCTGTAGAAGGGAAGCAACAGCACTTACGTATTTGGCTCACGAGAGTTCTGTGAAGGCTGGCCAATGACAGTCTACAAGGTGGCCAATTACAGTCTAAAGGGGCAAAAAACTCGAGGCATCCTTCTTTTACTTATGTCCTTTGGAATCCTGCCCCTCCCGCCCTGTTCATTTCTGTGGACAGTACATTTAATAGATTACATTCATTCTTTCGTCAGATAGCCGGTGCTGGCATTTCGGGGAGGACACACTGTATTTTTCCTTCATAACAAAGAGGTCAAAATCCTGTTAACGTGCAAAACTCAATTCAACCTGAACTTCAGAACTGTGACCAGCACCTCCGTCATTTAAAGAGCAATCCACCCCGTTGCTGTATCCTATGGAGAGAGCCTCTTCTCAGCATGAACTGTGTTTGAAGAGAGGTTGGTGAATCCGCTGCAGTTAGAGAGCTGCCACCTTGCCCAGCAAGGGAATGGCTCAGAGGAATATCTCCCTGGGGCCAGGGGACAGTGGGAAGGGAGTCATGGCCAGTATTTTCAAAAGTGATGAGTGGTTCTGGGTATCTCCAACCTGAGACACCATAAAGCGACTTGATGTTTAGAACATGCTGAGCCCCCACCCTCTGAAACCCAGGCCCCTTCCAGTTGTCTCAACTTAGGAGCCCAGAATCACTAGTCAGCCTCAAAAATCTTGCCCTGGGACTCCCGGGGCTATGATCCCACCCCTGGCCTGTCCCTGGGGTGGCACGGCTAAATATTTCACCTTGTTCAGTGCCTAAAGGCTTGTCAGGCCCTAAATAACTCACCCAAGGCCACACAGTGAATCAGTGGCAGATCCAGGAGTAGAATGCAGGAGTTTTGGGTTCCTTGCTCTGTACTTTGAGCACTAGGACACACCTCCCTTTATCATCAGCAGGAGCAATTGTTATTAGGGTGGCTATAAGTACCCAGATAGGTTGGGACAGATTCTCTATTTCCCTGCACTGTGTGCAGTCACTTATCTGTAGCCCTTTCCCCTGGGCTGGAGCTCAAACCTTCTCCCGTTTCTCTCCCAGATGCTTGCAGTCACCAATATTTGGAGCAGCTTCTGTGCTCTCCTCGTGTGGGTTGGATCCTGGGTTCTTTTTCCTGGTGCCTGGCTCTTCCACCCAAGTGACTTCTCACTAGTACTTAATAAACATTGATAATGAGCCAATTTTTCACCTCCTAGGACTCGCAAAGTTCTCCCTGCTGACCCTTGTACCCTCTCAAGGTGGACTGGAGGCCAAGGTGGCATGCCTTGGTATGGAGCATTGCCGAGGTGTGGCATGACAAAAGTCACCTTAGTTTTTCTTCGTTCCTAAATGCGGAAGAGTCCCCTCCTGACTCCAGCCAAGCTCTCTGGTTCCCTGGTCTGGAATCCACCTGGGCTGGGAATGAGATCGGAGGCCTGTGGTAGCCACCTAAGTTGTAATCCTTTTGGTAGGGCCCCTAGAGGCTCAGCCAAAGAGCTCCAGGAGCTGGTCAAGCCCACGTGGTGGTTTCATATACCAGTGCAAAATGGGTGTTAACACCGATACATCAGAATGGTATCTATGCACACCAACTTTGCACTGATGTAAATAAATATACGCGTCTCTGGGCAACGGAGAATCTGGCCCCATGTACTTATTTTAACTACGGTGAGCCAGGTTCTCATTGACGCTGAGGGCCTTTACCAGAATGGGCTAACGGGGCCTTGGTATAGATGAGAATAAGGCTCAGTCTGGTTGTGAGAGAAGACTGAAAGCACGAGGTTGTATTTGGCATTTACAATGATCTTTTTTTAGCTGCACGTAGCTGTGATACTTGTCTGGGGACCTTTTAAACTTTGCAAAACATTAAAACAAAATACATTTTAATGTATTATTATTGTTGTTATTATTAGTATGCTCAGTACATTAGTTCCTAGGGACCAGCCAAGAACAGGGATTCATTATGCTAAGTCACTGTACAAGCACGGGGTAGTTGACAGTCCCGGCCTTGAAGACCTTATCATCAAAATGAAACAGAAGCCCCCCATTTCTCAGCTTTCTCAGACTCAGATGCATCCCTCCATCGTTTGGTTTGTTTTAAATGGGGAAGAAGTTCATGCAGACCAAGCTGTGTTTCTTTAACCAAGCAAAGACACTAATTTGTCTAAGACTGGGTGTTCAGTCAGATCCCTGGCTCCTCCGCCCCCAGAGATCTCACTTAGGTGATCAGTAGTTCAGAGGGTCTCTGCTGGTTCTGCAACAGCTTTCTTTTATGTCCACAGAGAGGCAAGGGGGGTAAAGGCAATATCTTTTACTGACCCATCTTCTGTTGGTGAAAGAGACACATTTTCAAGCTACACAGAGCTCTTCTTCAGATCACAACTTTTATGACCTTAAGCATTTTCCCCTGTTGCAAAGAACATGCAAGCGCAATTGTCTGCTTCTTCCAGGTCAGATGCACATAAGTGGATTTTCTGCAGGGCTGAGAACTTACAGTGACTTCACTGGCAGCACTGTGTTCAGCTTAAATTAGTCACCTATCCTGATATTTCTCCATTCAAGTCAATGGGATTGCCCTGGACTTCCATGAGCCTAGGAGTGACTCCCTCCACCCACATTTCAATCATTTGGAAGTGCTGAGCATGATAAACTCCCACGGAAGTCAATGGGACTGTGGGTCCCAAGTGCTTCTGAAAATCAGGCCACTTTTCTTGAAGTCCCTCAGCGTGGATTTAGGTCCCTAACTTTAGACACTCCAGTCTGAAAACTTTGTCCGCTCCTCTTCGTAGCGAAGGCTGATGACAAATACCTTCTTTCCTTTGTGCAGGGTATGGTCAAAGGATGCAAATCCCGCCCTGTGTTTCTCAAGGAGGTTACTGCGTGGAGGCTTTCGAGATATGTCCCTCACATGAATACCTACGTGGAGCCTGCCCCAACTTTATAATGAGATGCTGCAAAAACTAGAGAATGTCCGATCTGCTCAAATCCTGGAGGAGGAACCCTCGACCCACAGAAAGAAAGATTTGTCCCTCTCACCCCCCTTTAAGAAAGAGGTGTTGTTAAATCGTTCATTTTTGGTAAAGAGATCAGTCTTGGTTTTGTCTGTGATTGTGTCCCTCTGCACATGTGTGTGTGTGTGTACACTTATGAGCAGGCCTGTGTGGCAAAAGGTAGAGCATTTCCTTCATTCTTACTTATGCACACTCATTCTAATAGTGTGTGACAAGGAGGGACTGGACAGAGCCTCTGTGTTTCATTCAAAGCCCCATACAGTTATTATTGGAGTTATGTTATGAATGCAATGAGATCGTTCTCTGTGCCTCTCCCAAGAGCTTTAGGGGAAGATTAATCCTACATACAGCACATGGTTTGCCCCTTGGTCTGGGCTGATGAAGGACAGTATCACCTACAGGCCCAAACTGCACAGCGCACTATTCTAACACAAGTGTCCCAGCTGTTGTACTCTGGCTCGCTGATGGCCAAAAGCTGCTGAATCCCACTCATTGTAAATGCCTTGTATCTGGGGCTAATTGTGCTAGTCAAACCAGCAGGAAGGGTGTCATTCAGGGCAATTGGAGGAAAAATCCTACAGCCTTTCTAGCCACTCCAAGCTGCTTCTACTCTCTGTGTGCTCTTCAGTGTCAGGAAATGTTAGCACCTTCGCCCACCCAACAGGAAATGGGAATCACTAGAGCTGGTCGTTCCAGGTGTACAGCAAAAATCCACTTCTTATCAGAGATGATGATAATATAAATTAACCAGTGCTTTCAGAAGCAGGAAACCATACAAAACAATGAAATAAGAAGCTAACCATAGCATGGTCATTCCTGGCTGGGGCAATGCTTGTTCCCAACAGCAAAACCGAGCTAGCCCTGGAAAATCACTTTTTTAAATCTAGGAAAGTTATAGGTCCAGACTTTGCCCTCACTTATATCACTTTAAATCCAGAATAGCACCACCTAGGTAGAAGGCATTATTATGGATTTACACTGTTGCTAACTGGCACGATTTTATTGTGAGTCTGGCAAAATTTGGGGTATTTTTAAAAGCCCCCGTTCTGGGAGAAATACATTTAGATTGCGTGCTTTTTGGGGCAGGGACATCTCTTTTATGAGGTGTGTGCCACACTTGAGACAATGGGGTCCCGATTCCTGGTTGAAGCTTTTCGCTGCCATCACAACACAAAACCTAAATAGTAAAATAACCTGGAGGGATTATTATCTCTTACCTGGAGCAGCCTGGAGGAGGAGGACGACAAAAGTAAAGAGCAGGAAATGCACAAGGGGGCACCTCACAGCATTGACAGAGAGATTTGCACCCCCTTCTTATAATAAAGGCAACGTGTGAAACCACGTTTTTAAACAACATGAATACGGCTGTGGTGTGGGTGCATATGGGCGTGTGTGGGTGTATAAAGGGTGAGGGTTCCCTTCACTTTTCCCTGTTCACGTCCATTTCTTAGGCATGAATGTGGAGGTTCAGGATAAGGGAGGTGAGGTTCATGCCCCAACCCATTGACTCCAGGCTCGGGGCAAGTTTTGGTGATTTTCAGCCCCCACAGAACTTCCAGAGTAGGCCTGAGGTGTCGCGGGATTAGGCCGATGATTTGGAGCCATAAAATCTCATGTGACTTGGCACCAGACTGGGAGCCGTGGTAAGAGCCACATGCTTAGGGCCACTCCCTGGGCTCTGCTTCCTTCTGCTGCTGCATTCAGCCAACAACTGTGCAAACCAGCAGGACCATGCCCAGATGGCTTACCTCAGAGCGATTCGCTTTCATGGTGCCCCATATGGAACTCCTCAGGGGCCAGGTCCTGGGCCAAGGTAAGAGCTGCCTCCCCTCCCCCTTGGGCCACTAGGGCGGTGGGGGTTAGGAATTCCTACAGAGCACAGGGCTGAATCCCATGGCCTGGACAGAGCCCTGGCGGGGAATCCTGCCTGCCTCGGGCTGTGGGCCATGCCCACAAGGGGCTGCTCACTGCCCGGCGGGACTTGAATTGGCGGCGGCAGCAGCTGTTAGATATGCCCTGGGCTCATCCCAGTCCAACACTCCCCTGGGAGTGAACCCAGTCCGCCACCCTACCTGTGGGGAGGATTTTATCTGGTGACCCTGCTTTGCTGTCCAAGTCTAGTTGCTTCTTACCCTGGGCCCGTCACTGCTTCTGCAGGGCAGTGGGGTGGCTGGGTTGATCTCCCTGATCTGGGACTGGGCCTGAAGCTCCTTGGCTTGGTTCTTGCTCTTGGTACAGAACCCCTTTCTAAGGAGCATTCCCTATGCTTATGATCTCTCCCTAATCCCCACTAAGGCACTGGCCATGCCTGCAGCCTAAACCTATGCAACATAGAAACGGGCACTTTTGGAAGGGAAAATAGAAATGTCAGATCACGAGCATTAGCTAGTATGTCTGGTGTTGATGCTGCCGGTGACTTTGTCCCTCTGAGGTGTGGTCAGCAAGAGTGATATAATCAAACGCTTACTGAGGAGTCTCCATTTCCCCTCCATATAACTCTGCAATGAAGACAAGTCCTTGTGCATTATCCGGCTATAAAAAACATAATAGAGACAAGGCACTTCAGTTTTACTGCAATATCAGCTCAGCAAGGACAACCCTGGGTGGGGGTAGAGTTCTGATCTTGCCTACCTATCCTGCAGTAAACACTAGACGTGCCTTGCCTCAACTGATATTTTACAGCGAGGTAACTGTGGCCATGTCCGGCCCCTCCAAGTTGCCAGTCCCATGTGCAGCTGAATCTTTTACTTTCCAAAGCGTGTAATGCTGAGAAGGCTGTGATCAGTGGGAACTCAGGGCTGAGATGCTGGGTGGAGCTTTCCTTTAATTAAATCTCAAGGAGTTGAATATACTGGGAGCCATGTTTCAGGAAGGATGTGGACAAACTGGAAAAAGTCCAGAGAAGACGAAGAAAAATGATCAAAGGTCTAAAAAAAATGACCTGTGAGGGAAGATTAAAACCATTGGGTTTGTTTAGTCTGGAGAAGAGAAGACGGAGGGGGGACATGATAACAGTTTTCAAGTACACAAAAGGTTGTTACAAGGAGGAGGGAGAAAAATTTTTCTTCTTGCCCTCTGAGGATAGGACAAGAAGCAATGGGCTTAAATTGCAGCAAGGGAGGTTTAGGTTGGACATTAGGAAAAACTCCCTAACTGTCATGGTGATTAAGCACTGGCATAAATTGCCCAGGGAGGTTGTGGAATCTCCATCATTGGAGAGTTTTAAGCGCAGGTTAGACAAACACCTGTCAGAAATGGTCTAGATCAGGGATCGGCAACCTTTGGCACGTGGCCCATCAGGGAAATCCGCTGGTGGGCCAGGACAGTTTGTTTACCTGCAGCATCCGCAGGTTCAGCCGATTGCTGCTCCCACTGGCCGTGGTTCGCTGTCCCCAGCCAATGGGGGCTGCAGGAAGTGGCGGCCAGCACAACCCTCGGCCCGCACCGCTTCCCGCAGCCCCCATTGGCCGGGGACTAGATAATACTTAATCCTGCCTTGAGTGCAGGGGATTGGACTAGATGACCTCTCAAGGTCCCTTCCAGTCCTACAATTCTATGAAATATACTCAAGGTCCTTTTCTACAGCCGTGTGATGGGTTCAAGCCCTGCTTCAGACTGATGCACTTTAGTTAGGGGTTTGCACGCTTACATGGTTACATTAGGGCAAACTTCCTTCATACAGTTAGACCTGGAGTGCAGGAATCTTTGTCTATGACAATCCAGCTTTTTACGTTCTAATGTACAAGCTAGGAGAGGACAATCATCGGTGATCGGAAGGCAAACGATAACCCCCACACCTTGCTGAGCTCCGCCTCTCCCAAGGGAAGCCTGTGCCATAGGGGTATGAATAGATCATCTGGTGAAAGGTGCTTGAAAAGCCCTGTGAACCATTCACTGTGCAAACACCGGTCTGAACTGCGGGAAGCGGCATGTACGTGAGGCTGTGCAGAACTGATCTGGTTCTTAGACTGGTGTAATGTCTCAGCAGAGACATTCCCACACTTTCTCCTCCAATGGACCCGTGCTTATAGAGCTAATGCGACTCTGATTGTCAAATAAGGAGCTACCTCTATGCTAGAATCCCTGCCACACTGGGGTTATGGATAAACATAGTAGCTCCTGACATACTTCTGTCCCTCCTTGCTCATGAGACTAAGCCATGTCCCCACTCATACACAGGCGAGCTGGTCTGGTGCCTAGGCCTTGGCCAGAGCTGACACTTGGCTTACCAGTGTCACAGTTATCTCACTGTAAAACAGTAGTGAAGGCAAGGCACTTCTAGATAGCTGGATGCGGTCAGCACTCTACCCCCCACCAGGTTGTCCTCGCTGAGCTGATGTTGCAGTAAAACCAAAGTGCCTTGTCTCCATTATGTTTTTTGCAGTTGGATAGTTAATGCACAAGGACTTGCCTACATTGCAGAGGTAAATCAAGTTATAGCCCAGCAGTAGTCCCTGACTTGAGTCCCATCCTCAGATACAAAACCCTGAATTCAAGCATGATGGTGCGTTTAACTCAAGCTGGCTGTCCCCACAGGCAGGGTACAGTCTACAGTCTACAACACAATCACTCTATGCTGCTGATACAATCACTCTGCAGCCATCCAGTCAGTTTGTGGAGCTCATGTCTTATTTCCTAGTGTGGCTGCTCTCATTCGAGGTGGGCTAACTCGAGAGGAGTTACCTTGAGTTACATACACTCACGTTAACTGCAGAGAAGACATCACGTGAGTCACTCCCTCCCTGAGAACAATAGTCATTTTCCTCTTCAAAGTGTTCTACAAAGTAGCAGCCAGCTCCTCAGCTGGGGTCAATCTGCCTAGATCCATGTAAGTCAACTGACACAGTGGAGGATCTAGCCCATTAATCTTCACTACATTGCTGGGAGATAGGGCAGAATTGTCTACGTTTTACTGATGAGAGAAAAGAAACATTTAGAGGGTGATTTTCCAACTAGTAAGATGGGGAAGAGCGTTTATTTCAGTCACCTGAATTTACAGAGGACAACTAAGGTGGGGTGCGCAAGGGGTTTTGAAAATTCACTCCCAGCGCTGGCCAGTTGTGCATGTTACTGTCCCTCCATCCTGATAAGCACACAGACATCAGAATGATCAGCAAGATCCACCCTGGCCACAAATTATCCAATCTATCTAAGGCCATGTCTTCACAACAAACATTGGTCAATGCAGGTTATGTCAGCATACAGCTGCAGAAGTACGTCGCATACTCAGCTGCTTGCCCTGGCACTGTACGTACTCCCCAGGAATACCTGAGTTGATGCAAAGTGTGGTGCATCACTGGTAGGTATCTCAGTATGATGTGCAACTACTGTTCGAGGCATTTCCACAATGTGTTGTGGCCAGGGGCGGCTCTACCAATTTTGCCTCCCCAAGCAGTCGCCGCTGAATTGTCGCTGCCCCTGGAAGAGTGGTGGAGCTGCCGCCCAAAAGCCACCACGGTGGGAAGAGCGGGAGAGCTGCTGCCGAATTGCCACCACGGGACACGGACTGCTGCCCCATTCTGAATGCCTCCCCAAGCACCTGCTTGGAAAGCTGGTGCCTGGAGCTGGCCGTAGTTGTGGCATAGAAATGAGTTGCCCAGAGACCTCTGGGAGCTAGGGGTCAAGTTCTCAGCATGCAACTTTCTCCATCCCATGAGCCAACCATATCCCATAATTTTCATGCTTTTTAAAAAAAAAATCCCATAAACCCATTTGGCACTTTTTGGTGTCCACCATCTCTGACAGAAGCATGGAGCCCACACAGCTCTGCACTATTCTCATGAATGTAGCAAATACAGGATGCACCATCCTCTGGTATTTGCAGTCCCACAGGAAGAACTACAACAATGGGGGACATAAGGCTTTCTTCGAGGACAGATTGTTAAGGGACATAGTGAAAACAATTCAGGGTTGTTGGTGGTGTTCACTGAGCAGCTGTAGATAGTAGAGCATCACTGGAATGGGTTCCCTAGGGAGGTGGTGGAATCTCCATCCTTAGAGGTTTTTAAGGCCCTGCTTGACAAAGCCCTGGCTGGGATGATTTAGTTGGGGATTGGTCCTGCTTTGAGCAGGGGGTTGGACTAGATGACCTCCTGAGGTCCCTTCCAACCCTAGTCTTCTATGATCACTTCTGGGCCCAAGAAGCGAACACTGACTGGTAGGATCCCATTGTAATGCAGGCTTGGGATGATGTGCACTGGCTGCAGAACTTTTGGATGCGAAAGGCCACATTCCTGGATCTGTGTGCCGAGCTCACCCCAGCCCTCCAGTGCAGGGACATCAGAATGAGAGCTGCATTGACCGCTGAGAAGCGAGTGGTGATCACACTCTGGAAGGTTGCAATGCTGGATTGCTACAGAGCAGTGGGAAATCATTTTGGAATTGGAAAAATCCAGTGGGGCCCATTGTCATGCAAGTGTGTAGGGCCATTAATTGTTTCCTGCTATGCAGGGCTGTGTCTCTTGGCAACGTTCAGGACAAGTGGATGGATTTGCAGACAGGGGGTTCCCGAACTGCAGTGGGGTGATGGACAACACAGACATCTCTACTTTGGTACCACGTTGTCTTGCCACAGAGTATAGCAACAGAAAGGGCTACTTTTCTATGGTTATGCAAGCATTGGTGGATCACACTGGACACTTCACCGATAATAATATGAGCTGGTCAGGGAAGGTGCATGACCCTCACATCTTTAAGAACACAGAACTATTCAGAAAATTGCAGTCAGGAGCATTCTTTCTGAACTGGCGGATTACTATTGGCAATCTGGGAATGCCGGTAGTGAGTCTGGGGGATCCAGCCTCCCCCTTACTCCCTTGGCTTATGAAGGCGTATGCTGGCCACCTGGAGAGTGCCAACAAAATTTTCAGCTATCGGCTCAGCAGGTGCAGAATGACAGTGTACATTTATAAATGTTACCCTGCATCTTTTACTAAGCCTTTGAATTGTGTGGTGCTCGCTGTACATTTACACATATGACAGTGTTTTCTTGAACCTATGAGTTCTGTGGTGCTGTAAATTTACAAGTACTGGTGCTCTGAGTGCCACTATGCAGCCGGCAGTATGTGTTGTGAACTAATAAAAGTTCATTTGCAAAAAAGAGACATTTATTAAGTGACAAAAACAGTGCAAAAAAACAATGTGTAAATAAAAAAGACAATGCAGTACAAACTTATAACACAAATGAACGTAACATCAATTTAAAATTAGAAAGACAGCATACATGTCTGTCCATGCTGGTGCACAAATATAGTCCATTTTGGCTATACACACAGCAACCATGGCTCTCAGGGGTCAGTATATGTGAAGATGTGGTTGCCCTTACTGACCACCAGTGTGGAGTGGTAGGGGTCGGGAGTTGATGCAACTTGGTTTTGAAATTTAAGTTAATTTATAGTAAAAAAAAAATCTTTACATTCACTTTCCTGTTTTACAATGAAGTCCATTCTAGAAGTGTCTCAACTCCAGAATCCTTCACTTCTCTGGCTGGCCTGAAATCCATTGCAGACATAATCAGGGGATCTTCAGAAGGCTGATAAATGCCTTACTACAGGATTAACCTTTATAGTAGGCTCTTCTTGTACAAAGTAACTCTCGGCCAGGTCGGATCAGGTTATGATCTAATAAGGCTCTCCTTAATGCCTCTAGGACCTGGGCCAATGCTCATTGGGAGTCTCTGTCAACTTCTTTGACTTCAGTGGGTTTTGAATCAGATTCATGAAAGAGGAACCATTTTATCTTCTATTGAAATGCAGCTACCTCTGGGGTGGAAGGTGATGGTTGTGCAGAATTAACATGTTGAAAAACTGTTGAGGACAGGTATTTAAGAAAGCATACAATATTTAAAGGGGGTTTGGGTCGGCAGATTGTAGCTTCTCAACTTGACATCTGTCCAGGAGACTGGGACCGGGACTAGGATTGGTCACAGTGGTCAGTAGCATCGTTTTCCATCTCTTCCAAAATGCACCCTGCTGGGACATTGATTCCAAACTGATTCAAACAGACGTGCTTCCTACTAAAACATCTACAGTCCTCCCAACAGCACATGGTTTTCTTTAGAGGTCACTTATCCATGCACCAACCAACTCTGACACGGCTTCTCTTGTGAAATATTACAACAGCACACTACTCTATGGATGCAGACAACATGTTATTGCTTTTCCAGTGCTAAATAGATGCACCCCCTCTCTGAGGTTGTTCATTAATAAAAATAAACAGATGACACTGTAATCAGTGTAAAAAGAAAAGGAGGACTTGTGGCACCTTAGAGACTAACAAATTTATTTGAGCATAAGCTTTCGTGAGCTACAGCTCACTTCATCGGATGCATTCAGTGTGTACCTGCTGGTAACTCACTGTGGTTCCCCCTTGCTCTCTTTATAAAACTCTGCCTGTTTCTACCCTGTATTACTGAAAATTGCTGGTACTCGTTAGAAGAGAGAGTGAGGGAGGAGGTGGGAAAGGAGGCAAGATAAAGCATGTGCTCAGAGGAGGAAGAAGGCTAATTCGGTGTTATGGATTAGGAGCCAATACTGGATAAATAAACTTCCCTGAGCAGAGTGTGCTTGTAAGTATTGCTTTATTATTCCAACTGAAAGTGAACAGTAGAAAATAAGACCAGAGTTATCTTACTAGAAACAGAAAAATGTTCATAGATTTTAAGGTCAGAAAGGACCATTATGGCCATCTAGTCTGCCCGCCTGCATAACACGGGCTGTAAAACATCACCAAGTGGTTCCTCCATCAAATCCAGAACACGTGTCTGAACCAGAGTACGTCTTTTGGAAGGTCCTCAGCATGCACGAGAGCCAGACGGCTAACAGAACATCTTTTCCCTGTAGTGATGTGGAGTTAAGGGACACTGAGAAGAAGAAAAGCTCTAGTTGGACTGAGACTAAAGTTAGAGCCGAGAGGCCAGGATAATCAAAGCTATGGTCCAAGACTGGCAATCAGAAGACCTGCCATTTTCTACTCCTGGCTTTGTGACCATGAGCAAGTCTCTTCCCCTCTGTGTGCCTCTGTTTCCCCAACTATAAAATAGAGATAATCAAGATTTCATTGATTATCCCCATTTTACAGTGTGGGAGACTGAGACACAGGTGGGGCCTGTCTACACTACAGGACTGCAGTGCATTTGTAAGATGCTGACCCCCCCCACATGATCAGAGCCTATGGATAACACAGCTCCTAAGAGAAAAGGAGTACTTGTGGCACCTTAGAGACTAACCAATTTATTTGAGCATAAGCTTTCGTGAGCTACAAATAAATTGGTTAGTCTCTAAGGTGCCACAAGTACTCCTTTTCTTTTTGCGAATACAGACTAACACGGCTGTTACTCTGAAACAGCTCCTAAGCACGTGTTTGTTCTGTGCTTTGCCCCCATGTAACACGAGGGCTGGTGGCTTTTTCCCTCTGTGCTGTAGGCAGCAGGGACTTGGTACGAGGGATCTGAAGAGGCTCTCAAGAGCTATTTTTTAAAATAATTTTTGTCAATGAACTGGAATAAAACACAGAATCACTGCTGACAGCATTGGTGGGTGAAAAAATAATGGCAGAATGGTAAATGATGATGAGGCCAGGGCAGTCATACAGAGCGATCTGGAGCACTTGGTAAGCTGGACCCATTCAAACAAAATAAGTTTTAAAAGAGACAAAAGCAAGGTCATATCCCTAGCAACAAAGGATGCCAGCCACACGTACAGAATTGGGAACTGTATCCAGGAAAGCAGTGACTCTGACAAGGATTTAGGGGTCACACTGGGCAAGCCGCTCCACATGATCTCCCAGTGCGATGCTGTGGTGAACAGGGCTAACGCCATCTTAGACATCTGAGCAGAGGAGTGAGCAGGGAAGGGAGGTGACACAGCATCAGTGAGACTAAGATTGGAATCCTGCGGCCAGTTTTGGTGTCCACATTTTACAAAGATGTTGAAAAATTGGAGATGGGGCAGCAAAGAGCATAACATGTTTTGCAGGCTGGAGAGAAATGCCTTCTTGTGAGCTATTGAAGGAACTCAATCTGTTTAGTTTATAAAAAAGAAGGTCAACGGGTGACTTCATTGAAGTGTCTAAGTCCCTTCATGGAGAGAAAATATTTGGTATTAAAGGGCTGTTTAATCTCGCAGAGAAAGGCATAACAAGACATAGTGGCTGGAAAGTGAAAACAGACAAATTCATATGAGAAATAAGGCACAAATATTTAACAGTGAGGATGATTCACCATTGGAACAACTACCAAAGGAAGCAGTGGATTCTCCATCTCTTGATGTCTTCTAATGAAGACTAGATGCCTTTCTGGTACATGCTTTGATCAAAACCTAGCTATTGTGATAACAGGAGGGCTGGGGTATGCAGAGGGTCAAATTAGATGCTCTAATGGTCCCTTCTGGCCTTAGAGTCTACTAATTTATGAAAAACTGAGTATGGCATGGGGAGCAGCCTCTGATGCTTTACTGTGTAGTCAGCTTCATCCTCAGACTCAGCAGTTATGAAGTGGGGTGATCCAGGGGAAGCAACTCAAACATCCAAAGAGGCTAGCCAGGGCAGGACATCAGCCCTGCAGGGGAGGGTTGGATGTGGAGGTGACATCACAAAGACCTGTTGCAGGACTTCAGCTTATTAGGCAAAGGTGGTGGGAAGGCGGGAACCTCACAGAGAGATCCAGCCATCAGCCAGGCAGGACAGCTGTGCAAGGCAGAGGCAACCTCAGACACCCCCGTGGCTTTGCTGCAGCAAATCTCCTCCTCTGGGTCTCTCCTTGAGGACTGAGAGAATTAGAAATCATGTACTTGAGCATGAGGAGGAACCTCTTGGGAGCATTCTCCTTTCCTACTACTGATTTTGCTAGAAAACTAACATCCCTGTTCTGAAGGTAAGAGCCTCAGAGAGGTTTGGAATCTGTTCAGACTGATCCACCTGGTGCCGGCTGAATTCTAGGCACAGAAAACACTAGGTTAAGATGGCAAAACTTGATTTCCTACAAAGGACTTTGCCCCATAGAATCACTGGGGACATTGGGGTTTGTTCTTTTAGGTTTCCCTTTTCCTCTTTCCCTCCCTCCTTTCTCTTGTTTCTTTTTTCCTTTTTCCCTGCTTCCTTCCCACCACCAACAGGGGGCGGGGGGAGGGGTGTGTCAGGGGAGTTTGCTCTCATTATGGGAGGCCCTCATAAAGAGGTGGGGCTGAAATAGTGCTCTGAGAGTGATCCCCTCTGGTGGTGTGACCAGATGTCCTGATTTTATAATGACAGTCCCAATATTTGGGACTTTTTCTTATATAGGCACCTATTACCCCCTCACCGCCAGTCCCAATTTTCACATTTGCTATCTGGTCACCCTACCCTGTGCTGGTGACCTGGGCTGTCCTTTGGGACATCTGGTGAGACCCCTCGACCTCCCACCTCTCCGAGTCTCAATGCTGATTAGCCAAGGAGAGGGCTATTGACAGGGAGGACTCATCTGACGAAGTGGGTATTCACCCACGAACGCTTATGCTCCAATACGTCTGTTAGTCTATAAGGTGCCACAGGACTCTTTGCCACTTTTAAAGATCCAGACTAACACGGCTACCCCTCTGATACTCAGGTCCTTCTGTTCTCTTTTAAGACCTAGCATATAAGTCAAAACCAATCATGTATTTGATTAATCTTGCTGCTTTTCTCCAATATTGTCTCTGAGCAGTTCATGATTCTCTCTAATGTTCTAGTTCTTCTAAATTACTTGCTGAATAAAGTCTATGAACAATTGTTGGTCTGTAGTTCATCTGAGAGCACTTTATTCTGATCAGTCAATGTATGAAATTCAAGATGTGACAGTTAGTTTGAAAGTCAGGACTCCTGGGTCCTATCCCCACCTCTGCCACTGACTGGCTGTGTGACCTAAGACAAGTCACTTCTCCTTTCTCAGTCTTAGTTTCTCCCTCTGTCAAGTAAGGATAACAGTCCTCTCCTGCCTTCTTCCTGGTGGTAGGAGCTGTGAGGATCCATCTGAGAGTATGACTAGTAGCAGTGCATAATATGAGGTGTTGAATCATATCAGATTATGACATAATATAATATCTAAAATATATTTTATTTGTATTTTATTATTTTGAAATTGTTAAGAGCAGTGTGACGGGGTGGAGGGACCCCGTCCAGTGCAGGTGAGTTCACCCCATCCTTCGAGCTGCCCTCTGTCTCTAGGCAGTGAGACCTATGGGCTAAAAGTCAATAGTTGCCCTGATCTGTAGGCCTGTAAAGCCTAGTGGCCAGAGTCTCTATAATCGCTCTGATCCACAGGACTGTAGAGCCTCATGGCCCAAGTCAATGGGGTAGCCCTCCTCCACAGGGCAGCGAGGCCTAATGGCCAGAATTACCCTGATTCACAGGGCAGCGAGGCCTAGCAGCCAGTGTCAACAGAGCTACTCCGGGCTTGCAGGGCAGTGATGCATAGCAGTCAGAGTCAATAGACATACCCCATGTTCACAGGGCAGTGATGCCTAGTGGTCAGAATCAATAGCGTTGCCCTTCAGGGTGGGGCAGTATGGCCTACTAGCTAGTAGAGGTGTGTAGGCCACCACCTGGGGGGTAGGGGGTTGCCAGAGTAGGGGGACCTGGGCCTTCCCTGCTCCACCGGGTCGCAGCCCAGGTCCCTGTCAGTGGCAAGTGTGTCCGCCACTCAGGACAATGGTTAGTTCCCCCCAGGCTACTTCCTACCGTGATTCCTGTGGTGGCGGTCTGTGAATCTTCGGAGCCAAAGGAAGATGCCAGGGAGGGCCAAAGACATGGTGAGAGACAGGCCCTGCCCAAAGAGATTATTGTCTTAATAGACAAGCCAGACAGAGGAAGGGGAAGCAGAGACACTTGCATACAGTCACTCAGGAGGTCAGTAGCTGGGTCAGGAACAGAACCCACCGCTCTCGAATCCCAGTCAGATGCCCTTTTCACTTAGCCATACTGCCTTTTCTGAGTGCACAGCTCCCCAGCTGGGAAAGGAAACATGTTACCGCTGTAGGCCCCCCTGTTTGAGGAGCCTCTGAATCCTTTCAGAGGTATTCTGATTAGACAGACTTCTGTCTACTGTATGCTGGCTTTGAAGGACTGCAGGGATGGGGTGGATCTACATGTAATGCCAATAGTGTGGTTATGTTTCTGTCGCAACTCGCAGGTGAAAGCTGGAGCCCATTATCTGAGCTATCGCAGCACCACCTACTGATCTGATGTATGTATAACAACTTTATCGATACAGTTTTCTATTGTATGCTGTTAGGATAACTTCTAAGTAAACTTGTGTTGGGTTTATTTTGGGTGTTGATTGCCTGCATAAGTGCCATAATTTATATTTTTGTTCCTGAAGGCAACTGAGGTATACCCACAGGTGTATACAGTGCCTGTCCACATGGCCGCACTGCCAACTATAAATATTCACAGATGTAAGAGGGGATTCCCACCTAACTCCCCATCTCAGCTGCGACCTCCAGGATCTGCATTATGCTTAATGATGTAAGGCACCCAGGCAACGGGTGAGAATTGCCTGCTCCTGAGTAGCCTGGGAAGGAAAGGGCGGTTACACCGACTTAACGAGAGTCCGGTGAGAATTAGTTAACGTTTGCAATGGCTGAGAGAATGCAAAGGTTTCTCGAATTCCAGTGACCATGACTGATTGTTTACAGCAGCTGGGTGCTCGCGGCTTCCCAGACACGCAAGAAGCCCCAGTTCCAAAGGACTCTCAAGCTCAGAACAGACAGAGATTGCGGGGAAAGGAACAAATATAGGTCAGTTTGTTTCACTGTAGGCAGGGTGGCTGAAGTGGGTCATGAAGAGGGATTGAGAGATGGATGAAGAACCCCCACTCGACCCCCTGGGGGGCCTCACCAGAGCACCAGACTGGGAGTAGGGTGGCAGTGCCAGGGCAGAGGGTGCACATATGTAATGGTGGATCACCAAAAAAAAGACAATAGGCACTTGGTAGGTCACCTTAATAAACAGTCTGGGAACCACTGGAATATAGGGCTCATTCTTGACCCTGAAGCCATGACCAAGGTTGGTGCAGCACAGTGGACAAAAGATCAAAGTCCTTGAGTTTTCATCAAAGTAAAAGTCCACCCAATTGCTCCACCCTAGGTTCCCATGAAGAGAAGCCCTTCTCAACCCAAAAATAAAGGGCCAGTCACAGACCTGGAGCCAACAGGTGTAGCTCCATGAAGTCAATGAAGTTACATCAGTTTACACCAGCTGAAGATCTGGCCCCAATGATTTTTAAACCACATTAGTCCAACTGCTGGCAAAAGCCAACCTGCTAAGAACAAATGAGTGACTCGTCCCCTGACTTTGTCAGTGTGGCAGCCCAAAGACAGAATACAGGGTAACCTGAATGAGGCCAATGGAGCTAAAGAGGGGGAAACAGTGCAAATGTCAGCAGGCACTGGGAGTTGTATCTCCCATGCTGCAGGGTGCTTCTTAACCCAGGTTACTTTGCCTACAACTTGCTCCCCAGCTCTCTGCTGCCCCAGAGCATGGCTAGAACAATGTCCTATGAGCCACTCTGTAAACCCCCTACTCACACCAGTGCGTAACTTGAGCAGTTACTCAAACGAGATGCCCCCTTCAACTCAGTTGATTAATATATGAAATGATCCATTCCTGACGGCTCATAGTGTTCACGCTTTAACACACTTTAATGTTGTTCTGGCCCGGTGGCCTTGACACTGCTATGTACACCTGCCCTTTATACAATGCACATTGTTCACTGCCTGCCTTAACCCTTTCTTAGGTTTTTCCACTGGGAATTGGCAGAAGTCCTTCTGTCCCAGCAGAATGACTCACATACAGAATTCCTTCACCTCTGGCTGTGGGGGCCTCACCTCGCCAATGTCACACATGACAAGCTAGCACCTAGTAAAAGGAAAAAACATCAACACAGGGTCTAACGAATGAAGCGTGTTGTGCTCTCCTACACTGCTGCTATTTCAGTGGCAGTGCCCCAGTGAGATATAGAGCAGAATCTGGCCCACTTTAAGGCTAAAGCATACCATGGATTCGAAACAGGGCTGCCTGGGGGAGAGAGAGAAAACCTGGGTGTTAGAAAAGCGTTACAGGTTGTGAAGGGACTTCTCTCAAAGGGCACTACTTTTGGTGATCATGCAAAACATCAAGAAGAAAATCATCAGCATGAAGCTTCTGCACAGAATTTCCCTCTCTGCTTTGTTCTATGATCCATTTGACTCAGTATGGCTGCTTCGGTGAACTCAATAACATCGGTAGCCCCCAGCAACCACCTAAGAATTTCTTTCACATTCACAGATTGTTCTAACACAACAGAGCAGGCTCCGGCCACCCATGCAGTGGGTGTCAGGCACCCTATTGTCCTGGATATTTGAAAAAAAACAAAGTAATAAATATTTATGTTTGATTCCTAAACACACATGGCTCACACATGAGTCTCGGGGTGCTGCGTGGATGGCCCAGAGTGCCATTTTCGGTGGCCCTGTCTTGAAGCTGTTCAATTTCCATTCATCCCTATGATATGTCTGAGGTTCCCGGCCTCAAAGGTGAGCTACACACATGAGCTCAGCACAGAGCATACACACCCAGCGAGGATGGGATGCACGGAGCTGATATGGATTGCGATGATCAGGTTCAGGGATCCCGTGATTTGGAAATATTCAGATTCTGAAAAAAAAAATTCACTGGACATGATGGAAAATGTGAACTACTCTGAGCAGGGGATTGAGGGGAGCAGCATCACAGAAACAGGCAGAGAGAAGACAACTGAGAAGATTTATTTTCTTGCTTTGCTTCCTTCAAGCTCTCGTGACCATGCCTTAGATGAAATATTTTTCCCACTGGACATAAAAGGGCCAGTGTTGCCCCTCTTGAATGTGGAAACAAGATCTGCTCATTACATCAGTGGCAGCGTGGGACTCCAACCACCTCTCAGGCTGTGCAGGGAGAAGGACCCACTGCAGAAGGGACAAATATGAACTTCCCTTTGCGTCTTGTGAAACCAATAAGAAATGTTACTGGGAGACAAGTCAAGAGTGCGGCAAGAATAGCGAGAAAACGTTCTAGGAAATGTGGTTATGCCAATGCAAGAGGTGTGCTAAGGACCAGAGACCCTTTTTAAGGCCTTGTCTGGAATAGGGTTCAGTCTACATACATTTTTGTCATGGTATAACTATGTTGGTAAGGGTTGTGATTTGTTACTGATGTTACCCCTGATGGAAACACAACCATACTGCTATCAATGGGCTTATAATGATATATCCTATTCCCCTTCTGTACGGGAGTAAACTATACTAGTATAAGCCTATTTATACCAATAAAAACACACGTACAGTAGTTAAAGTGATGCAACTTTTGTATGTAGACAAGGTCTAGAACTTAAAGATGTGATGTTAGATCAAGTGACCTAGCTCGATCTAATTTATACCTTCTAAAACTCTAGTCAAGACAAAGCAGTTGTACATTAGCACCTTCTAACCTAGACAAGTCTCTGTCATTTTTACTTTGATGTAGCTAGACAAGGTCACCACAGGCTAGGAGCTATAGGGCACATCTGGAGTATTGCATCCAGTTTTGGGACCCCCCACTACAGAAAGGATGTGGACAAATTGGAGAGAGTCCAACGGAGGGCAATAAAAATGATCAGGGGGCTGGGGCACATGACTTATGGGAAGAGGCTGAGGGAACTGGGCTTATTTAGTCTGCAGAAGAGAAGAGTGAAGGGGGATTTGATAGCAGCTTTCAACTACCTGAAGGGGGGTTCCAAAGAGGATGGAGCTCGGCTGTTCTCAGTGGTGGCAGATGACAGAACAAGGAGTAATGGTCTCAAATTGCAGTGGGGGAGGTCTAGATTGGATATTAGGAAAATCTATTTCACTAGGAGGGTGGTGAAGCACTGGAATGGGATACCTAGGGAGGCGGTGAAATCTCCATCCTTAGAGGTTTTTAAGGCCTGGTAGCCACACTGCTACAGAGAGAGAGGATAGAGAGGCATTGTTAGCTCCTGCTCTGACGTATGAAACTCTGGGTGATTGTTTAGAACAAGTGATGCGTGCAGCTGTTTACAGGGATTTCTGGCTACAGATTGCATCAGGTGCACCTAAGGTCCCATGGTCAACACTTCACAGAGCCCTATAAATACTGGGACACTCTGTCTCTTCCTCCATCTTGCTTTGCCTGGTGCATCTTCTTTGCAGTGACACTGAGATCCCAGCCGACCTTCAGCTATGAGGGGCCTCTACCTGCTCTTTGTTGTTGCCCTCCTCCTCTTCCATGCTGCTCCAGGTGAGAGACAAAATAACATGTAGGGATTATTATTACTATTTAGGTTTCGTGTTGCAGTAGCACCAAGAAGCTGCAACCAATACATTCAATTCCTTTGGTTTGAATTAAAGGAAAACTCCACCCAGTGTCTCGGCCCTGAATTCCCACTGATCACAGCTTTCTCAGCATTGTGTGTGTTGGAAAATGAAGGTTGTGATTGCATGTGGCTTTGGTGAGTTCATTGCTCTGAATGAACACCTGTCTTGCTGAAAAAGAGAGACCCCATTTCTGGCATTACCAGGACAGAGCCTAAGCCAGCCTCAAAGCTAATCTCCGTATACCAGTTCTGTGAACAATTGTGTCCTTAACTTACTCACAAGCTGATTTAAGCTTCATGTCCTGAAATTTAGGACCCGATCCTCAGCTCATGTTGAACGGTCTTTGAACTCAGTGGAGCTACACCAGGTTACTCCACCTGAGGGACTTACCTAATATATTTGTAAGATAAGATCTAAAGTACACGGTTCTATGCTGTGTTGAATTTGGTCTGTTGCTACAGTGTTTGGCTTTCAGAGTTGACTAGGTGTTTTTGTGGATGTCTGGTAAACGTTGCAAAATTTTAAGACAAAAGAAAATGTTAAAATAAGAAAGAAACCCCCTTTCTAAATGATTTCACACTCTCATATCGAAAATACAGGATGGGTGCTTTGAAATCGGTCTGGTTTTTGTACAGAAGCAAATACAATACATTGCCTCAGGTCCGGTCTACACTAAAAAAGTTAGGTTGACCCAGCTTCATCACTGAGGAGGGTGAGAAATCCATACCCCTGAGTGATGTAGTTAAGCCAACCTAATCCCTGGTGTAGACAGCACTAGGTCGACGGAAGAATTCTTCCATTGACCTAGCTACAACCCCTTGGAGAGGTGTCATACCTACGCCACTGGGAGAACCCCTCCCGTCGGCATAGGCAGTCTCTATACTGAAGCACCCAGTGGATCAGCTGCAGTGCTGCAGCTATACCACCGTAGCGTGTCAAGTGTAGACAAGCCCTCAGACTGAGTGTGCAGCCAGGAGCCTAACTATATTAACTAGGTACTGGGGGTGCTGTCTGTCCCAGCACTCGTTATTGGTTGCTAAACCATTTGGGATTCTCAGTCTTGCAACAGTTTTTATAATTTTAAGCATTTTCCCTTGGTGCCAAGTGAATGCATGTGCAACCCTGTTCCTTTTTATGTGCAGATTTCCTTGCCAGTAGAGCACCCCCTGCTTCCAGCCACTGCAGCCTGGGCTTCATGTTCTTATCCTAAACTTAGGCACCTTCCTCCTCCCTGTTTAGGAACTTTAAAGTGAACTTCAGAGATGTGCTGAGCACCCAACAGTGGAGTCAGTGGCCGTGGTAGATATCTGACCCCGCGGAAAGCCAGGTCACTTTTCTTTTGGTCCCTACATCGGGATTTAGGAGTGTAAGTTCAGGTACCACATGTCTGACCATTTAAGCACGCAAGGGAGAGGCCAGGGAGAGTACCTAGTCCACTGTTCATACTCTATTTGCAGCTCTGGCTACCAACCAATCATGTCTTTTTCTCTTGTGCAGGAGATGGCATACCGTTTAATACCTGTCAATCCAGACAGGGTTTCTGCTTAGCGGCTTTGCAAATATGCCCTTCTGGTATATTTCTGGATCTATTATGCATTGGTGGAAGACTCTGCTGTCAAATATAGGGAATATGCTGAGCCGAAGTAATGTACAAGGGGACACCTCACAGCATTGCGCGGGAGATTTGTACCCCTTCTTTGAATAAAATATGTCACATCGCATTTTTAAATGACTGGAATCTGCTTGGGAGCGGGGCAGTGAAGGGAAAGAGTAAATATTCTCTTCATTCTTTTCTGCTCAGAAACATTTCCTAGGAGTGAGTGTGGAGGTTTAGGACAAGAGAGATAGGTGTGGATTATTCTAAAACCCCTCTAGATATGAGGAAGATAAAATAAATGATCTAAGAGGAGACTGAATCCTTTCCTTAAACCAATAGATGTTTGAAAGGACCAGCTTCTAATACCTTTGCTTTGGTTTAGTAACACCTTATGCCACGGGAAGCCCCCCTGACTTCATGGAACAATGCACGTAATTGCTGAGGTATACATTCCCAAGGAGCTGATCCCATTGTCATTTTTCTGGGTGAGTTCATTCAAGGGCATAGTGATTGTCTAGTTTCATCCACATAGTTGTTTTGTGGGGGCATTTGATGCACTGGATGAGGGACACCACACGTTGTGATAGGCATGTGTAGGGCCCATGGATCCTGAAAGGTGTGTTGCAGAGGGTATTGATCATCATAGCAGTGGAGATATGGCTACAGGCTTTGCATCTGTCATTCTGGCAGGGTCTGGTGCCCCTTTGAGTTTGTGTGTCCTGGTCTGTGGGGAGCTGGCTTCTGATGATGAGCATGGTGAGGTTGGGGGTTGTTTGAAGGCCAGAAGAGGAGGTTGGGGAAACATTTCTGTCAGGATGTGGTCCCCATCAAGCATGGGTTGTAATTGTTTGATCATACCCCATAGGGCTTACAGTGTGGGGTAACAACTAGGGGTGTGTGGTCAGTGGGTTTCTTTTTCCATATTGAAGCAGGTCTCTCAGGGTATTAGGGTGGCCCATTCCATAATGTGATCTAGTTCTTTGGTGGAGTGTCTTTGTTTAGGGAAGGCAGTTTTAAGTGTGTTAAGGTAAATATCTTGGACTTTCCTCTCAGAGCATATTCTGTGATATCTGAGTGCCTGGCTGCAGATAACAGATTTCTTGATGTGTTTGGGGTGGTTAGTGGATCTATGAAGGTAGGTGTGGTGATCCAGGGATTTCTTGTACATAGTTGTCCGTAAGATTGCAATGTTCATAAGAACATAAGTGATCTCTCTCCTGCCATCCATCTCCACTCTCTGACAAACAGAGGCTAGGGACACCATTCCTTACCCATCCTGGCTAACAGCCATTAATGGACTTAACCTCCATGAATTTATCCAGTTCTCTTTTAAACCCTGTTATAGTCCTAGCCTTCACAACCTGCTCAGGCAAGGAGTTCCACAGGTTAACTGTGCGCTGAGTGAAAAAGAACTTCCTTTTATTTGTTTTAAACCTGCTACCCATTAATTTCATTTGGTGGCCCCTAGTTCTTATATTATGGGAACAAGTAAATAACTTTTCCTTATTCACTTTCTCCACACCACTCATGATTTTATATACCTCTATCATATCCCCCCTTAGTCTCCTCTTTTCCAAGCTGAAAAGTCCTAGCCTCTTTAATCTCTCCTCTTATGGGACCCGTTCCAAACCCCTAATCATTATAGTTGCCCTTTTTTGAACCTTTTCTAATGCCAGTATATCTTTTTTGAGATGAGGGGACCACTTCTGTACACTGTATTTGAGATGTGGGCATACCATGGATTTATATAAGGGCAATAAGATATTCTCCATCTTATTCTCTATCCCTTTTTTAATGATTCCTAACATCCTGTTTGCTTTTTTGACTGCTGCTGCACACTGCGTGGACTTCTTCAGAGAACTATCCACGATGACACCAAGATCTTTCTCCTGATTAGCTGTAGCTAAATTAGCCCCCGTCATACTGTATGTATAATTGGGGTTATTTTTTCCAATGTGCATTACTTTACATTTATCCACATTAAATTTCATTTGTCATTTTGTTGCCCAATCACTTAGTTTTGTGAGATCTTTTTGAAGTTCTTCACAGTCTGCTTTGGTCTTAACTATCTTGAGCAGTTTAGTATCGTCTGCAAACTTTGCCACCTCACTGTTTACCCTTTTCTCCAGATCATTTATGAATAAGTTGAATAGGATTAGTCCCAGGACTGACCCTTGGGGAACACTACCAGTTACCCGTCTCCATTCTGAAAATTTACCATTTATTCCTACCCTTTGTTCCCTGTCTTTTAACCAGTTCTCAGTCCATGAAAGGATCTTCCCTCTTATCCCATGACAACTTAATTTACATAAGAGCCTTTGGTGAGGAACCTTGTCAAAGGCTTTCTGGAAATCTAAGTACACTATGTCCACTGGATTCCCCTTGTCCACATGCTTGTTGACCCCTTCAAAGAACTCTAATAGATTAGTAAAATATGATCTCCCTTTACAGAAACCATGTTGACTTTTGCACAACAATTTATGTTCTTCTATGTGTCTGACAATTTTATTCTTTACTATTGTTTCAACTAATTTGCCTGGTACTGACGTTAGACTTACTGGTCTGTAATTGCCAGGATCACCTCTAGAGCCCTTCTTAAATATTGGCGTTACATTAGCTATCTTCCAGTCATTGGGTATAGTAGCTGATTTAAAGGACAGGTTACAAACCACAGTTAATAGTTCCGCAATTTCACATTTGAGTTCTTTCAGAACTCTTGGGTGAATGTCTAGTTGCACTTCAATCTGTGACAATTTCTCGGATTTGTCACCTACAAAGGACGGCTCAGGTTTGGGAATCTCCCTAACATCCTCAGCCGTGAAGACTGAAGCAAAGAATTCATTTAGTTTCTCTGCAATGACTTTATCGTCGTTAAGTGCTCCTTTTGTATCTCGACCGTCCAGGGGCCCCACTGGTTGTTCAACAGGCTTCCTGCTTCTGATGTACTTAAAACACATTTTGTTATTACTTTTTGAATTTTTGGCTAGCTGTTCTTCAAACTCCTTTTTGGCTTTTCTTATTACATTTTTACATTTAATTTGGCAGTCTTTATGCTCCTTTCTATTTACCTCACTAGGATTTGACTTCCATTTTTTAAAAGATGCCTTTTTATCTCTCACTGCTTCTTTTACATGGTTGTTAAGCCACGGTGGCTCTTCTTTAGTTCTTTCACTGTGTTTTTTAATTTGGGGTATACAGTTAAGTTGAGCCTCTATTATGGTGTCTTTGAAAAGTGTCCATGCAGCTTGCAAAGATTTCACTCTAGTCACTGTACCTTTTAATTTCTGTTTAACTCACCTCCTCATTTTTGCATAGTTCCCCTTTCTGAAATTAAATGCCAGTGTTGGGCTATTGAGGTGTTCTTGCCACCACAGGAATGTTAAATGTTATTATATTATGGTCACTATTTCCAAGCGGTCCTGTTGTAGTTACCTCTTGGACCAGATCCTGAGCTCCACTCAGGACTAGATCGAGAGTTGCCTCTCCCCTTGTGGGTTCCTGTACCAGCTGCTCCAAGAAGCAGTTATTTAAAGTATCGAGAAATTTTGTCTCTGCATTTTGTCCTGATATGACATGTACCCAGTCAATATGGGGATAATTGAAATCCCCCCACTATTATTGAGTTTTTTATTTTGATAGCTTCTCTAATCTCCCTTAGCATTTCATCGTCACTATCACTGTCCTGGTCAGGTGGTCGATAATAGATCCCTATTGTTATATTCTTATTAGAGCATGGAATTACTATCCATAGAGATTCAATGGAACATCATTTAAGATTTTTATTTCATTTTATTCTACATTTTCTTTCACATATACTGCCACTCCCACCACCACCACCACTCCCCCCACATGACCTGTTCTGTCCTTCCGATATATTTTGTACCCCGGAATGATTGTGTCCCACTGATTGTCCTTGCTCCACCAGGTTTCTGTGATGCCTATTATATCAATATCCTCCTTTAACACGAGGCACTCTAGTTCACCCATCTTATTATTTAGACTTCTAGAATTTGAGTACAAGCACTTTAAAAACTTGTCACTGTTTATTTGTCTGCCCTTTTCTGTTGTGTCAGATTCTTTATGTGAATGTTTCTCATCTGATCTGGCCCATACTTTGTCCTCTTTCATCCCCTCCTCCTGACTAAAACCTAGAGAATCTCTATCAATAGACTCTCCTCTAAGAGGAGTCTCTGTCCAATCCACGTGCACCTCTGCAGCAATCGGCTTTCCCCCATCTCTTAGTTTCAAAACTGCTCTGCAACCTTTTTAATGTTAAGTGCCAGCAGCCTGGATCCACTCTGGTTTAGGTGGAGTCCTTCCTTCCTCTGTAGGCTCTCCCTATCCCAAAAGTTTCCCCAGTTCCTAATAAATCTAAACCCCTCCTCTCTACACCATCGTCTCATCCACGCATTGAGACTCTGAAGCTCTGCCTGCCTACCTGGCCCTGGAACTGGAACTGGGAACTGGAAGCATTTCTGAGAATGCCACTATAGAGGTCCTGGATTTCAGTCTCTTTCCTAAATTTGGCCTCCAGGACGTCTTTCCTACCCTTCCCTATGTCATTGGCACCTACATGTATCACAACCACCGGCTCCTCCCAGCACTACACGTAAGTCTATCTAAATCCCTCGAGAGATCCGCAACCTTCGCACCAGGCAGGCAAGTCACCATACGGTTCTTCTGGTCATCACAAACTCAGCTATCTATGTTTCTAATGATTGAATCTCCCATTACTAACACCTGCCTTTTCCTAATGACTGGAGTTCCCTCCCCCGGAGAGGTAACCTCAGTGCGAGAAGATACCCCAACATCATCTGGGAGGGTCCCAACTATGGAAAGGTTTCCCTCTGTTCCCGTTGACTGCTCTCCTTCTCTGGGCCTTTCATCCTCCTTAACAGTGCAGGGGCTGTCTGACCGGAGGTGGGACAAATCTACAGTGTCCCGGAAAGCTTCATCAACATACCTCTCTGCCTCCCTTAACTCCTCCAGTTCCGCCACCCTGGCCTCCAAAGCCCATACATGGTCTCTGAGGGCCAGGAGCTCCTTGCACCAAATGCACACATACGCCACCTGCCCACAGGGCAGGTAATCATACATGCTACACTGAGTGCAATAAACAGGATAGCCCCCACTCTGCTGCTGGGCTTCTGCCTGCATTTTCTCCTGTAGCTACCAAGGTTAAAGATAGGGTTTTTGTTTAAATCAAGAAGTTTTGATTATAGTTTAGTTTAAAGGTTTTAAAGAATGGCAAGTGTACCTCGCCCCCTTCTTACTCCCCTTCCCAACTCCCTCTCAAAACTCCCTGTTAGCGGTCCCTGTTCACAAAGCTCCCTGGTCGCTTCCTCACTGCTTTATAAAGCCTTGGCCTTCTTGATAGCCCCACCTCCTGACTAAGGCTCAGCCAATGAACAGAGGCTTCTAGATTTCAAACCTTGTTTAGAAGCTCACAGCTTCCAACTGCCGGCCACAGCACATGGTCCTTCAAACAAACAAACAAACAAACAAACAAACAAACAAACAAACAAACAAACAAACAAACAGAGAGACAGACAAACACAAGCTCAGCACACAGCAAGTAACCCCCAAACACAAACACACGCTACGAACAGCCACTTACCCCAGGAGTCCCGTATTTGCTCCTCCTTCACCTGGAGAACTCCCTCTCGAAACTCCCTGTTAGCGGTCCCATGTGGGGACCTGCATCAAAGACCCCCTAAACTTATTCTTACCAGCTTAGGTTAAAAACTTCCCCCAGGTACAAACTTTGCCTTGTCTTTGAACCCTATGCTGCCACCACCAAGCGTGTTAAACAAAGAACAGGGAAAGAGCCCACTTGGAGACGGAGTCTTCCCTCAAAATATCCCCCCAAGCCCTACACCCTCTTTCCTGGGGAAGGCTTGATAAAAATCCTCACCAATTTGTACAGGTGAACACAGACCCAAACCCTTGGATCTTAAGAACAATGAAAAATCAATCAGGTTCTTAAAAGAAGAATTTTAATTAAAGAAAAGATAAAAGAATCACCTCTGTAAAATCAGGATGGTAAATATCTTACAGGGTAATCAGATTCAAAACATAGAGAATCCTTCTAGGCAAAACATTAAGTTACAAAAAGACACAAAAACAGGAATATACATTCCATTCAGCACAGCGTATTTTACTAGCCATTAAACAAAAGGAAATCTAATGCATTTCTAGCTCGATTACTTACTAACTTAACAGAGTTTCTGAGACTGCATTCCTGATCTGTTCCCGGCAAAAGCATCACACAGACAGACAGAGCCTTTGTTTCCCCCCCTCCAGCTTTGAAAGTATCTTGTCTCCTCATTGGTCATTTTGGTCAGGTGCCAATGAGGTTATCTTTGCTTCTTAACCCTTACAAGTGAAAGAGTTTTGCTTACAAGTGAAAGAGTTTCTGGCCAGGAGGGATTTTATAGCACTGTATACAGAAAGGTGGTTACCCTTCCCTTTATTTTTATGACACTCCCCATAGACCACGACACACCAACTAAAAGTAGCACTTGACCCTGCCAGAACAACAGATGAAAACCCTACAGCCATATCTCCACTGCTGTGATAATCAATACCCCACACAACACACCTTTCAAATCCATGGGTCCTACACATGCCTATCACATGTGGTGTACCTCATCAAATGCCCCAACACCAACTATATGGTGCAACTGGACAACCACTTCATTCTTGAATGAACTCACACAGAAAAATGGTAAAAGACAAAAACACCTGTCACCTGTGGGCAAACACTTTTCACAAAATGATCACTCTATATCTGACCTCTCAGTCCTCATCCTCAAAGGAAACCTGCACAACACCTGCTTCAAAAGACAAGCCTGAGAGCTTACATTCATAATTCTGCTAGACACCAAAAATCGTGGACTCAGTAGAGCCACTGGTTTATGTCTTATTACAACTATCTGTAATCCACTAACTCTCCTTTGTCCTATAACTGCAGAGGTGTTAATTGCCCGCTTCATTTGTAATGGTTTCTTTCAACATATGTTCCTTATGCCTAATAATCTGCTCAACCTCATATTTAGCTGTTTGTGCTGATTACCTTTCCCAGACCTGAAGAAGAGCTCTGTGGAGCTCAAAAGCTTGAATGTTTTATCAACAGAATTTGGCCCAATAAAAGCCTGTCTTGTCTCCTGTCTTGTCTCTATTAATTACACTTGGCATTTATGAGTCTATTACTGGTAGCAGCAACCTTGTGAAAAAAACAAACCTTCAATTTCTGGCACTGCCAGCATGATGTATTAATGTCAGAGATTGCAACCTGGCTTTTAACCAACTTCAACACTTGTTGATCCATCATGCACAAAACTATAATGTTAAAAAATTGAGGTCCTTATTGTCTGCCCGCTTACACTGGTTTGAATCCAGAGTAATTCCAGGGAAGTCAAGGGAGTTAGACAGTGGATAATTTGTAGTGTAGACATACCCTTACTTGGGCTGTGAGATGTCACTAGAATCTAAGGGCTTCTCTTCACTGCAGAGTTTACTTGACTTGTAACTTCAGTCCCAGCCACACTCAGAAAATAGGTTTCAGAGTAGCAGCTGTGTTAGTCTGTATCCGCACAAAGAACAGGAGTACTTGTGGCCCTTATTAACTCATTTCTGATGGGGCTTTTTAACTGAAGGTGACTGATCCGTCATGGGGTGTAGGTTACAAGTAGAGTTAGCACCACTCGCCAGCTACTAACCCAAGCACTCTATGCGGCTAGTACCATTAATCTGTGCAGTTATCCATTCATTCTGTGTAGCACAAGTGTTGTTTTGTGGTGTGGCCACTCTGACTAGAACTAGACTCAATCAGGAGGCTTTAACTTGAGATAAGTCTGCAGTGAAGACATTGTCCGAGTCACTCCCTCTCTCACACCTGGCCTACACTACAAAGTTAGGTCGACTTACTTGTGCGTGTATCTACACTCAAATTTGTCTCTGGCCAATATAAGAGCCCCATTATGGCAATACAGTAAAACAATCTCCCTGAATGGCTTAAAGCCATGGTCAACCTACTGAGGTTGATGCAGTGCAAGTGTAGACACTGCATTACCTGCATCGACCCTGACATCCTCCAGCAGCTCTCCACAATGCCGCATTCCCTGCAACTGTGTCCACTCTGGTCACCATTGTGAACTCCATTGCCCAGGGGTCACAGAGACCAGAAGCTTCCGCCTCCTTCCTTAAAATCCCCTTGTGATGGGGTGTATAAACTGGAACTGAAGTGGTTAAGGAGCAACTCTGGGCCCAGATGACCTCGACCAGCCACACCTGCCACGCACATTCCAGATAGAGATGGCATTTAAAGGGGAGCCAGACAAGGCAGGGAGAGGGACCTACCCTGACAGCTCCTGAGCAAGGTCGTTGCAGAATCCTTCTCCTGGAGAGGGAGAGCCTGCCTGCTTCTCCGTTCAACTAGCATATTTTCTCTTACTGCTTTGAGACCGACCGCAAGACTTTGGCAAGAGAGTGGGCAGTAGGAAGCGGCCCAGGGAGCCAGCTTTAAGGCACGCCTGGGTGCTGGTCATTTGGTAACCCTTAGAGGGCTTGAGCCTGGTGGCCTGGGCTCCCCTACCAACCCCCTCCCCATTTGAAGAAGGGCACGAAACCATCACCTTCTAGAGTCCTCCTCTGGGAACGGATAAATACCGTTTGAAGGCCCTGGCAGGGATTGGACACTCCTGGGGGGTCAATAACCGAACCCTATATCTTCCTAGGAACCCTGTCACACTGGGGGTGGATAAGACTGAGGGGTGACCTGAGCAGAGGGATGAGTCAAAACCCATAAAAGACAGACCGCTACTAGGTGTAAAGGTGGCCCGGGGCAAAGAGGGAGGAGTGGTGAACTATCCCCCTAACCACTAGATGGCACCACCAGCAAACACCACCCATCACACCCCCCACGCATTTTTGAAAGGCCCTTTTCTGATTGTGCAGCTTGGCGAGCACACCTAGCAGCTCTCCCTGGCTGTGTCCAACTGCCCAGACGACCGTGATGGATCCACACACTAGACGCGCTCCTGCCTGGAGCAGACACGAATTATTGGATCTTCTGGTCCCGTGGGAAGAAGTTGTGCACAGCTATGGACCAACTGTAGAAACGTGGTCATCTACCAGCAGATTGCACCGGGGCTGCTGGCCAAAGGGGGCGACAGGGATCAGCAGCAGGGCTGCATGAAAGCGAAGGTACCATGCCAGGTGTATCCTGTGGCCTGGGAGTGCAACAATCGATCTAGGGCTGAGCCACAGACCTGCTGCTGTTACCACAAGCTGCATGCCGTACTTGGTGGAGACCCCACCAACACCCTGCACACGGCTGTGGCTATCTCAGAGGAGCCTGAGACAGTGACCCCTGCTGTGAACAGCGAGAAGGAAGAAGAGCAGAAGGAGGAGGGGGAGACAAGTTTTGGGGCTCTGGCCAGGCCACGAACCAGGACCCTGTCTGAGACTCCATCACGGTCAAGCCACTCCTGCCAGCTGAGCACAGGCAAGCTCAATGCAGGGGAAGGGACCTCAGGTGAGTGTGCGCATGCATGTTGCCTTACAATGTTTAAATGTAAAGATGGCACCCAGCCCAACTCCAAGTTAACAAGACACAGGTAGGGACTTTTCATTCTTTCATTCATACGAGAAGAGGTAGTGGTACAACACACAGAGGCAGAGCTGGGATCTGCTCTTCAATCCCCTGTAGGTTTAGACAGGGAGTGCCACATGGAACAGTTTGTTTAGGTATACAGGGATGTCCCTTGTATCATAGAATCATAGAATTACAGGGTTGGAAGGGACCTCTGGAGGCCATCTAGTCCAACCCCCTGCCCAGAGCAGGACCAATCCCAGCTAAATCATCCCAGCCAGGGCTTTGTCAAGCCTGACCTTAAAAACTTCTAAGGAAGGGGATTCCACCACCTCCCTAGGTAACGCATTCCAGTGTTTCACCACCCTCCTAGTGAAAAAGTTTTTCCTAATATCCAACCTAAACCTCCCTCACTGCAACTTGAGACCGTTACTCCTTGTCCTGTCATCTGCTATCACTGAGAATAGTCTAGATCCATCCTCTTTGGATCCACCTTTCAGGTAGTTAAAAGCAGCTATCAAATCCCCCCTCATTCTTCTCTTCCGTAGACTAAACAATCCAAGTTCCCTCAGCCTCTCCTCATAACTCATGTGTTCCAGTCCCCTAATCATTTTTGTTGCCCTTCACTGGACTCTCTCCAATTTCTCCACATCCTTCTTGTAGTGTGGGGCCCAAAACTGGACACAGTACTCCAGATGAGGCCTCACCAATGTCGAATAGAGGGGAACGATCACGTCCCTCGATCTGCTGGCTGTGCCCCTACTTATACAGCCCCAAATGCCATTGGCCTTCTTGGCAACAAGGGCACACTGTTGACTCATATCCAGCTTCTCGTCCACTATCACCCCTAGGTCCTTCTCTGCAGAACTGCTGCCTAGCCATTCAATCCCTAGTCTGTAGCGGTGCATTGGATTCTTCCGTCCTAAGTATCCTCCTGAGAGATCTCGATGAAACTTTCATGGAGATACTCTGCAATCCTCTGCCCAAAGTTTCTAAGGATGGCAGCCTTATTTCTTTCTCCATGTTTGGACACTATCCCATGTCACCCCGTGCTCAGTTCAGCTGGTACCAATGCACTACACAGGCTAGCGGCAT
Organism: Natator depressus; assembly: GCF_965152275.1. Taxonomy (NCBI): domain Eukaryota; kingdom Metazoa; phylum Chordata; order Testudines; family Cheloniidae; genus Natator; species Natator depressus. Next base: position 12,729,832 of record NC_134236.1, on the reverse strand, counting down.
ACAGACCTGGGAGGCTTCAGGACACCAGTAACAGCTGTGTTTTCTGGCCTTTGTTACCTTCAGGAGTGAGCTCTCAGCTAAAACCACCACCGCCTGTGGAAAATAGTGCCAATACTCAGAGCTATTGCCCTATACTATTACACACCGAAAAGGAACCGAATTTTTATTCTTTCATGCAACTGAAATTCCTTCACCCACCTTGTCCCTGGAGGGCCAGACCCCATCACTGCTCTTGTGGCGCTCCCACAGGGGGGTATCCACAACAGGGGCAGCTGGACACCAAATTCTTAACCTCATGCGCTGAAATACAGTAGCTGTGGCTCAGTGAGGGGGAATCTGCATCGTGTGCTGCATGTGAAGAGGGGCAGATATCGGAATGATGTAGTGGGCATGAGCTGTGCAGCTACCATTGCCACTGACCTGTCTCGCACGGACTGTCTCTCTGCAAGTGCCAGAAATAATCACATGCCTCTCCCCCTGGCACAATTATCAGCAGCAACATCCCCAGCAGGAGGCGCCATGCTCCAACAGACCAGCTCAGTAGCAGCAAAGCTAGACGGGAGGTGGCATTATCTCGCTCACGTGCAGTTCAACACTGGCCCAGACTGGGCTTGATCTTTATCCTGGGAAAAGAGCTTGTGCCCCTTTGGTGGGACAACACAATAATCTGCAGCTTCCCAACCGCTGCCACAGTACAGCTTGGCCAGCTCGGGGCCCGGCACCCAAGGAGCAGTGGGGTTGCTGTGATGCTGAGGAACTGGCATGTCGAGTACAAATTAAGCTAGTAGTTACCCCTCAGCAGAGCCTTGGGTGAGGCTGCCCTTGCCTTCTTAATTTTAATAGCTCTGGTCCACGTCCTGTGCTACCCCTGGGGGCTCCAGCCCAGGGACAGAGCTTTTGTGGGGGGGGAGAGTCCAGATGGGGGAAGCCTCCTGAAAAGGCCAAGGAAGGGAGAGCTGCCCCTCTGTGCTGGAATTTGTGAAGTTGGGAAGAGACGCTGCTGAAGTCAGAGAAGCTGCTGGACTGCAAAAATCCAGAGAGCAACCAGAGAGAGATTTGTTCCCTTCTTCGCGCTGTTACATCAGCCACTTAATTAGGGCATGAATCCTCCTACCTGGGTGCGCTTTGGGTGTGTGTGTGAACGTGTCCAGGTGACTGGGTGTGTTGTGCGTGCAGGGAGGGCATGGCATGTGTGAGGGGGAGGAAAGGTTGGCTGTTTCCAACACCATGTGAGTATGGGAGTGGAGGAAGGGAGGAGAGGAGCATTTCACAGCCCTACTTCTAACTCTCTTGGCATTTCACTCGGTGCGCTACTGTAGTGCTTCAGTGTAGACGCTACCCACACCGACAGGAGGGGGGGTTCTCCCTCCGACAGGAAGGGTTCTCCCATTGGTGTCGGTAATCCACCTCCCCGAGAGGCAGTAGCTAGGTCGATGGAAGAATTCTTCTGTCAAACTAGTGCTGTCTACACCAGGGGTTAGTTTGGTTTAACTACAACTCTCAGGGGTGTGGATTTTTCACACACATACCCCGAGAGACATCATGATATCTGTGGAAGTTCCTCATGGAGACCAGCCCTCTGTCAGTGAAGTACTTACTGAACTGTGATAGAAACCACTGATCCCAGCCTAGCTGAAAATGATGGAGGTAATTAATCACTGCTTCAGTTTTGTCACTGGGCTCCCCGAGGCTGTCCACAAGGATTCAAAGACCAGCTGTTGCCGAGGGCTCTGCCCAGAGGCACAATTTAGCCCTAATCTGGCCAGCGTGGAAAACACCAGTGAGGACAAAACAGTAACATTAAGGGACCTAGAGGAGACAGGAAGGTGAGTAGAAATAACAAGGGGCTAGATTCTGACTTTAAGGAGGCCCCTTAAAATTCACCCAGAGCAGCCTGGGTGACTGTATAGAGAAGAATTATCACCTCTCTGGATTTAGGTGGCCATACCAGTTACCTGATTGTTCCAGGCATTTACTGGAATTTCTGGTTACAGGTTACATCAGAATCATCAGAGCAAGAATCCTTCACTTCAGCTTTTCACAGAGCCCAGAGTGCTATAAATACTGGGACTCTGTCTCCATCTGGCCCAGACCCTCCAACTCACTCTGCCTGGTGCGTCTTCCCTGGAGTGAGTGATACTGAGACCCCAGCCGATCCTCAGCTATGAGGAGCCTGTACCTGCTTTTTGCTGTTGGTGTCCTCCTCTTCCAGCCTGCTCCAGGTGAGAGAGAGAATAACTGCAGGCGTGATAGAAGGGATGTGTGTGAGGTTGCTCTGTTGGTCTGAGAACAGACCTAACAGGCAGGAACTCCTGGCTCTGATATTGACTTGTGCAATATCCAGCAATATTTCAGATCTGGCCCCTTAATCCACCCAAATACATGGCACAGACGCATCGGCAAACTGCTACTTACTTAACAGCCTAATTACGGGTCTGGGGAATCTATCTTTAAGCATCCGAATTTGAACAGTTTAGCTTTATTTTTTGTGTTTCCCTGTCTATAAAAGGAAAGCAAAAGCCCTTACATACAGAGCTGGGCGAATAATTGATATTTTTTTTCGGTTTGCTGCCAGTTCCAAAAAATCTAAAGGAAAAAAAAAGTTAAGTTCAGGTTGAACCGAATCTGAATTTTTCTGAAGAACTGAAAGAGTCTGTGTGGGGCTTGCTCGGGAGTGGGGATTTTAACCTGGATCTGCTGCATGCTAGCTCACTGCTCGAATCACGGGGCTAATCACAGCAGTAACTCACCTTCAACCACTTTGTGACTGGCCAGAACTATTTAGGAATAATTTGGGATTGACCAAAATGGCTTTTTTAGTTGAATAAATTATTCGTCTGAAACATCTCACCCAGTTCCACTTACTATCATAAAACAACTTCAGAACATTTCTCCCTTGTGCAGGGTATGGTCAAATGAGAGAAATCGCGGCCTGTGTTTCTGTAGACGGCTACTGCGTGGAGGCTTTCAAGATGTGTCCCTCAGGTGAATACCTGCTCGGAATCTGCCCTGATTTCATTATGAGATGCTGCAAAAAATAAAGAACCTGCGACTGTAATCCTGGAGGGGGGAGTTCAGCTCATGGCAAGCAATATTTACAATTCTTTTTTTAAAAAAACAGGCTGTTAAATTTAGTAAGGACATTGCTCCTGGGTTTTTTGTGTGCATCCCTTTGCATGTGTGTTTGTGTCTGTGTGTGCGTGTGTCCGTGTATGAGCAGGAAGGGTGAGTGTGGGAGGAACTGAGTCTTTCCTTCATTCTTACCTATGAAGACTCCTTTCTAATAGGGTGTGACAGGGAGGGACAGGACAGACCTGCTTGGTTTCACTGAAAGGCTCATCCAGTTATTACTGGAGTTAGGTTATGAATTTAATACACATTCCAAAATATGGGAGTGATGCAGTTCACATGAAAAAAATATATTTTAAATACATCTAAAGGATTTAACCTTCCCTCCATCTGTGCCCCTAAAAGTAACATTGGAGAAATTCACAAAAATAGTGACTTGAAACTAATCAGATAATTATCTTAAAATTTGATTAAGAAGAGTTGACCACACTCTGTGGACACCTGCATGGGTTGATTTAAGAGGACAGCTACCCAAAAGCACTATGGTAACTCCAAAGCCCTGATCAAATGATGGAGAATGCCGTTGCTGGCAATTTGGATAAAACACAACTCATCAGGTTGTGATATGCACATCCACACACATGCCTCACTGCACAGCCAGGCCCGGATGGGCAGTGAGGGCGAGAGAGATTTTAACCCATCAGGAGTGAGATCCCCTGGCATCATGGAGCCGGGGTGGGGCAGTCTACTTTACCCACCACTCAGACTCATGGATGAGATGTGACCATCTCTCACTCTTTTCTCCTATCCCGCGTTTACTCTTTTCTAGGCTCCTCACACTCCCCTTGCTTCCTCTGAGCCTAACGAGGCTCCACATTCAGTAGCCTGGCGTTTTGGGACCCCCAATGTTCCCGGTCTGCTCCTTCTCCCCAGAGACTGCCAGCCCCGGTGTGTGCACTCCCAGCTTCAGGGGAATATCAGTCACTGCACTGTGCTAACACTCACTTCCCCAAGGAACCCACTCTACCATTCTCTCCAAAGGGCCCATCACAGACCTTTTCTCGCAGTAACCCAAGGAGTTGCTAGGAAAGTTGCCAGTCTAGCAGGTCATGTTAAGAATAGAACAACTGCAGTACTAAAGCCCATATTTCACACAAGCGTCCATCATCTTAAAGTTAACTTTAAACTGACTATTTTAAAATGTGAGAAACAAGGTAGGTGAGGTAATCTCTTTTACTGGACCAACTTCTGTCGGTGAAAGAGCCAAGCTTTGGAGCCCCACACAGCTCTCCTTCAGGTCTTAACATTTTAAGAAATGTCTCTTTAGCAAGCCATAGAAATGAAACACTTCCCACAAGCAAAACTCTGCAGAAAAGCCAACTCTTTTCAAGAGGAATTGAGTTTCAACAAGAGCATTGTTTTAAAAGAGAGTCACATTTCTCTGCTAAAAGCTTCCCCTCTCCCCCAAAATATTTTAAACTTCACAGAAGGTGTTTAGCACAGTTACGGTCCATTTGTTTTTATTGCTGCTTTTCATCATTTGACAAACTCAACCATTTGTGGGAGCAGAAAACGGAGCTTCATCAGTCAATAGCATCAGTTGTTTAGGACCCCACCCTTCCCGCTGTCGACCTTCTGCTGTGGACACATCCCCTTGCACACACACACACTCTGCCTGGGTGTAAATGGCTGAACAAGGTGAAGGGCGCTAATGAACGGGGTTTTAAGTTCCTCAGCTCTGGGAGCGGAACCTTGGTGAGTTCTACAAGTTCCAACATTAAACTCAGCACTCACGTGACATCCTCAGGCCTGGCATGCCAGGAGAGGTGGGCAGGGAGGGGATGTTGGCTACAAGCTACTCACAGGCTTCTAATCTGGACCCACCCTCCACCAGTAACTTTCACCAGGACTTTGCTGTGAACTCTGGAGGAAGCATAGGTGAAACCTGAGTCCCACCTGCTTGGGTGGGTGTGTTTCGGGGTGATGGGGTCTGAGGGAAAGGGCTTTTGAGGAAATAACCGAATTTTTCACCCTTATCGATTTCTGAGCAAACTCATTGGAAGGCTCTTCTGTTCATCTGGGACACTATGCGGCCCAAGGATAAGCACAGCAGGTACTAACACTGAAGTTCCCGGGATCTCACTTTACCACTGTCTCCAAGCGCCACTGGGCCCTTGTCAGTCGTTCTGCCTCCTGGCACACCAGGAGTTGCCAGGAGAGTAGCCTTTCTGGCAATGAGTTAAGTTATGAATAGGAAATGCCTCTTACCCTAGCTTGAGTTGCATCTGCTGTATGTGAGCCAACAAGTCAGTCAGTTGATCAGGTAAAGATCTGGGTGGGTGACTTTAAATAAAGAGACCTCAGGGCAAAGTTTCTATTTTAGTGTAAGTGCTAATCTGCATCAGAAACAGATTTGGGTGCCTCCGCTGACTCACTCTGTGGCAAGACAGCCCCCCAGCTAGTTCCCATGGTCCCTTGCTTCATGACATGAAATCAGGTTCAAGGCAAAGTGAGGATATAGCCAGGCTTCTGGGCTCGGAGCTGTTGAACCAGGGCTGTCTATTGCACAGACACGCAGGGTGTGACCTACATGCTGGTAAGCTGGTTGTGAGAGAAACCCAGGATGGGAGCTACAGCAGCAAAGCATTGTGGGGCACCCAGGGTTACAGGACAGGCAGTGACGCAACCCCTCACTGGTCCGAATTGCACCCCAAACTGTATGAATGGATGGGAAAGCATTTTGGAGGCTCCTTTGTTCTGTGCAAGGTCTGGAGACTCTGAGAACCTCTTTAGGTGTTACAGGGAGAAGAGTGCCTGCCACTCAGGGCCTGCCCTGCCCTAACAAATGAGAAGGGATTTCTGCTTTAATGGTTTTCAGAGCTGCTGCAGGTAAATGGCAAAGAACCTGCTTTGCAAAAGGAATCCAAGAAGCAGAAAGTGCAGCATCCACATAAAAAAATTCTCTTACCTCACTGGTCTTTGAGAAGAAAATGGATTGCAAATCTCCTTGCAGATATTCTTCCATTTATTATCTTGAGGGGTGGCAGCACATGGGCTACAAGGGGGGAAAGAGGGAGGGGATAGGGGAAAGGAGGAGAGACAGGGAAAGGAGCTGTCAGGGTTGGGTTGATACAGGAACTGTGAAGGCTACCAGGCCATTGTTATGTAAGGACACAACTCGACAGGAAGGGGAAGCATCTCAATAGGGGAGGCGGGAAAGAGGGGATAAAGGAAAAGAGTTAGAAAAAGAGTAAATAAGGATGGGCTAAAATGCTTAAAACACACAAAGGCTATCAGTTACGAAAAACAAAGTCTGCTGTTGCCTCCTCACCCGGCTCCTTCTCCTTTCATGTGCATGTTTGTCTCCTTAGGGTAAGTCCACACCAGTGGTGTAGTCCTGAATGGGCATCTAACAGAACGCCCCTAACAGCATGACCTGTCACGCTACGTGGAAGATGCCATTTTGAGAACATAATGGCATCCTTCATGCCTCAAAAGGGCCAATACACCATTCCACCGTGATCTGGCCCCACTATAGGGGTTTTTCCATTGCTGGAGTAAATCCACACCCCTCCAAAGGTGAAGAAGTCTTCTGTCAACCTAGCAATGTCTACAGTGGGGCTTAGGCCAGCTTAAGTATGTCTCTCAGGGGTGTTAATTTTTCACACCGCTGAGTGACATAGCTAGGTGGACCTAAGTTTTAGGTGTAACGCAAGCCTTAGAGTGGTAGTTATTCTGATCCTTTCTGCCTATTGTACCCATATGTAATGTGCTTTACATGCACTGGGGCTGTAGATCAATGGTAAATAAGGGCTAGATTGCACTTTTGGGCCTGGAGCAGAGGAAGGGGCAGTGCATAAACTGCATCAACCCAGGAATAATCCGAGGGCACCGGGTAACATTTTCAGAAGCACCCAAGTGACTGAGCAGCCTGAAGTCTTGTCTACATGGTCCCAAAGTCCAGACGGCGGGGGTGTGAGGTGCAGCACACACTAAACTGTTGGGCTGTAACTTCTCCGTGGAGACCCCGCTAAGCATGAACTAAAAGGTACCTCATTTGTGGTAACATAGTCCTGTTTGAAAGGGAACTACCTTAACATGAACTAGGTATCTTTTAGCTCACGCTAGCAGGGTCTACACAGGGCAGTTACGCACATTGCTTTAGTGCGCGCTGCACCTCATACCCCTGTAGTCCACATTGTGGCAATGTGTAGACAATCCCTAAGTCCCAGTTTCAAGAACAACTTAGGCACTTGGGCCCAGATCCTCAAAGGTATTTAGGAACCTCACTCCCATTGAAATCAGTGGGAATTAGGTGCCTAATAAGAACATAACATAAGAACGGCCATACTGGGTCAGACCAAAGGTCCATCTAGCCCAGTATCCTGTCTTCCAACAGTGGCCAGTGCCAGGTGCCCCAGAGAGAATGAACAGAACAGGTCATCATCCAATGATCGATCCCCTGTCACCTATTTCCAGCTTCTGGCAAACAGAGGCTAGAGACACCACCCTTCCCAGCCTGGCTAATAGCCATTAATGGACCTATCCTCCATGAATTTATCTAGTTCTTTTTTGAGGATCTGGGCCTTTGGAGCCTAACTCTGATGGGACATAAGTTCCTAAATGCCTGAGTCATTTAACAATGAGACTTAGCCTCCTAAATCATTCAGGCCCTTTTGACAAGCCTGTGCTTGTCTTTCACTGAATGGGTGATACCTGGCTGGGGCCAGGTATCAGAACCACTGTTCATATGTTCCCCATGATAGAGGTTAAAAACAGAGAATCTCTGTCTGTCTGGGTGGGAGACCCTTCAAACTTCCTCTCCCGTCAAAGCCAACAGGGGATACTGCGTGCTGCCATGCAGGGTACACATCTTGCATGAAACCCTGCCTGGGATCTGTGCTGGCAGCGGTGGCAAGCTGTGGAAATACTGTAAGAAAATGTTTGTCTAAAGAAAGACCCACAAAGGGGAGCCTTGCGGTAGCTTTTAAAGAAGCAGGTGTCTCTTTCCTTTTAGTAGGGATCAGCTACCTTTACATCACACTTCTTTCATTCTCAAATCTCTCTCTGTATATATGGATGTATGTGTGTGTGTGTGTATAAAACCTATACTCACATAACTAGTCTATACAATAGTGTGTATCTCTCACTGCTAACCTTGTTCCCCAGTTCTCTGCTGCACACACTTGCTCTGACTTGTCTTCGTTTAGATTGTCAGCTGTTTGGGGCAGAGCCTGTGTTTTAAGTACTGAGCCTAGCACAACAGGGCCCTGATCCTGACTGGACATTCAGGGCACCGTTTGTAATATCAGCACTAAGCAAAAACAATCTCTGTGCAGGGGTTAGGCATGTAGGGGATGGATGGCAGAGGCAGCCCAAATGGGTGAATGAGTGAAGGCATTCCTAGGGGAGATGAATGAGCATTGAGCTGGTTGGGAATGATCCCCACCTTTGTAAAGCACCCTGGGTTCCTGAGTTTAAATGTGCTATCCGAGTGCAAAGTCCCGTTATTAACAGTGAATTGCAGCAAACTCACAGCCTTGAATACAAGTGCAGTACCACAAATGATGTCCCCTTTTTCCAGTCAAGACAGCTATTCCCACATAGGTTCAGAGATGCTGATGGCAATGAAAACATTTCCTTTCACATACATCCCACAGGCTGTGCCTAGGGCACTGTGCTCAGGCGGCTGGTGAGGAAAATCAGTCCCCGATGGAGTTCACTCCTGGGTACCCATCGTTAGGTCTCACCAGCTTTATTCAGGAGTGAGGGTGTTACTGCGGTGCATGATTTATCACTATGACTTCTGGGTACCGCATCATTAACTTTCTAAGGAGTTCTCCTGCCTGTCTGTTGTAGGACCCTCCATTTTGTAAGACCACTTACATTCAACCTGGCAGCATGTTACAGAAGAGAGGCTCACATTGGGCTCTCACCGAGGCTCTATTTCTGTTTCTGATTTTGTTTTATTAATTTTCCCTTAATCTAAAAATACATCACTCGGCCTGGACATGTGAGGTATATGGCAAAACATAACAGCTGTGTCAAAACCTGACTGCCAAATGCCAGAACCCATCTCCTGTCTCTATCTCTGTTCTCATCGGTAAGAATGGCCGAAGGCTGCGAGGTAACTTTGTCACAGGGGTTGTGTAATTTTGGAGAGCACCAGGTTTGTTTTTCCACTCTCTGCCCTTTGACACGATGAGCCCCATCTGTCTCACTCTGACAGGGCAGCAGCCTTGCACAATAGGCCACAAGTCCCAGATTCTCAAAAGGTGTTTACATCCTGTTGTATGGATATTGATCTTGAAGGCGTGAAGAATTAAAGGTGATTTAAACTCTTCCACTCTCTGACATTAAACAGGGCTAGGTTGGTTTGGGGTTATTTTCAGAAAGGCCCTGGTGTTTCTCAGTTTCTTGACAAACACCCCCAAAGCACTCATTCAAGTTGAAAGTTTATTGATTAAACACACCATCAAGCAATCTAACATTTTCCCCGGGGCTATATCTGCTAATAGACCCCCAAAGCAGGGTGCACCGTAACTCAAGAGGGCAGGGGATGCAAAGAGGCCAGTGATGACTGGAACATGGACTGTGACTTAATGGCCTAGGCCACAGTTCAGGTCTGTCTCTGCTACTCTGGCTCAGCACCTGTAAATCTAATGTGTCTGCAACCAACCCCTGTCTTTAGGCTACTCAGGAGAACTTACGGCGGTAGCCCGAGTGGACACCGTAACATCAGGACACTGGAACTCTATGTTCCCCACAATGCCACCAGGCCCACAATCACTTCCGACAGTACCCAACATTGCAGCAGGCAGAATCCTACCGGTATGGCCCATCCACATGCCTAGCGGCCTCTGATTACAACTGGAAGCTCCGTTCTAAGTGTTGGTCAGCCAGCACTTATGGATGATGGATCTGTGAAATCAGAGAGCTGGTTATAAATTCCACCCTTTACAAGACTGCATTGGCTTTTCCAGATGTCCAGCTAGTAAGCAAGCTGGCCGGACAACAACAATAACAATAATAATTAATAATAATTAATAATCTGACCATTATAGATATCTCTTAGGGGCTGGCATTCTTCAGCCCCTTCTCTGCACCCAAGGCCAATGCAGGTTTGCTTCCCACAGTTCACAGTAATGTTTTGTACAAATGAGTTTTGAATGTCACAAGAAATAGGGCTACCATTATAGGCCAGGTGGTCTCACAAATACATTGCACAGCCTCAGATGCTATGATAATCAGTGATCAAGGGGGAAAGTCACATACAGTAGAAAAATACATATGAGAGTGGTATCAAGCCGTTGCTAGGCTGTCTTAATCTTCAGGCCATCTGTCATCTTTGCCATCCTGCTTTGGATTCCCTCTGACTTACCGAAGCCCATGTTCTTTCTATTCTATGTAGCTTCTTATACTGCTCTCATCACTGTAGTGTGAGTGCCTTGCCATGGTGCACGAAGCATCGTGACTGCACATCTGTCCCATACTGTTTGTTCTCTCATCTGCTCACCAGGAGAGAAGCATGTGCTGTGGAGTGGCTTGTTTCGGAGAGTTTTTTCTTTTTTCTCTAAACACAGAGGAACACGTGTATTTATATGAGATGTGGCAGGTCAAAGACGTGCACCTGGCACTTGGAGTGGACGGTGGGGAGGTTTCTGATAGTCCTTAGTTCCCTAGCGAGTTCGTTCCACACTCTCAGACTCTGGGGAAGTTTAGTGTCCTGCACAGATGAGCGTTACCCTTCTCACAGAGAGATCCACTGTGACAGAGGAGCATACGTTATAGTCAGGAGGCCTGCATTCGATGCAGTTCCAAGATTTGCCTCCCCATTGCTGTGCAGAGGGAAATTATTACCTCGCTGGTTAGACTCGGGACACTTTGCCATTGTTCAGGTTCAACAGCGTGTGGTGGTGGAAACATGCTCATTGCTCAAATGTCGGCTTTCCAGATTCATTGCTGCCAAGGTCAGCGTGCCTCAGCATATGACAATCCCCAGTGTCCTATAAATACAGAGACTCTCTGTCTCTTCTCTATCTTGGTGTCTCTTCTCGCCAGTGATGCTGAGTTCTTGGCCGACCTTCAACCATGAAGATCCTTTGCCTGATCTTTGCTGTTCTCCTCTTCCTCCTCCAGGCTACTCCAGGTAAGGTGTAAACCAGAGGAGAGGGATGATTGTGGGGAATCATCTGAGGAGATGGTACAACATTGCGGACAACATATTTCACTGCTTTTCAGTTCCTTACATTAAAGCTGTTCCCTGTTTCTCAGTCCAGAGCAGGAGAGGATTCAAGTGATACACGAGGCCCTTTGTTATCGGTAGCTACTGATTGTCTCTGAAAAATCCCCAGGTTGTGAAAAAGTCAATATTTAGGTTTTATCGATATTCACCCAAATTTTGGCTTTTTTGTAGATTTCACGGCCAGACGGGACCACCGTGGTGATCTTGTCTAACCTCCCGTACAGCACAGGCCAGAGAACTTCCCCCCAAAACTTCCTCGCGCAGGTCTTCTAGGAAAATATCCAGTCTTTCAAAACCTGGGAAACTAGGCAGCCCTGCAGCACGGCCCCTGGGCACAGAGCCCCGGCTGCGTCTCCTTAAAGGCCGTGGTCAGGAGGGGGCTCTGTCCACTAACAGCAGGCCTGTCGTCGCTGCAGCGGTCGAGCAGTCTCCGCAGCAGTAGGGGAAACAGACGGGACCATGCTAAAGGGGCATGGTCAAGATGGGTGTAGACGGCTGCACCCTGTAAGTACTGGCCTCCATGCCAGATAGAGCCCCTCCTGACCCCAGCCCTTCAGAGCTACATCATGAGTAACCCTCCCCCCACCCCCCGCTGCACTCTGTGGGGTTTGGGCACTCCTCCCCCCACCCATTGCACCCTGTGGGGGTTGGGCACCCCTCCCCACTGCTCACTGCTCTTCGTTTGGGGTTTTCACCGATTTTCACCCTTTTTTAAACATTTTTGAACAAAAATAGATACATTCTCAGGAATTTTTTTAAAAATCTGACCATGCTGGGCCTGAGCTGTACGGCACACCCCTCAGTCCAACACGCCAGCTTCCCGGCTCAAGCAGCACTGGGTGCCACACACAGCAGCCGGCTCACTGCCCCGCGTCTCCCTGACCGCTCTCCTTCGGGCTGCAGCAGCATGGTGTTAGCTGAAGGGGCTGCCGTAGACCCAGAGCCCAGCTTCCTAGACCCGTGTCCTGCTTCTTTCCAGCACCGCCACAGGAGGGGCGGGCAGCAGCCTTGTGGCAAAGCGAGGGCTAGCAAGTTAAGCCCGGCTTGCGCTGCCCCAGTTTTGATGCGTGGGGGTCTCATGCTCCCTTTGCTGCGTCGGGATCCCCTGGCTCAAGTCCCCTTTACTGGTGCTGATCCATTCCCTGCCTATGGCTACCCCCCATCTTTCAGGCTGCCCTTTCCCCATCCTGGGAGAAGAGCACTGCTGAGAAGGAGATAACTGGCCGAGATAATTGTTTAATGGACCGGCTCCAGAAGCTACATGCTGCCTGACCCATCCCGAGGTCCCATGGGGGAGAACACATAGACCCTTCCTCACTGCCATGCTGCAGGACATGCATACGGGCCAGGCTGCCACATCTCCCACAATCAGGGAAGCATAGAGCCTGCTCCACCCCAGGGTACAGTGCCGAGAAAAGGCAGGGCTCTGTCAGCTAACACAAAGTCAGCCACAACCTTTATTCCTCACCAAGACAAGGCCCCTGCTTGGGCATCCTCCAAAGCCCCTTAAGGTCACTGGAAAGACTCCCTTTGATTGCAGCGGGTCTGCGTCAGGCCCCTCATGAGGGGTCTGTACGGTTTCCAAAGCCCCCAGCTCCGTGATTCGGGTTGTATTTGCAAAGCTGGCCCCAAAGTCAGTCTGATGTTTCTCTGTAAGTGACAGAGCAGGACTGAGATTGCAGCACTTCTCGGACTCCCCGTTCCCTCTGCAGGGCTCAGCCCGCCTGCAGACACCCTGAGATGTATCAGCAACAATGGCCTCTGCCACCGAACGCTCTGCCCTAGACCACTGTTTGCATTTGGAATCTGCTCGCACGGTCGAGAGACCTGCTGTAAAGGTAGGTGGTGAAGATCCTGCTTGGAGCTGATGCAATCTACAGGGGGAACATTGTAGCATCAGGAGACAAGTTTGTTGCTCTCTTTGTCTCCAAGGTTCTGAAATCCTCTTTCTTTGTGAAGAAAATGCATCTTGTTGCTCGGGATGTAAAAGTTTCACCGGTTAACCGATAAGCATCAGTCTTATCGGTTTCAGTTAATGATTAAATTATGCTGCTGCCCCGCACCCGGGATCCCGGCTGCTGGCCCCACGCCCGGGCCAGCAGCAGAGTCTTGGGCACGGGACTGGCAGCCAGGACCCTGGGCATGGGGCTGGCAGTGTAGTCCCAGGCACGGGGCCAGCAGCTAGGATCCCGGTTGCGGGGCTGGTAGCAAAGCCCCAGGTAAAACGTGGGGGTGCTGCAGCACCCCCCACATCCCGAGTTCCTTGCCTATGTGAACTCCTTAATGGTTAACCTTTTAACTGATAGAATTTTCATAGGTTAAACGGTTATTATTTTTAAACCTTATTTACATCCCTACTTGCTGTGTCGGTCCATCTGGGTGTTTTCGGGGAAGTGGGGAGGGTGTTCATGGATAAAATTTGGGGGAGGATCGTATACCCTGGTTATGATTCCCTTTTTTTTTGTTCAGTTTTCTAACCAAATTGGAAGTCTGGCTGTATCAGGGAAGTTTAGGCCAAACAATGGCCACTAGAGATGGGCTCTAGTTGGAAATCCATATCTGGGTTTCGCCCCTGCTGCCTGCTAAAAGGTCTGGGTAGGTCGATCCTGTCTTGAATTTGCTTACCCCTGTATCTTTTGATCATACCCTTCCTAGAAATGACTAAGAACACTCCTGATCTCTTGAAACATCTACTCATCAGTCTTTTTATTGAACTATAAAACAAGAGGGGACACAATATTGTTCGGTAGTTTGAGCAAATGAGAAGGACTCTGTAGATCTGGGTTCTAATCCCAGTACTGAAACAGTCTCACTGTGATCCTTTGGAAATTGTATTGTTATCTCACAGGGGTGTAGTGAGAAAAATCAATCAATGTTTGTGCACCCCCTTAGCACCTTCTGATGGAAGCAGATCTATTACAGCTAGGAATTATTACACTAATAATGTTTGGGTTAAAGATGGGCCCCAATTCCAAATACCTGGAACTGAGAACTCCCAAACTTTGGGGACATTTAGATCCAGACCTAAAATTTACCACTTGGGTCCTTCTCATGGTATCTGAATTGATGAAAAGTTACAAGAGGCAAATTTCACTTATGACGAGATCATTTACACTGGCCACGATTAGTACAGCCTGTGCTCACCACTCAGTGAATGGCCAATTTCTGTGGTGTGCACCTGAAATTGCAGCTGGTATGTTGCTCCCATTGTGGATACAAACAGAATCTTACAGCCTCTTTTGCTTTGTGCAGGTATTTCTCCAGGCTCTCCTTCCTGTGCAGATAATGGTGGTGACTACATACCCCCAGAAGCAGACTGTCCCCAACACCTCTCTGGAGCCTGCTCGCGTGGAATGTGGAAATGCTGTAAACTAATCCCGTAAAGATCTCACAGAGCTGCACAAATCCAAAGGGATGCCTGAAAACATCAGGAAATGCCTGTTACTTTCCTTTTCATATAGAGTAGCTGTTTAACTTTCTTATAAAAAATATGATTTATCTGGAGAGACATGCTTCTCCAGCTGTAAAATTAAAACAATTTAATTGTGGCTACCCCCAACGCAAATATTGTGACAAAACTCTGTCCTTGTCTCCATGAGTCCCGCGTTCCCTGGCAGATTTCACTAGCCTCAGAGGCTCACTGTAACCCTCCACATAGCCCTTCTCCCTCTAGAGGCAAGAGTCACAGCCTACTGAGCCATTTTCATCATAAGCCAGCAAGGGCGGTGAGGAGAACCTACCCTCCCTTGCATAGTCTCTGTTGTCTCCCAGTCTCAGTGATTAACTGGGGGGCAAAGTGGGGAGCCTGGGACCGCCCTCTACTCTGGGTTCCAGTCTAGAGACCCTAATAGCATCAGCTATGGTAGCTGACTTTTTAGAAACAGGAAACGTACAATTCCCTGGGCCACTTCCCCACAGCAGCCTCCACTTCCTCAAGCTCCACTTCACCCTTACCTCAGGGCCTCCTTCCTTGTGTCTGATATGGTTTGTACTGCTCAATCTCTCCAACAGCGTGACTTCCTCCTACAACTTCTGAGACGAGCGCCCACCTGACTAACTGGGAGGCTTTTAACTAGTTTCAGCCAGCCCCTGATTGTCTTCAGGTGTCCCAATCAACCTAGCTGTCCTCCCTGCCTTCTGGAAAGATCTTAAGTGGCCCCAGGTGTCTTAACTGACCTGACACAGCTGCCATTTGCTTATTCTGGTAACAGGGATTTGTTTAGCCTGTAGCTAATATATCTGTCTCCCATTACTTTACTATAGCCATCTGGCCTTGCTCCATCACAATATATATATGTAAAGGGAGAAAGTGAATTTCTCTCTCACTTTCTCTCTCTCTCTCTATCTAACTCGGTGATCCACTGAAATATAGACATAACTGTCTTATGCCATGTCTACGCCACAAAATTAAGTCGACCTAATTTACATCAGCATACCCCCACCGCAGTAATTACATCACTTGGGCATGTCTACATTTTGCTCCTTTTGTTGGCGGTGCACATCCTCACTTGTATTGATTGTACTGTCAATGTGGGGCATTGTGGGACAGCTTCTGAAAGCCAGTAACAGTCAACGTAAGCAACGCAGCTTCTACACTGACACTGCTTTGACCTAACTACATTGACCTTGTCTCTGTGCCACTCATGAAGGTGGACCTGTTAAGTCGGCAGGAATGAAATGTAAGTGTGAACACTTCCATAGTTAGGTCGACATAAGCTGCCTTGCATCAACCTAACTCTGTCATGTAGACCAGACCTTAGCAAGTACATGGTTTTGTTGTTCTGACCCTTGCCCATCTTCCCCTAACTGCTCCCTCTGTCTTTTTTTTTTTACATATATTGTGTATCACAACACTTGTTATGTCATGTCTCATTAGAGTCTAAAGTGTTCTGGGAGTTGATTGTGGCTTTTCTAAGTCCTGTAAATCTCCTTTCACGGAGCTCACCATTGGCCAGGTGGCAATACTCTAACTCACACTGATAGTTGCTGTACAGTGTTGTTGTAGCTATGTTGGTTCCAGGATATTAGAGAGACAAGATAGGTCAGAACATATGTTTTATTGGACCAACTTTTGTTGGTGAAAGACAAGCTTTCGAGCATACACAGAACTCTTCCTCAGGTCTGGGAAAGGTATTCAGAGTGCCACAGGTAAACACAAGGCTGGAACAGATAAGGAGTTAACACATGTTGTAAGACACCTGTGACATTGCACCCCATATTTGTCATAGTAATATTACTGTGATATGATTATGGCATAATTATGATGCATTTTGTACAAGATAAGTCATGTGAGGCATCATTGGAAAAGTTATGATTTGCTGAATATGATTATCCTATGTGTATGCATGTGTCATTTTTGTATATGAAGTTATGAATACTGACTATGTATCTGTATTTCAATCATGCTTACTCCGGGTGAAACCCACAACTAGCCTTTCTGGTACAACAGTGAAGAATCCAGACAGTGCTGATGGCCCATCAGCAAAGACAATGGAACCTGGAAGAACTTAACCTTCCTGTGAATGTTCCAGACAGCCTGTAAGTAATGGCTGCTATGACTTAGCAAGGTATACAAGGTCATGTGACCAGACCACATATCTCTGGACTCCCTCTTGGGATATCAGTATTTTTCCACAAGCCGGTCTGGGAACCAAGTTTTGAAACAAAGGATTTGCACCTTATATGTTAAAACTATATAAGGCAGGGAATGACATCATCTGTTGTTCCTCACTCTCCACACAAGAAGAGTCCTGGAAACACGTGAGGAGCAAAGACTGAACTGGGGGAAGTCCTGGAACCAGGCTAAAGGGATTTCTAGCCTGTGTATGAAAAACCTGGGGATACCAAGCTGCAAACCAAGTGTAAATTGTGCCTTAAGAATCTGCAGCCCGTTTGTATCATCAGTAGGGTGAGAGATTGTTAATTCAAATCCGATCTTTCTAGTATGTTAAACTTAATTTTGTGTTTTTAGTTATTTACCAGGTATCTGCTTTGATCTGTTTGCTATCGCTTATAATCACTTAAAATCTATCTTTTGTAGTTAATGAATTTGTTTTATGTTTTAATCTAAACCAGTGAGTTTGGAGTGAAGTGCCTGGGAATCTTAGCTCAAGGGGTGGGGGCTGTTGCATATTTCTCTCCAGGTGAACAGGATAATAAATTCCAGGTGAACTGGATAATAAATTCATACTGGTTGGGGTTTGGACCAGGGCAGGATGACACCACTCTGGGGTTCTTGGCTGGAAATCTGGGGGTTATTTTGGCCGTAGCCTCTCTACTGTTGGTTCACATGTAGTGGCTGGTCAGAGAGCCTGCATGTAACTGCAGCTGGGTATGTCCCTACCTGTGTGTCTGCTGGTGGAAGTGTAGGACCGGGAGTGGGTCCGCAGCTTGTTACAGCAGCACAGTGAGAGTGGGAGCCCAGGCTGGTGGGTCAGAGGGCTCAGTGGCACGCAACTTCCAGGCAGCACCTCGGGGGGAACCCATCACAAGATCATTCAAGGTCGAGTGGACAATTAACACCTCTACCGGTATAGGACAAAAGAGGGTTGGTGAGTTACAGATGGTTGTAGTAAGTTATATATTCAGTGTCTTTATTAAACCCACAACTTTTGATGTCTAGCAAAGTTATGAATTTAAGCTCCCACACTCATTGTTTGACCATGTTATGCAGGTTTCCTTTGAGGACAAGGACTGAGAGGTCAGATATGGAGTGATCGTGAAAATGTTCAACTATGGGTGATATGGTGTTTTTATCATTTTTTGTGTGAGTTCATTTGAGAGCATAGTGATTGTTTAGTTTCACCCACAATGCTGTTGTTGTGGCATTTAATGCACTAGATGTGGTCCACCACATGTTGTGATAGGCATGTGTAGGACCCATGGTTCTTGAAAGGTGTGTTGTGGAGGTGTTGACCACAGTAGCAGTGAGATTTTGCATCTGTTGTTATGGCAGGGTCTGGTACCACTTTGAGTTGGTGAGTCCTGGTCTGTGTGGAGCTTGCTTCTGATGATGAGCTTGGTGAGGTTGAGAAGTTGTTTGAAGGCCAGACAGGGGGGGTTGGGAAAAATTTATTTCAGGATGGAGTCTCCATTTACTGTGGGCTGTAATTGCTTAATGATACCCCGTATGGATTCCAGTGTGGGGGTGGTAAGTGACAACTAGGGATGTGCAGTCCGAGGGGTATTTTTTTCCGTAGTAAAGCAGGTTCTCTCAGGGTATGTGGGTGGTCCATTCCATGATGTGATCTAGTTCAGGTGGTGTGTTCTTGTTTGACAAAGGCAGTTTTCTGTGTGTTAAGGTGTGTATCCCAGACTTTTTCCTCAAAGCATATTTTGTGGTATCTGCATGCCTGGCTGTAGATGATAGATTTCTTGGTGTGTCTTCACGGTTACTGGATCTGTGAAGATAAGTATGGTGATCTGTGGGTTTCTTGTATATAGTTGTCTGTAGGGTTCCATTGTTGAAGCTGATTGTGGTGTCCATGAAGTTGGTGCCAGTGTAGGAGTGTTCTAGAGACAGTTCAAAGGATAGGTGGTGGTTGCTGAAGTGGTGGAAATCTGTGAGGGAGGAAGGTCATCTGTACCGAGGATGAAAATATCATCAGCGTCCATGGGGATCTCACATCTGATGATGTATTATGGTTGTGCCTAGAGGCCTGAGCCCTACTGTGTTAGGTGCTGTGTCAAGAAAGTGTCTTGAACTTCATGGAATATCCGTGAGCATGCGCTCCAGTACTAGCTGTTGGACATGGTCCAAGAACTCGAGTAGAAGAGAACTATGATTTCCTTCAATGTTATCCACGATTCAGTGAATTTTTTTTTAACTCTACAGATGAATATAGTGACTTGGAGTGACTATTCCAAATCTAAGCCATATCGATAAAGTGGGATGAGTTGCATAAGTCACGTGGTATTGTTTCTCTTTCCTGATTGGATGAGAGTGCTAGTGTTTCCAGAATAACTGTTTGCTTCTGTGGATTTAAAATTCAGTTTCTATTAATAGTTGTGCATGTGCCTTGAAATTCACTTTGTGTGAATATTTTGGCCAGTGAAACTCAGCTACAGCAATGCTCATGCAAAGCAAACACTAAAAGGTCACATGCTGCATGGAAGTGAATTCACTAAAAAAAGGTGCATAAATTTTATAAAAGCTTTCCAGAAGCCTTGCAATCCATTTATTTCCTTACGAGCAAATGTTTCATTTCTAAATGTAAAGCAGATAGTGCTTTCTTAATGTTATTTCAGTATGATCAACAACATACACTTTGTGCGTCTTGATGTTGCTCCTGTTAAACACACATCACTGCTGGCACATGATGGCGTATATTACATTGGTGGACATGCAGGTGAATGAACCAGTGATGGTGTGGCTGATTTGGTTAGATTGCCGGTGGTGTAGATATGTGGGCTAACCAGATCAGCCACACCATCACCGGTTCATTCACCTGCATGACCACCAATGTGATATACGCCATCATGTGCCAGCAATGCCCCTCTGCTATGTACATTGGCCGAACTGGACAGTCCCTACGTAAGAGGATAAATGGACACAAATCAGATATTAGAAATGGCAACATACAAAACCCTGTAGGAGAACACTTCAATCTCCCTGGACACACAATAGCAGATTTAAAGGTAGCCTCCTGCAGCAAAAAAACTTCAGGACCAGACTTCAAAGAGAAACTGCTGAGCTTCAGTTCATTTGCAAATTTGACACCATCAGCTCAGGATTAAACACAGACTGTGACTGGCTAGCCAACGACAAAAGCAGTTTCTCCTCCCTTGGTGTTCACACCTCAACTGCTAGAAGAGGGCCTCATCCTCCCTGATTGAACTAACCTCATTATCCCTAGCCTGATTCTTGCTTGCCTATTTATACCTGCCTCTGGAAATTTCCAGTACATGCATCCGATGAAGTGGGTATTCACCCACGAAAGCTTATGCTCCAATAGATCTGTTAGTCAATAAGGTGCCACAGGACTCTGCCATTAAGATGAATGTTACATTTGTAATGGAATGCTGAACTGTATTATACTGTGTAGCCACTAGGTGGCACTGTGTGTAACATACCTTTTTCAGCTAACCTGAGCCATACCTGGCAGAGCATTGAAGGATGTTATGATGACCATCCCTGTCTGATGTGTATCTTCCTCAGAAGGAAGCTTCATGACCAGTCCGTGTCGGATACAAGGGCATGACAACATTCTTGATTTTCATTAACCTGCCTGTCTCAGCAGTTTGGTGGCTTAAAGACAAACAGAGTTGTTGTTACTGCCCTGGACTAGAAACACCTCATCACCACATGCCCTTGGTGTGAAGGAGTCTTGTCCGGGCCTGCTGTTGGATCAGCTCCCTGAAACACAAGCCGTGCCTTCCAGACATGCACAGGCCTGACTCTGGCTGTACAGGTTAGCGCTAGGCACACACAAAACCTGAATGGATTAAGGCAGCCAGATAGGTCAGTTAAATGCCCAGGCTGCACCTGGAGGAGGAGCCAGGGAACAGGAATTGATTAGACAAGGTTCAGCTGGACAGAAACAGGCGTAGCCTGTATAAAGCCCAGGAGCTGAGCACAGAAGGAGGCTGCAGTCACTCCCTGGGTGAAGGGAGCTGTGCTTGGGGCTATACATGCAAGTAGTCTGTGGTTACCCCCTGGGAGGAGGGATTTGTGTGGCTGGCAAACCAGGAAAGGGGGGAGAACTAGAAAGGTAAAAAAGTCTCAGGAGGAAAGCAGCAAGGCCTAGGATATAGCAGACCTTGGCGGCTCAAGAGAGGGGCCCTGAGCTGGAACCTGGAGTAAAGGGTGGACCCAGATACCCCACCAGCCACTGGAGAAGTGGCACAGACCAGGCAGTGGAGACCGGCTCACCTGGGACTTTTTGTCCCGAAATACTTTAATACCCCTAGTGACCTTGGTGGAGGGCCATGTCATGAAGAGGAAGCTGCAACTTCTAGAGCAAGAGGAGCTGAGAGAGGGCAATCAAAGGAGAGACAGGCAGAGGAAGACGCAGCACCTGGAAGGAGCTAATCTCCAGAGCGGCAAGAAGAAGGCGCCACAAGTGGTGAGAAGGCACCCTGTAACCGGCACACATCAGCCCCGGAGTCCTTGGAGTAGTCCCTGTACTGTCAAGCCCCCAAGCCTCCTTATTCCCTGGACACTCACAGAATGACCAGGCCTGCTCTTCCTAAAGGAACTGTACCCACCAGCTTGGCAGATCTCAGGGTCGCCACTTTGCTTACAATCCAGCACTGAGATATACGTACAGTGAAAACAAGACTACGTTTATTATCAATGACCAGAGATTCAAATGCCAGTGACTAAGAACACTGGAAACAATAGGTTACATACAAAAGACAATTGTTAAGGCCCTTTCTAGCACGGAAACTTAACTAACACATTACGCTATTGTGTAAAAAAACTTCTCTCACCCAAAGGTCTCTCCAGCATTTTCAATCAAGCCTGGGTGAGATCCCTCTTTCATGACCTAGGGGAGGATGCCAGGGTGTCTTCTTTGTCTCCCAAATACACTAAAGCAGCCGCAAGCTAGGGGTCTCCCCCATCCTCATCCCCTTTGTTTGCTTTGATGTCAGCCGCAAGCTAGGGGTCTCCCCCATCCTCGTCCCCTTTGTTTGCGGCTTCCGGTTACATTTCTCTCTTTGAAGTGTTTCACAATCCTCCATTACCATTGGATTCAGGCTGGTGAGAGGAGACCCCTTGTGAAACACACACAACATCCTTTACATGTAAGCTGCCAGCTAGATAAACATCTCTCGTCTGACAGCAAACCTGCTTTTCTACTTGGCGGGTGACCAGGCCCTAGACAAGTGGTCCCCAAACTTTTCAGGATCACACCATCCCTTACCCCTTACTGTGTCTGCCCCCACAGAGACGGGGCCAGGAGCCGGGTGGGATCGCGGAGCGGGGACGCAGGCAGGGAGTGTAAATTGGTCAACAACCCCATGGTACAGCTGAACATGCGGCTTTGTAAATGGCTCCTTGGAATCAGAGGTAGGCTTCATCGCCTAGGATACAATGCAACGGAATGGTAATCGCACTACATTCCAGCATGTTACAGAACTTTTCCCTACCTTACGAAAATTCCGCTGATACTTGATTGAACTTTGAATGATGGGTAGCTGTGAATGAGTGATGGTCTATGTTGGCTGTGAGGGAAGTTATCAAGTACATGATGACTTTCTCGTTCTGGATGGCCATCTAGTGAACTGACCCAACAAAGACCAGGAGAGTACTCTTTCGACCATCTGGCTGAGATAAATGTGCCATGTTTTGCATCATGAATCAACATAAAGTCATTGTTAATCACCCAGTCTATCAACAGCTCCATGTCATCATCTGAATCAGTGTACCGCTCAGAGTATGACTGTTGAAATCTCCAATGAAGATTGCGGGATGACCAAGTGTTGGGAGGACCTGTTGGCCCCAGTGCACACCTGGCAGCTTGTATACACTGGCAATCCTAAAGCCGCCAACCTGGATCACATCGTAAAAACTGGAGGAAGAGAGTGGAATATCTCAGAGTAACTGGAAGGAACAGACGTGGAGACAGACCAATATTAAAGTTCTTTAGAAGATGAAGAAGAGGTGCTCTGTGAAGACAAGATATGAGGGCAAGGGAGTTACAGCAACTAATATTCTGGAAGCCCAATTAACATTTTTGGTAGCACAGTTTATTAATATTTTCTGCAATAAATGGCTGGTAATAGGTAACAATGACACTTTCCCTGAAGTAATTATTTTCTCCCTACTAGAGTAGGTGAATATGGACCTCACTCTGAAACTGTGGTTCTGGTCGCAACAGATACATCCAGCGCATTCAGTAGCTGTTGTTGTATACGGAAACAAAATCCCCACTTGTGATTGGCTGACAAGAGTCATGTGATGAGCCGGAATTTTCTGTTGTCTACTTCCTCAGAGGAAAACAAGACTAAATTTGGAGTGTTAGCCAATGATGTCATCAATGTCAAAAGATAAATGCTGTTTGCCAACTCTCATCTTCAACCAATCAGGAGTTATCCTTTTACATATACAATATGTAACCAACCATTCAGCATGTGACTGTCACAGGTCCAGCTGCGTGCTCCCTGTGGGAATGCATTTTTTAAATTATTATGATGATGATTATTATTATGATTATTAATTATTATTATTAAGAAAACATAATTTCACAAGGGTTTATTTTTAAGTAAAAAAGAAGACGAAGGGAGGTTTCGGTGCCTGTTGTACATCTCGAAATCGGATGCCTCTAGGACAGCATCTCCTCCTCATCCTGGCAGCATAACATGGTGTGGTGGTAGCAGGTGCCGATCTCCACTTCACCATCATCGCAGTCATTATATCGGCATGTCCCGCCTCTCTGTAGGCAGTGGCTGAGATCTCGAGTCATGCGCTGGCCATTTGCTGTGCAAAGAAAAAGAGTTGTGTTTGCAGTTGCAAAGGTAGGCCGATATCAACTGTGACATCAGGTCAAAGGACAAGAGGAAATGGCACAATGATGGTGAGGAAAGTCTTAATCATACATATGCTAGGGAAACTCACAGGGAGAGAAGTCTAACAGCCCAATCCAATGCCCACTGAACTCTTCCCATTGACTTCAAGAGGCTTTGGAGATGACCACAAGTCAGAAAAACAACATAACGCTGACTGTTCAAATCCTGAATAAGCATCAGAATAGAGGAGACTGAAACCTCCAGAGTCAAGATTCACCCAGTAGACAGGGCTCTAGAGTAGGAGTCAGGAGACCTTGGGCCCTGAATTTAACAGGATTGCTCATATACCTGAATATTTTCCCTAAATTGTGGGGAAGCTCAAACCCTAATCCAGACTTTGCACCTGGACAGACCCGTCTCTGGTTCTGAGTCAGCCAGGGATTGATTTTCAAGTGAGTTCCCTCCCTGTCTCCTTCTCCAGAGCTTTTGGGAGGCAATTGTGACTCTTGGTTCAAACCATGCAACACTGAGTGATTATCACTCAAACCCAGAATGAGCACTGAGGGTGAATCCTGGTGCCATTGAAACCAATGGGAATTTTGTAGTTGACTTGAATGGGGCCAGGATTTCACCTGCTGAGTTTTCACCATGATTCACTTCAAGTCTCCTTTGGAACCTGAAATTCAAAGTGAAAATCATGGGGACCAACGTCCTGCAAAGCTAACCCACATTTGGGAACCGATACAACCAAGTTTGGCACGGCTCCAATATTTACTTCTTACCTGAAGTGGCCAGGGAGATCCCTGAGAGAACAACAAGCAGAAGGTAGAGAATCCTCATGGTCTGCGGTCAGCTGGACTCACCAGGAAACTGGAGAGAGGAGACATAAAGACAAAACAGACTCTCAGATACATATCCACAGGTGCAATATAAACAGCCCAACAGAAAGAGAGTCACAGAGACAGATAGGTGATGAATGGATAGAAAATGAAGCTGAGGTTCCTTGAAAGATGAACACAGATCTCCAAATTGACACAATTTTCCCAGTAAAGAGCAGGATGCTAATGCTCCCATGAACCATAATGGATCCT
Source organism: Natator depressus (assembly GCF_965152275.1). Lineage (NCBI taxonomy): Eukaryota > Metazoa > Chordata > Testudines > Cheloniidae > Natator > Natator depressus. The sequence continues at coordinate 12,704,977 of NC_134236.1, read as the reverse complement.
GGTCAATGACTTGGTCTCCTGGGAGCTATGGGAATACAAATAAGAATAAGAATAATCTTCTTCTCATTTAATCCTCTCTTGTTTATGCCTTGATGCCCACAACAATAGTCAACAATTGTCATCATCTAATATCTGCATGTTTCCCACTTTCATGTAAAGGCCAACCCCTTCCCCATCTCCAACCCACAGCACCACCAAAATATTCACATGCCCAAATTCGTTGCGTCATCTCTTCTGTCCCCAGGTTGGTTGTAAGCTCCTGGGATCAGGAGTCCTAAGCACATCTGTGGGTGCTCTCAAATCACACTAACAGGGGAAGCCGATACAAATGAATGAAATGAATTGAGCTTGAGTTACCTGGTACTTACAGCTCAACACCCTTCAGACTTGCTTCAAACCAAAGACCCGGTAACAACAAATCCACTCCCAGCTGCTGGGGCTGGCAAAGGGTCAGCTGCTACCACCAAATAACTGCAGAAAAGACAAACGAGAGCGATACAGATACTGGGTTCCTTAAGAGATAAAGACAAAGAGTTCTTGAATTCAGACATGAGAGACAGAGTTTTCCTAGCAAAGCTCATGGTATTAGGGAGAGAGGACATAGATCCATTGAATTACCTAGAGCCTACAGTACAGCACTGCTCTCACACCGTGGCTGTGACTCTGTCAACCACTTGTTTGGAAACTTATTGTTACAGAGAAGAATAAAATCCTGTCTTGTGGTTGGCTGAAGAGTCTAGAATTTTTTCTCATTGTTTGTCTACACTACGTCCCGCTACATTCTGGAGCAGTATTAGCCAATCAGACTGCATATGTAAATATCTCCATCCTGACTGGCTGCAATGAAGTTCAGTGCTATTCATCACTCATTAGCTTCATAGAGGCACATACTTATTTCTGCACCTTGGATGGGTTATCAGAAATAACTTTGTTGTCCCCTGGAGTTATGGATTCATAGAGTCCAAGGCCAGAAGGGACCAGTGTGATCATCGAGTCTGACTCCCTCTATAACACAGGCCAGAGAACTTCCCCGAAATAACTCCTGTTTGAACTCGAGCGCATCTTTTTAAAAAATCCAATCTTGATTTACAAATTGCCCATGAGGGAGAATTGATTCGTCATAACCCTCGGGAAATCGTTCCACTGATTAATTACCCTCCCTTAATTGCCATCACTTCTAACTGCAAGTCCCTTCTAGAGTATTAGTTTTAAAGAAAAAATAGAAGTGCTTAAGGAATTCATGCCAGGATTTAGTGATCTCCAGACGTTCCCATTTAAATACCCAACACATTAAGAAGGCTTGTACAGCAACAAGCTTATTTCAATGATCATCCAGATTTCTTGTGTTTGGGTTGCCACACCCCCGGGAAGGCTGCGGTGGGGAAGGGGTGGGGTATAGTTAATGCTGCCCTACATCTGTCCTTCCTCTGCTGCAGAAGCTATATCTGTGCATGCACAAATAATCATCGTCATCCTCTCCTTTCTCCAATGCCCAGGTCAGGTTGGGCCAAGGTTATGAGCAGATTCTTGCCCATTTTGTCAGTGTTTTGTCGTAAGTAAAAGTGGCGCCATATAGGGGGGTGGGAACCAACATCTCCCCCCCCCCAAAGTTTTGGCAGTGGCTCTGAGTTCCACTGGTCACGGAGTTCGGGGCAGGGCCCATGGCAGTGGTCCCATACAAAATCAGTACAGCTGCTGCTAGAGTTGGTCAGGCACATTGCTCTGGCTGTGCGGTCACAACACCACTGACATTTGGCCCAGCCACCCCTCCATGCAGATGCAGAGGCAGCCAGGCCAAATGATGCTGCAACTTGGCACATCGGGACTCTGTTACTGGATGGCAGAGTGGAGTGCAGTGCGCTGACAACGCGACTCCTAGTGGCACCAGCTCCTGCACTGTGTGGGTAAGAGAAAGGGGAGACTCCCCAGCCAAGGGAGACTTGGGGTCCCTGAGGAGAGGGGGGTACACCAGCAGGGAGTGGAACAGGGTATATAATATGGGCTGTATAAGTAGGGGCATTGCCAGCAGACCGAGGGACGTGATCGTTCCCCTCTATTCGACATTGGTGAGGCCTCATCTGCAGTACTGTGTCCAGTTTTGGGCCCCACGCTACAAGAAGGATGTAGAAAGATTGGAAAGCGTCCAGCAGAGGGCAACAAAAATTATTAGGGGACTGGAACACATGAGTTATGAGGAGAGGCTGAGGGAACTGGGATTGTTTAGTCTGAGGAAGAGAAGAATGAGGGGGGATTTGATAGCTGCTTTCAACTACCTGAAAGGGGTGTTCCAAAGAGGATGGATCTAGACTGTTCTCAGTGGTACCAGATGACAGAACAAGGAGTAATGATCTCAAGTTGCAGTGGTGGAGGTTTAGATTGGATATTAGGAAAGACTTTTTCACTAGGAGGGTGGTGAAGCACTGGAATGTGTTACCTAGGGAGGTGGTAGAATCTCCTTCCTTGGAAGTTTTTAAGGTCAGGCTTGACAAAGCCCTGACTGGGATGATTTAGTTGGGGATTGGTCCTGCTTTGAGCAGGGGGTTGGACTAGATGACCTCCTGAGGTCCCTTCCAACTCTGAGATTCTATTCTATGGTACCTGCTGGGGTCGGGGGCAGGGACTGGAATTTGCAGTCCCAAACCAATACCTGAATTTGCACCCTGTTAAGTAAGTACCAGACTGCCAGCCACCTGAAGTCTAGGCAGCACCTTCCTATTTGCTACCCATTGGGGTACCCGGGTTGCACCATGAGAAGGTTGGAGTGGAACACCGGGGTTCTGGTCTGGTTGGATCCCGGCTCCCACGGAAGGTACCAAGGGGTTGGCCCTGTGAGTGTCTGACCCAACAGCAAAATCTGCTTGCAGAAAATCCACTCCCACTCTGCAACCTGCATGCACAAAGGCAGGGAAATATTTCCATGCCTGCTGGAGCTGTAAATAAGGAATTATTGTGCCCTAAGCATTCAGCCAGGTGCCATGGGGCTTTCGTGAATGCTCGGGAGAGCCTCAGGCCTATCAGAGAATGGTCCCAGTGGCATTGTGAGCTCTGGGCCTTTTCTCCTTAACACACAGTCTTCAAACTGCACTGGCTGGTGCTGGATACCCATGTCCATCCTTGGCACCTAGGTAACAATAACCCCATTCTCAGAGGTGCTGAGTACCTGTAACTCCCAGTGAACTGAGTGGTGTGCTCAGCTCCTCTGATATCAAAGCCAGTCATGCTGGTACCTAGATATGGATTATGGGGGTCTGGCCTAGGGCACCTGAATCTGACCATTTTGGCCGCATCCCTCATCTGAACTTCCCAGGAGTTGAAGTAGGGTGGGCTGGGTCAGTACCATTTCCCATCACGTGTCGCTCACCTGGGGCCTGATCCAAAGCCCCTGGAGCCAGGGGGAAGAGTCCCATTCACTTGAATGGGTTTTGAATCAGGCCCTTCAGCTCAGCGCCAGATGTGGGCCGAGCTGCAAAGTGAAAGGAACAAGATATCTACAGCTTCCAAAGAATGAGCGGCTAGGAGTTTCCAGTTTCTCTGCTACGGAGCTGTGCACGCAGCTGACTCGTCCTGTGCGCACACTGCATAGGGTGACCAGACAGCAAGTGTGAAAAATCAGGACAGGGGTGGGGGGGTAATAGGAGCCCATATAAAAAAAAGGCCCAAATATCTGGACTGTCCCTATAAAATCGGGACATCTGGTCACCCTACCACTGCGGGATGGCAGAGGAGCTGATTCAGCTGTCAGCAGTTTTCTTTACTGCAATGGCAGAAGGGCAAATAGTAAAACTACACCAACCCCCCTGCAGCCCCACCGCCAAGATTTTCAGAGCTGCCTAACTACTGTGGGTGCCTCCGTTCTGGGGGGCCTGGCTGCTGGGGCATTGAAGAGTGACATGTCGATGACTCTGCACTCCTGCAGCCTTTGTGGCTGTCCCTTCTGTCTGCAACCTTTGTTGCTGTTTTCCTTCTGTTTCTATGCTTAGTTTACTCCTGACACAATGTCATGTTCTTCTGTGCCAGATCTGGACTGGTCACAGAGCTTGCTTGTACACCCCAGATGTGTTCATCACGAGATCCTTCAATGCTCTGCCAGGTACGGTGTTCCTTTAAATAAGGTTTCAGAGTAACAGCCGTGTTCGTCTGTATTCACAAAAAGAACAGGAGGACTTGTGGCACCTTAGAGACTAACCAATTTATTTGAGCATAAGCTTTTGTGAGCTACAGCTCACGTAGCTCACGAAAGCTCATGCTCAAATAAATTGGTTAGTCTCTAAGGTGCCACAAGTCCTCCTTTCCCTTTAAATAAGGTATATTGCACACAACGCCTCCTAGTGGCTGAACAGTATAATACAGATTAGCTTTCCTTTACAGCCGGGGTCGGCAACCTTCGGCACGCGACCCATCAGGGTAATCTGCTGGCGGGCCGCAAGACATTTTGTTTACATTGACCGTCCACAAGCATGCCGCGCCCCCTCCCCCGCCGCCCCGCAGCTCCCAGAGGCCGCGGTTCACTGTTCCCAGTCACTGGGAGCTACGGGGGGCTGTGCCTGCGGACGGTCAATGTAAACAAAATGTCTCATGGCCTGCCAACTCTGAGGGGGCCGCGTGCCGAAGCTTGCCGACCCCAGCTTTTCAATCTCTGTATACCCATTTCCGAACCAGGTGTAAAACTGTTTAATGCTGGACAGTGACTGGTTTATGTTAACACCTTTGACTCTTTGGGCCTGTATATTCCATCTAAATTAATACGGCAGGAGACCCAGTGCTGCTGGTCCTGCCTGTCTGGGAGGGGAAAAGGGCTCACCAGACATCACCACGCCAAGATGGGTGGGCTCACGGTGTGTGAGCAGAGGCCCCCGATTGCTTTAAACTGGCCTTGGAGAAGACAGAAGCACCTGAGTGCTGAAGAAACTTCATCAGCTCCGCCTGCCCCATGGTTTGTGTGTCAGGAAGCGGGGTGTATATGTGTCTGTTACAAAAGGACCACTTCACTGCCTGGACTGCACCCTGTCTTGCTGAGTGAGGTCTTAGATGTGCCAGGAGGGCTGTGGTGACAGGAACTTGGCTCCTCGTGGCCCCTAATGAAAAGAGTTGCGAGTGCTTTCCTTATACAGATTGCGGTGTGATGCCTAATCAAAGCACCATCACTGGATGTCTCAACTTCCAACAGAAATTCCCCATGTGGAGACGGAGGACTTTTCCTTTACTAGCTTCCTACGGCAGGGTCTGCTGAAAAACAGGCACAGAGCAGAGCGTTCTAAGTGAACTGTAATGGCCTTGCTACTCATAATGTTCACTCATAGGAAGGATCATCCCATGATTAGGGCACGCGCCTGGCACTGAGGAAACCAAGGTTCAGTGCCCTGTTCTGCTTCTTCTCTGACCTTGGGTGACTTGCCCTGGGCTTGTCTTCACTGCATTGTTGGCTTCAGCTTTACTCCTACCCTGACTTTCATCCACACATAAAAATCTCTAATTTAGTTAAAAGGAGCTTTAAACGGGCTGCTCTGATGTGGTGTGGAGGGGCGAAGCTCATGTGGCTGCTGATGCCCAGGCTGGTAACGCAGTGAGGATGCAGCAGCTTGAGTTACAGCAACTCATCAGCTGCTAATCCAATCGCTCTGTGCCGCTTGAGTGTTGTTCTGCTGGGTGGTCGCTCTCGCTCGAGCAAGGCTAACCGGAGCGCCCTAACCAGACTATCTGCTGCAGGGAAGACAAGTCTCTCTGTGCCTCAGTTTCCCATCTGTGCAGTGGAGTGATCACACTGCCTTGCCTCCTGGAGTGATGTTACAGCAACTCATCAGCCGCTAATCCAATCGCTCTGTGCCGCTTGAGTATTGTTCTATCGGGTGGTCACTCTCACTTATGGAGGGGATGGTATGATGGGATAGCCTAATTTGGGCAATTAATTGATCTTTGACTATTTGCGGTAAATATGCCCAGTGGCCTGTGATGGGATGTTAGATGGGGTGGGATCTGAGTTACTACAGACAATTCTTTCCTGGGTGTCTGGCTGGTGAGTCTTGCCTACATGTTCGGGGTTTAGCTGATTGCCATATTTGGGTCGGGAAGGAATTTTCCTCCAGGGCAGATTGGCAGAGGCCCTGGGCGGGGATTTCACCTTCCTCTGCAGCATGGGGCATGGGTCACTTGCTGGAGGATTCGCTGCACCTTGAAGTCTTTAAACCACGATTTGAAGACTTCAGTAGCTCAGACATAGGTCAGGGGTTTGTTACAGGAGTGGGTGGGTGAGATTCCATGGCCTGCGTTGTGCAGGAGGTCAGACTGGATGATCACAATGGTCCCTTCTGAGCTTAAAGTCTATGATTCTATGATTTGACAAGGCTAGCTAGAGAGTCCTAAGCAAACTAACTGCTTCAGGGAAAGCAAGTCTCTCTGTGCCTCAGTTTCCCATCTGTGCAATGGGGTGATCACACTGCCTGCTTCCTGGAGTGATGTGAGGATAAATATGTTTAAAATTCTGCAGTGCTCAGATACTATCTTACTGGGGTTGTGAAAGTACTGAAGGGCACTAGCTAGATTGACCTGTGATCAGTAGATTATTAAAGAAATGCTTCCTGGAAACTGACTTGAATTTCCACATTGCATCAGGGTCTTTATAGCAAAATGAAGAAAAGAAAAACATGCCATGTGTGCCCCTGTAGGGATTCATATGTTTGTATTATAGAGGTGTGCTTTTGCACCAGTTTGTTTTTAATGCAAGTAGAAGGGTGCAGATCTCGCTGCATCACCAACCTGAGGTCTCAGGTCAGCCCTCCAGCTGTCAGAGTCCTTGACACGTTCTAATCCCTCTCTCTGCAGCATTTCATTGTGAAATGGTAGCAGGTGACAATCTCAATTTCATTGTAATAGCAGCTGTCAAACTGGCAAACATCCTTCTATTCATCTGGCCCTTAATGCCTTATAAAATCAAGTAACCTATGTGAGTGGCCTACACACAGATAACATTTCCGCTTCTCTCTCCCTGCCCAGAAACAGTTCCTTTCTCTCTTCTTGTCTTGCTCGTCCTTGTCTTCTTGCTCTTCCTTTCAGCGTTTTGGATTCCATATTCCTCCAGTCAGCTGAGGCTGACACAACAAACACGTTAACCAGTCCAGGTCATTGGCTACACAGGAAACAGAAGTTTGAGCTGGAGTATATTTGAAGTTTTTTATAACATCATGTATTTTGCTAGGCTCGCCTCTGTATAACTATGACAATCACCAGCCCTTATGCCCTTCCAAACCACTGAAAATCCAAAGGAGACAAAACACAATACAATCAAATATTCTTTAGAAATTGCCAAAATGTTTCTGAACAATTGTTCTCCGTTATTCACCTACTCTAGTAGAGAGAAAAGAATTACTTCAGGGAAAGTGTCATTGTTACCTGTTACAGCCATTTGCTGAAAAGAATATTAGTAAGTTGCGCCACTGTGATGCTCTGTACCTTGGGGGAACACCCTATACCCCCATGTTCATCTTTTTAAAATGATTGTGTGGTATCCAATGCAAAGTTTGCCATGCTGGGTGTCTTTGGAAGGATCATAATGCACTGAGCATGGTTGTTACAGTGATGTTATAGTTAGGTTATAGGTTATAATTTCATGTATTATGAGGCTGAAAATGTATCCTCATGGCTTAAAGTAAGCCCATGCAAAAACTCCCCAAGAACAGAGGGGCAGTTCACACCTCATCAGGGCATGGATGGGACAAACCCAGCCCAGCCTCACAGGAACAATGGACACTGGCTTAGGCAGCAACAAAAGAATCTGTTAGACTCTCGAGGGAGTCACCCCCTTCCTTTGGGCAGTTTGGGACTGTGATGAGATAATGCTCACCTGACTCTGAAGTGGGGGGAGGGCAAAGCCAAGAGGAAAGAAAGGACATGATAAATGGGAGAGACATTTTGCCATTCTCTCTCTTCCCCCTACCTCTACAGACACCACCACCGCCAAGCAACTGGAGCACTGATCCAAGGAGAGAGCCTAACTGAAAAATAACCAGCCAGCCTGTGGTGAGAAGCATCTAAATTTTTAAGGACATTGAAAGTGTTAAGATCAGCCTAGAATGTGTTTTGCTTTTATTTCATTTGCCCAAATCTAACTTGTTATGCTTTGACTTATAATCACTTAAAATCTGTCTTTATAGCTAATAAATCTGTTTGTTTATTCTACCAGAAGCAGTACATTTGGTGTGAAGTGTGTCAGAGGCTCCCCTTGGGATAACAAGCCTGGTACATATCAATTTCTTTGTTAAATTGATGAACTTATATAAGCTTGCAGCATCCAGTAGGCATAACTGGACACTGCAAGATGGAGGTTCCTAGGGCTGTTTCTGGGGCTGGAGATATTGGCTAGCGTCATTCACATGCAAGTAGCAGGGAGCAGCTTACATGCCAGAGGATGTGCATGAACAGCCTACGAGTGGGGGTTCTCACAGCAGAGCAGGGTAAGGCTGGCTCCCGGAGTCAAGGATTGGAGAGGCCCAGCAGATCACAGGTACAGATAACACCAGAGGGGAACATCACAACCACCAAAAAAGTAAATCAATCCTGCAGAAAATTAGTAAATTGCAGCTACCAAAAATGTTCTCCAGCCATAATGTAGCATGTCATGAGTTGTATAGGTGAGTGGCGACATCATGATAGCAATGGTATTCCACAAGGTTTCATAACCTGTGAGCAGGCAGTCTCTGATCTCACAGAAACAGGCGTTGCTAGACAAAGGCCATTTCCGAGGTTAAGCTAGCCACAAGTGCACCTAAATGACTGCACATACAGCAGGGCTGTCAACTTGAGTCTGTCAAACATGAAACTCTAAAGAACAGTCTGAGATTGTGAGTGACACATGCAAATAATGATAGTGTGGTTTTTTTCCTTGAAACCCATCTGAATTGAACCTGCTGGTGGCTCTAACATTTCTCTAACCAGCACTACCCTAATTTGGCTCTTTGACCCCTCTACCACTTACAACACATATGGCTCCATGACTGCCCCCAAGCTCTCAGAATTGCCTGTTCCGCTCAGGCAGCAGCAGCTCATGGTTTTAAATCCATAAGTTGCCATGTTGCTTTCCTGCAGATAACCCATCCATGACCATCATTATATTTACATCCTACCTGGAGCAGCCAGGACAATCCCGAGGAGAGCAAGGGCAAGGGATGATATTCTAAGTGTCCATGCACTCGCACCCAAGGTTGAGCCAGCCAGTTTTCTGAGCAAGTTGTTCCAAGTGCTCACTTTGGCTCCTGTCTTCTTCAAGGGGTTGTGGTACGTCAACGACCTATCCGATGTCACACTGAGTTAAACCGGGTTTGGGTCATGCTGCAGGCATTGGCCATTTAAGAAGATATTTAACTCGTGGCTTGCGCTTGCACTGTGCAGATGAAATACGCTAGAAACAATCTTGGAAAAGCTTGGCTGCCAGTGCCATTGACTCCATTAGTTTGCCATAAACTTCGTATCATCACTCAGGACCTTGTCAATTTCTGAGGATTAAGCTCAACAGCTGCAGCAGATGTCCTTGGCATAGATAAACTTGTGCAAGAGTGTTGCTGGCAGGTCATTGATGTACATATTGAACAGTATTGGTGAAAGAACTGAACCTTGAGGAAGACCATTAATCTGGCACTTCCAGGAATTGCAACAGTCGCCCAGGTGTACCCTGACCACCTATTTTGGAGGAAGAGCTCACTACTTTGACCACCCAATGTGGGGCAACTCAAGAGAGTTTATATAGGAAGCCTCTCTGTCAAGCCATGTAATATGCAGCAGTCAAATCCAGGAAGATGGCTCCTGCCTTTAGATTTTGTTGAAAATCATTTTCGATGAAGGTGGTCAAGGCCAAGACTTGATCACAGGTGCTACGTCTTTTCCTGAACCCTACCCACTCAACCCGCAAGACATCATCCAAATCTGGAGTGATTTGTTGAAGGATCAAATGCCCAAATACCTTGAAACACACTGACAGCAAGGATATTGGGTGGTAACTTGCTATAGTGTAGGGGTCCTTGTCCAGCTTAAGAATGGCAATCATCTTTGCTTGGCATCTAATGTATGGTAGATTCTTCTCATTAATGACCTGTATACAGAGATTAGTCAGCCACTGTGGTGCCTTTGGTGCAAGGTGCTAAGGAATTCTGGCAAGATGTTATCATACCCAACCATTGTGCCTGATTTGATGGAGTTTAGGGACTTATCTAGATTGTTGACCATGAATTACTCTGGTTGACTACTGCCCACATTCTGATGTTGAAATTGATGCCATGCACCATATACTTTGCATTCAAATCACTTCTCCAGTGGAACCTTTGCTACCACAAGTACAGGACTTGCAACCTCATCGGGCTTAACCAGCAGATGATTTTGGCCTGGAGGTCATTGAGCAGCACCCAGCTGATGGATCAGGTTCCAGCACTTCCAGCCGGAATAAGTGAAGTCAAGCTTCTCCATAGATTCTTCCACTGAATGAGCCTGGCAGTGTCCAGAGACTCAGTCAGGGAGTTTGCATGTCCGGGTTGCCAGATAATTCAAATTTCCTGAGCAAGGCTTGGTAATCAGCACCCAGGCAGGGAATGTAAATTGGTCAACAGCCCCATGGTACAGCTGAACATGCGGCTTTGTAAATGGCTCCTTGGAATCAGAGGTAGGCTTCATCGGCTGGGATACAATGCAATGGAATGGTAACTACACTACATTCCAGTGCATTATGAAAAGTCCCTTACGAAAAGTCCACTAACACTTGATTGAACTTTGAATGATGAGTAGCTGGAGCCCAATGTGGATGAATGATGTTCTATGTTAGCTGTGAGGGAAGTTATCCAGTACAAGATGATTCACCAGTTGTGGATGGCTGTCTAGTGATCTGACCCAACAACGATCAGGAGAGTACTCTTTCAACTGTCTGGCTGAGAGAAATGGGCCACGTTTTGCATCATGAATCAACATGAAGTTGCTGTTAATCACCCAGTCCATCAACACCTCTCTGTCACCATCCAAATCAGCGTACCCCAACTCAGAGTGATGACTGTTGAAAACTCCAACAAAGATTGCTGGATGACCAAGTATTGGGAGGACCTGCTGGTCCCAATGCACACTTGGCAGCTTGTATACGCTGGCAGTCCTAAATCTGCCAACCTGGACCAAGTTGTAAAAACTGGAGGAAGAATGTGGAATATCTCAGAGTAACTGGAAGGAACAGACGTGGAGATAGACCAATATTAAGGTTCTTTAGAGGATGAAGAAGAGGTGCCCAGTAGAGACAAGATATAAGGGCAACGGAGTTACAGCAACTAATATTTACTAATATTCTGGAGGCCCAATTAACATTTTTGGTGGCACAATTTACTAGTATTCTCTTCAATAAATGGCTGGTAACAGGTAACAATGACACTTTCCCTGAAGTAATTCTTTTCTCCCTACTAGAGTAAGTGAATAGGGAAATCCATTGACCTGGGTAGCACTGTTGCGAGGCAGTGTGGTTCCCCGCCACCCCAGGGGGGGATGAGCCTCTCCTGACACCAAAGTGGGTGGAGCCAGTGAATCCTGCGCCCACTCCCCAGAGGTCAAGGTGCAGGACAGGAAGTATAAAAGCCCAACCCCAGAGCTCACTAGAGGGACAGCCGCCGGAGAGGCCAGACGCCTGCAACCTAGCTCCCGGTTGGGAGTCCCTGGCAATCAGTGGTAGACCTGGAGACTGGCCTGACTTGCCGATGCCTGACACTGACCAGAGCCCAGAGGAGCTGCCAAGCCTAACCCTCACCAGGTACCCTGAGGAGCCCATGGTGCTTGACCCCCCAGAGGACACCGTCCAGACCCAGATACCTCCAGAGGGGGAGTTCGGAAGTAGCCCAGAGGCAACTGACTCTAGTCTGGCTGCAGCACTGCCAGTGCCTATCTCAGTGTGTTGCTGCCCGGATCCCCCTGACTCAGCAGCGGGTCTTTGGCTGCTGCTAGGGCCCCGGGCTGGGACGCCATGGAGTGGAAGGGCCTGCGTCCCCCCACCACCCAACTTGTGGGTGGCAGTCTCCCCCTCTCCCAGGCCCCTCTGAGCCGAGAGCCTGGACTCTCTGTTTACCTGCTTTTGCTCAGCCCCTGCTTGAGGGCCTAAGCCATTGATGCTCTGTTGCCCCGCCCAGACCCAGGACAAGGGCCTGCTCATTATGTAACAGTTGCCCAGCTCCTGTCTGAGGACCTGAGCCCATGACTCACTCCTGCCCGCCGACCAGGCGTGAATAACTTCTTGTGTTTTGCCTCTACTGCTGTCACGGAGAGAGACTCCCGTGGCCAGGCTAATTCCCCATCACAACTGAAAGAAAGTAGCAAGGTGGTGTGGTTCCCCACCATCTGGAAAGGGATGAGCCCCGGCCTAACCTCTCCACAAGCACCCTTCAACTTTGCTCTGAAACTGTGGTTGTGCTGGCAACAGATACATCTAGCGCAGAGGTTCTCAAACTGTGGTCCATGGACCACCAGTGGTCCGCGATCTCCATTCAGGTGGTCTGCGGATAGTTCCCTCTAAGGTGTGTGCCTGGGGGTGGCCACGCACAAAAGAATGAAGGGCCACCCACTAATTAGGTGCCTGGACCCTAAGATGCACATGTAAGGTGAGGTGGTGGCCTTGGGGGTATAGGGGGAAGGTGGGAGGGGCAGTGGGGTGAGAAGAGAGGGTGGATGGAATTTGGGACGTGCAGGGCTGTGGCGGCCAGAGAAAGAGGCGACTTTCCCCAGCTGCAGGGCTGCAGCTGCTGGGGAGAGACCCCCCTCCTTCCCAGCCTCAGCTCGGGGGCTGCTGCGGCGGGGGAGAGAAGGCACATCCATCGCTATTGAAAGGTAAGACTACTGATATTAAAATGTGAGTTGTGTGCTTTTATTTGTAGAACAAAAAAATGTTAATTATTATGAAAGGTTTTTTTTATATAGCACTTTTATCCAAAGGGCTTTACAATAGTGAGCTCACGGTACAAACAACATTTGGAAAGATCGTTAAGCGGTCCGCCAAGACCCACGGCAATTTTCAAGTGGTCCACAAAAAAAAAGTTTGAGAACCACTGATCCGGCGCATACAGTAGTTGTTGTACACAGAAACAAATTCCCCTCTTGTGATTGGCTTAAAAGAGTCATGTGATAAGCCAGAATTTTCTATTGTCTGCTTCCTCAGAGGAAAACAAGACTAAATTCTGGAGAAAGGTTAGCCAATGATGTCATCTATGTCAAAAGATAATTCCTGTTTGCTGACTCTCATCTGCAGCCAATCAGGATTTATTCTTTTACATATACAATATGTAAGCAACATTCAGCACATGACTATCACAGGTCCAGCCAGGTGCTCCTGGTGGGAATGCATTTTTTTATTTATTATTATTAAGGAAACTTAATTTCACGACAGATTATTTTTAATTAAAAAAGAAGACAAGGGGAGGTTTTGGTGGCTGTTGGACATCTCAAAATGGGATGCCTCTAGGACAGCATCTCCTCCTCATCCTGGCAGCATAACATGGTGTGGTGGTAGCAGGTGCCGATCTCCACTTCACCATCATCGCAGTCATTATATCGGCATGTCCCGCCTCTCTCTAGGCAGTAGCTGAGATCTCGAGTCATGCGCTGGCCATTTGCTGTGCAAAGAAAAAGAGTTGTGTTTGCAGTTGCAAAGGCAGGCCGATATCAACTGTGACATCAGGTCAAAGGACAAGAGGAAATGGCACAATGATGGTGAGGAAAGTCTTAATCATACATATGCTAGGGAAACTCACAGGGAGAGAAGTCTAACAGCCCAATCCAATGCCCACTGAACTCTTCCCATTGACTTCAAGAGGCTTTGGAGATGACCACAAGTCAGAAAAACAACAGATCCCAAATAAGCATCAGAATAGAGGAGACTGAAACCTCCAGAGTCAAGATTCACCCAGTAGACAGGGCTCTAGAGTAGGAGTCAGGAGACCTTGGGCCCTGAATTTAACAGGATTGCTCATATACTTGAATACTTTCCCTAAATTGTGGGGAAGGTCAGACCCTAATCCAGACTTTGCACCTGGACAGACCCATCTCTGGTTCTGGGTCAGCCAGGGATTGATTTTCAAGTGAGTTCCCTCCCTGCCTACCTCTCCAAAGCTTTTGTGAGGCAATTATGGCTCTGGGTTGAAATCATGTGACACTGAGTGATTATCACTCAAAATCACACTAAGTGCTGAGGGTACTTCCTGGCTCCATTGAAGGCAATGGGAATTTTGTAATTGACTTGAATGAGGCCAAGATTTCACCCCCTGAGTTTTCACTATGATTCACTTTAATTCTCCACTGGAACCTGAAATTCAAAGTGAAAATCAGGGGGACTGATCTCCTGCAAAGCTAACCCGCTTTCCCCTCCACCCTGACCCCCGAGTTGAACCATTGGGCACCAGCACAACCAAGTTTGGCACAACTCCAATATTTACATCTTACCTGAAGTGGCCAGGGAGATCCCTGAGAGAATAACAAAAAGAAAGTAGAGAATCCTCATAGCCTGCGGTCAGCTGGAATCACAGGGGAACTGGAGAGAGGAGACATAAAGACAAAACAGACTCTCAGGTACGTATCCACAGGTGCAGTATAAATGGAAAGAAAGACACAGGAACAGATAGCTGTTGAATGGATAGAAAATGAAGCTGGGGTTCTTTGAAAGATGAACACAGATCTCCAAATTGACACCATTTGCCCAATAAAGAGGAGGATGTTAGGAAATCTCTGAATGGTCCCATGAGCCATAATGGTGCTATGGTAATACAAATAATCATAATCTTCTTCTCATTTAAATCTCTATTGTTTCCTCCTTGATTCCCACAACAACAGTCAACAATTGTCATCTAATAACTGCATGTTTCCCATTTTCATATAAAGGCCAACCCCTCCCCCATCTCCAACCCACAGCACCACCAAAATATTCACATGCCCAAATTCGTTGCGTCATCTCTTCTGTCCCCAGGTTGGTTGTAAGCTCCTGGGATCAGGAGTCCTAAGCATATCTGTGGGTGCTCTCAAATCACACTAATAAGGGAAGCAGATACAAATGAATGAAATGAATTGAGCTTGAGTTACCTGGTACTTACAGCTCAACACCCTTCAGACTTGCTTCAAACCAAAGGCTCAGTTGGCAACAACAGATCCACTCCCAGCTGCTGTGGCTGGCTAAGGGTCAGCTGCTACCCCTCAAAAACTGCTGAGAAGAGAAACAAGAGAGATACTAAAAGAACGAGGAGTACTTGTGGCACCT
The DNA here is from genome assembly GCF_965152275.1 of Natator depressus. NCBI lineage: Eukaryota > Metazoa > Chordata > Testudines > Cheloniidae > Natator > Natator depressus. Next base: position 12,689,733 of record NC_134236.1, on the reverse strand, counting down.
TGGAGACTAACAAATTTATTAATAAACAATAAATAAATGTAATACATTTGTTAGTCTCCAAGGTGCCACAAGTACTCCTCGTTCTTTTTGCAGATACAGACTAACATGGCTACCACTCTGAAGAGAGATGCTGGGTTCCTTAAGAGATGAAGACAAAGAGCTCTTAAATTCAAACAGTTTTCCTAGCAAAGCTCATGGTATTAGAGGGAGAGGACATAGATCCGTTGAATTACCTGGCGCCTACAGTACAGCACTGCTCTCACACCGTGCTCTGTGCCCGCAGCAGTGCCCACCCTGCCTCTGCCAACCACTTGTTTGGAACCTTATTGTTACAGAGAAGACTAAAATCCTGTCTTGTGATTGGCTGAAAAGACTCACGGTGCAAGTCTACAATTTTTCCCCACTGTTTGTCTACACTATGTCCTGCTACGTTCTGGAGCAGCATTAGCCAATCAGACTGCATATGTAAATGTCTCCATGCTGACTGGCTACAATGGAGTTCAGTTCTACTTCATCACCATTGAGCTTCCCAGAGGCACATACTTATTTCTGCTCCTTGGATGGTTTATCAGAAATAACTATTTTCCCCGGAACGTATAGATTCATAGATTCCGAGGCCAGAAGGAACCAGTGTGATTATCGCGTCTGACTCCCTGTATAACACAGGCCAGAGAACTTCCCCAAAATAACTCCTGTTTGAACTAGAGTGCATCTTGTTTAAAAGTCCAGTCTTGATTAAAAAATTGCCAGCGACAGAGAGTCCACCACAAACCTTGGGAAATTGTTCCAGTGATTAATTACCCTCCCTTAATTACCATCACTTCTAACTGCAAGTCCCTTCTAGAGTATTAGTCTTCAAGAAAAAATAGCAGTGCTTACCAAACTCATACCAGGATTTAGTGATCTCCAGACGTTCCCATTTAAATACCCAACACTTAAGAAGGTGTGTCCCGCAGCAATCCTTACGCTTATTTCAATGATCACCCAGCTTCATTGCTTTGGGGTTGCCATACCCCCCAGGGGAAGGCTGAAATGGGGAAGGAGAGTGGAATAGTTAAAGCTGCCATAGATCTGTCCTTCTTCCAATGGTGGATTTAGAGTCAGTGGGGCCCTGTGCACAGCTTCATTTTCGAGGGCCCCCCCTTCGGGACCCAGCCAAGAAAAAGAACATTCTCTCTTAACTCCCCCCACACACACTTTTCATTCTTTTTTTCTTCATCCTCCTACTATGTTATAAGTCATGGGAAGTACATGAAAATAAAGTGAGCTACCTTGATTGGGGGAGGGGGTTGGGGTGCAGGAGGAGGGGTCAGCGGGTCTCCATGCACTGCCCAGGGCAGGGGCAGCACGCGGAGCCACCTCCCCCCTGCCAGGGGCACACAGAGATGTGCCAGAAGCCGGCCACTTTTGGGAGTGGCTTGGGGCCACCGGCCACGGCATGTAGGCAGCCTGCCTGCCTGCCTGAGCCCTGCCGCGCCGCCAGCTGGGAGTTGGGGGCACGTTGCCAGATGAGATTTGTCCTGCATTTTGGGGACCCCTCTGTCATTTATTTCATGGTATATCTGCTCCTGCCTTCTTCTGCAGCAGAAGCTGTATCTGTGCATGCTCTGGCAGTATGGTCACAACACCACTGAAATTAATTAATAATTAAGAAAGGGATAGATTATAGAACAGAAAATATCCTGTTGCCTCTATATAAATCCATGGTACACCCACATCTTGAATACTGTATTCAGATGCGGTCACCCCATCCCAAAAAAGATATATTAGAATTGGAAAAGGTTCAGAAAAGGGCAACAAAAATAATTAGGGGTATTGAACGGCTTCCGTATGAGGAGAGATTAATAAAAACTCGGACTTTCAGCTTGGAAAAGAGACGTCTAAGGGGAGATATGATTGAAATCTATAAAATCATGACTGGTGTAGAGAAAGTAGATAAGGAAGAGTTGTTTATTACTTCTCATAACACAAGAACTAGGTGTCACCAAATGAAATGAATAGGCAGCAGGTTTAAAACAATTAAAAGGAAGTATTTCTTCACACAATGCACAGTCAACCTGTGGAACTCCTTGCCAGAGGATGTTGTGAAGGCCAGGACTATAACAGGGTTCAAAAAAGAACTAGTTAAGTTCACGGAGGATAGGTCCATCAATGGCTATTAGCCAGGATGGGCAGGAATGGTGTCCCTAGCCCGTTTTCCAGAAGCTGGGAATGAGGGACCAGGGATGGATCACTTGATGATTACCTGTTGTGTTCACTCCCTCTGGGGCACCTGGCACCGGCCACTGTCAGAAGACAGGATACTGATCTAGATGGACCCTTGGTCTGACCCAGTAGGGCCATTCTTATGTTCTTATGTTCTCTTTGGACCTGTATAGTCCATCTAAATTAATACGAAAGGGGACCCAGTGCTGCTGGTCCTGCCTGTCTGAGAAGGGAAATGGGCTCACCAGCCATCATCACTCCAAGATGGGTGGGTTCATGGTGTGACACTGCACCCCATATTCTTCATAGTTGTATGATTATGACATAATTATGATGCAATTTGTACCAGATGAGCCATGTACAGGTGTCATTGGAAAAGTTCTGATTTGCTGAATATGATTATCCTATTTGTGTGCATGTATCATTTTTGTATCTGAAGTTATGAATACTGTCTATGTATCTGTATTTCCAATGTGCTTATTCTGGGAAACACCCACAGCCAACATTTCAGGTACAACAACGAAGAAGCTAAACAGGGCTGATGGCCCATCAGCAAAGACAATGGACTAGGAAAGGGCTTAGCTTTCTTGTAAATGTTTCAGCAGGCCTGTAAGTAATGGCTGCTATGACTTGGCAGGGCATGTGACCAGCCCACATGACCCTGAACTCCATTTTGGGTATCGGTGTTTTTTCACAAACTGGGCTGGAGATAGCATTTGGAACAAAGGGTTCCCGCCATATGTCAAAGCTATATCTGGTGGGATGTGACATCATCTAGGGGCCTCACTCCTCACACAAGAGAACTCCTGAAAACACCTGAGGAACAAAGACTGAACTGAGGGATGTGCTATTCCCAGACTAAAAGGATTTCTAGCCCGTGTATGGAAACTTGGTGGACTGCTTGTATCATCAACCAGGGTGAGAAATTGCTAAATCATATCCAACCCATCTAGTTTTTTAGGCTTAGTTTGCGGTTTTTGTTTATTTGCTTGGTAATCTGCTTTGATCTGTTTGCTATCACTTAAAATCAATCTTTCTGTTGTTAATAAACTTGCTTTTAGCTTTATGTAAACCAGTGTGCCTTTAAGTGAAGTGTCTGGGGAGAATCTCAGCTTGGCTAACAAAGGCTGTTGCATATTCAGCTCCACACTGAGGGAGGAGAAAACTGGGTAATAAATTCATACTGGTCGGGGTTTTGATCAGGGCAGGATGGTACAACGCTGGGGAGTTGGGGGGTATCTTGGCTGTAGCCTCTCTGTTGTTGGCTTATGTAGTGGCTAGTCAGTCCCCATGTAACTGCAGTTCGGTGTGTCCCTGCCTGTGCGAATGCTGGTGGGAGTGTAGGACCAGGAGTAGTCTGCAGCTTGTCACAGCAGCACAGTGAGAGCAGGAGCCCAGGCTGCTAGGTCAGAGGGCTCAATGGTACCCCAGTTCTAGGCAGCACCCCAGGGGGAACCCATCACCCACAGCATGAGAGCAGAGGCCCCAGATTGCTTTAAACTGGCCTTGGAAAAGACAGAAGTACCTGAGTGCAAGAAAACTCACTCAGATCATGTCTACACCGTGGAGACTTTAGTGCCCTAGCTACGCCGGCATAACCAGGTAGTCGATACCCAGCCTACGATGAGAGAAGGGGTTTTCCCATCGCTGTTGGAGCACCCGCTCTCTGTGATGGCAGCTAGATCGATGGAAGCAGCCTACCGCGGGGATTAAACCAGCATAGCTGCAGTGCTGTGGATTTTTCACACCCCTGCGCGCTGTAGCTATATCAACCTAAACTTGAAATGTAGACGAAGCCTAAGTCAGAAGAGCTGTCACACCGAGACCTGAATATTTCATATCTTGCTGCAGCAGCTGGGAAAAACAAACAGCCCTTTGCATTGGGAGCATCCTATTCATTAGAAAGCCCAATGAAGCCACCTGGACTTAGCTCTCTTCGGCCAAGTCTGCAGTAGAAAAGATTTGCTGATGTTGCTGAACTGGCAACCCCAGTGGAGACACCGTTTCTACTGGCATGGATTATACCAGTTTCCTGAACAAAATCAGCTATACTGGCTGAAGGACTTCTTTCCCATATCACAGTATCTCTGCAAGGGCTTTTCCCCAGTGTTAAAATGTTGTAAAGAAATCACACTCATAACAGATTATTATACCAGCAAACATTCCCAGTGCAGACCTGGCCTGTGAGAGCTACGCTTTTCTGGCTATGAAATTCCCCATCTAATTCACTGAAGAAACTTCATCAGCTCAGGTCTGATTCCACTTGCCCCCATGGACTGTGTCTCAGGATGGGGGCCTGCATGTGTCTGTTACAAAAGGACCACTTCACTGGCTGGACTGCACCCTGTCTTGCTGAGTGAGGTCTTAGATGGGCCAGGAACAGGTTACAGGAACTTGGCCCTTTGTGCCCGTAATGAAAAGAGTTGCGAGTGCTTTCCTTATACAGATTGCGGTGTGATGCCTAATCAAAGCACCATCACTGGATGTCTCACTGCCAACAGAAATTCCCCATGCTGAGATGCAGGACTTTCCCTTTAACAACTTCCTATGTCAGGGCCTGCTGAAAAACAGGCACAGGGCAGAACTCTCTAAGTGTACTGTAATTGCTACTCATAGTGTTTGCTCAGAGGAAGGTGTGACCCAGGGTGCCTGGAGCAGCCCTCACTGAAAATGCCCAGGTCAGGGCAGGCTGCAAAAGGGGAGCAGATTCTCTCAGAACTGGTGGTTCACACTGAAGTTAAACTCACCAACCAGTCACAAACTGTGCTTCTGATCCCCCACACTGATTATCCAGAAGCTGAAAAAAGAAATCACACAGCCCCCTTTGTTGCATTCCAGTTCTCTGGCTCTCAATCAGCACATAGGTCCCATACAGTGAGAAGTTATTTAAAAACTCTGCTCACTATACAAAATGTTCTTCTGACCCCAAAGAGCCAGCCACATTACCAGGTCAATATTAGTTTGGATCTTACCCAGAATACCACGCTGCCAGCCAATCCTTTAGTGTCTAAAACTAAAGGTTTATTACAAAAGAAAAGAACAAGAAGAGAATTGTTAAATGATCAAGCAATCAGATACACACACAAGACTACAAAGTCCATATGTCAGTTTGCAGAAAAGTTTCTCCAGACGTAGGAAGCAGGATTGACAACAAAATGGAGAAGATGCAGCTGCCTTTTATATTCTTTTGCCATGTGGCTGGTACTTCCTTTGTCCCAAACACAAGCTTCACAGTACATGGCATGGAAAAGCCTTAGAGTTCCCTGTCCCCAGGCATGTCCCTATATGTCTTGCTGACTCATAAGGTGTAACCCCTGCCTTCTTTCAATGGGTCAGTTGTACAGCTGATGACCTTTGATGGGCCATCGAATGGGCTAGGCAGTGCTGACGCCAATCTGTCACCCAGAAACACAGCACAAGTTTGGAAATACAGATAAGCCCTACATATCTATAACTCAATACAAAGGTGATACAAATATATACACAAGATTATCCTACATGGCAAATCACATTTTCACAAATACCTTACATGGCATATCTGGTAAGATTCAGTGCAATTTTATAACATTGGTATTAATACCATAAATGGTCACCCTTATTCCATACAGCATCACAGCAAGATTTTCCCATGGCTAAAGCACAATCCTGGTCCTGGGGAAACCTAGATTCAATGCCCTGTTCTGCTCCTTGTGTGACCTTGGGCGAGTTGCCCTGGGCTTGTCTTCGCTGCATTGTTGGCTTCAGATTTGATCCTACCTGACTTTCATCCACACATAAAAATCTCTAATTTAGTTAAAAGGAGCTTTAAACGGGCTGCTCTGATGTGGTGTGGAGGGGCGAAGCTCATGTGGCTGCTGATGCCCAGGCTGGTAATGCAGTGAGGATGCAGCAGCTTGAGTTACAGCAACTCATCAGCTGCTAATCCAATCGCTCTGTGCCGCTTGAGCGTTGTTCTGCTGGGTGGTCGCTCTCACTCGAGCAACGCTAACTGGAGTGTCCTAACCAAACTCACTGCTGCAAGGAAGACAAGTCTCTCTGTGCCTCAGTTTCCCATCTGTGCAATGGGGTGATCACACTGCCTTGCCTCCTGGAGTGATGTGAGGATAAATACGTTTAAAATTCTGCAGTGCTCAGATACTATGTTAATGGGGTCATGTAAATACTAAAGCTAGACTGAACTGTGATCAGTAGGTTATTAAAGAACTGCTTCCTGGAAACTGATTTGAATTTCCACATTGTAACAGGGTCTTTATAGCGAAAAGAAGGAGAGAAAAACATGCCGTGCACGCCCGCATAAGGATTCATATGTGTTTATTATAGAGGTGTGATTTTGCACCAGTTTGTGTTTCATGTGGGTAGAAGGGTGCAGATCTCGCTGCATCACCAGTCTGAGGTCTCAGGTCAGCTCTCCAGCTGTCAGAGTCCTTGACACCTCCTAATCCCTCCCTCTGCAGCACTTCATTGTGTGATGATAGCAGGTGGCAATCTCAATTTCGTTGTAATAGCAGCTGTCAAACCGGCACACCCCGTCTCTGTTTCTGCAGCTGACAGCATCACGATTCACGCCTTTGCCTGCACACAGAGCAGATTGATTTGTCAACCTCTATGCTCGGTTTACTCCTAGCATTAGTATGGTTGTAAACCCTCAGCAGCGTAACGATCACATTGCTGGAGTGGATCTGTTGGCAACCGTCTTTGCTAGTGACTAGTTTACAGAGTTTGGAGGTGTGATAGAGTAAAGACAGGTTTACCTATGGATGGGCCCTGAATCCACCCTGTGTCCCACTGTCCATTTCTTTCATCTCTTTCTGTAATTAAGACCTTAAATGTCTAAAGTTCTTGTAAAGCACCAGGATAAAAGAAGAAGAAGCCAGGTCAACAGAGAAATAGAAGAATATATCTGAGCAATTTATAAAGTAAACCAAAATGTTTGCCATTTTTAAAAACTGTCTGAGAGCCCAGATCAGAAATAGATGAAAAGTAGAGACCCAAATATTACAAAAACCCAAGATGTGAAAATCAGGACCTTTCTCACTTATTAGCAGCATCCCAGGTATCTAATCTATCTAAATTTTATACCCCACCCATCACATAAGTATCTTAGGGCAGATTTTTAAGATGTTCAGACACCTAAAGATGCAGATAGTAGTCTAGGGGGATTTCTAAAAGCACCGGGGTACCTAATTCCCATTGAAAGGAAAGAGAGTAGGCATGTAGGCACTTTGGAAAATCCAGCTAGGCTCCTATCTGCATCTTTAAGCAAAAGAACACCCTTAAAAGTCTGGTGTTTAGTGCCTTATAAAATCCACTAATCTATTTGAGTGGTCTCATAGATGACATTTTTGCTTCTCTCTCTCTCTGTCCAGAAACAGGCAGGAATTGGTTAACACTTCATTTCTCTCTTCTTGTCCTTCTCTTCTTGCTCTTCCTTTTGGAGTTTCTGATTCCACATCCCCCCAGTCACAGCTGATGAAGACACTGCAAACACCTAAACCAGCCTACATCATCAGTGGTAGGAGAAACATAAGGATGGGCTAGAGTATGTCTGAAAATATTTATAACATTAAACCTTTTCTTGCCTCTATGTAATTGTGACAATCTCCAATACTTATGCCCTTACCAACCACTAAAAATCCAAAGGAGAGCAAACACAATCAAACTAAATATTCTTCAGAAATTGCCAAACGTTTCTGAATAATCGTTTCCTGCTATTCACCTTGTCAAGAAGGAGAAAAGAATTACTTCAGGGAAAATGTCATTGTTACCACCCATTTACTTCAGAGAATATTACTAAATTACAGCTAACAAAAATGTCCTCTAGCTCAAAGACACACTAATGTAGCATGCGAAAAAAATCCTGGCAGCAAATGACTATTCTACAAGGTTTCATAAGCTGTAAGCTACCTGATCCAACAGAAACAGGCCTTCCTAAACAAAAGCCATTTTCAAGGTTAGGCAAGCCACAAGGGGCACCTGAATCAGGGCCCATGCAGCAAGGCCGTCAGATTAGAGTTCAGTGTCTGATAGACTCAAAAAACACTCTGGGATTATGAGTGATGCATGCAAATATATATAGAATATGTGTTGAAGCCCACATGGATGGAAACTGCTCTGTGGCTCTAACATTTGTCTCATCAGCACTAACCCACTTTGGCTCTTTGTCCCCCTCTCGTGGCTCCACTACTGTTCCAAACTCATCAAATTGCCTCTTTAGCTCAGGCAGGCGAGACTCACGCTTTTATAGATCTAGAGGTTCCCAGGTGGCATTCCTGCAGATAACCCATCCATGAGCATCGTTACATTTACATCTTACCTGGAACAGCCAGGACAATCCAAAGGAGAGCAGCAAGCAGACAGTAAAAGAACTTCATAGCTGAAGGTCAGCTGGGATCTTAGAGTAACTGGAAGGCACAGATGAGGAGACATAGTGATATTAAGGTAAAGAAGAGTTGCCCAGTACAGACCATGTGTGAGCCTAACAGCATCCCTATGCCAGAAGGCAAGGGGCCCCCTGGTATCTAGCAGTGAGTTTCAGCTGGCCTGACCAACTCAGTGTACCCCAACTCACTATTGTTATAATCTGTATCTCCGAGATGTCGTGTGATATGTCATTAGCAAGCTAATAACTCACTGATCATTAATATTCTTGCAGGATGTATGTACAGTCAACCACAAAGGATTATTCAGAGGTGCTGAAATTATGTGACTAAAGTGTGTTTAAACCAGGCATGTCAGTGGGAGTTGATACACAGGTTTTCTTCAGACACAGGAAAGAAGCCAACACCTGAAACCACACATGGCCAAATTCAATGGACTATTCATATGTACAGAGGTTGCAGGAAGAGATCATTTGCATTGCACAAATCATCAGCGGGGTGTGGAGGGAAGACAACCTGGAGTCTACATTAGATAGCATGGTGTCCACAGGCAGCGGGGAAAAGGAGCTTTATTTTGGGATACGTTCATATTTTCCATGGCTGGCAAAGGACAATTGGTGAGCAAACTCCCTTGAACAAAGACAGTTGCTTATTAACTTAGGTCTTAGGCAGTTGAAAGCATATTTTTACTTTTGCTGGTTTGTAACTCTTTCCATTTGTATTTCTTGTACTTGAACTCACTTAAAACCTCTTTAATTAAAAACTGTTTAATTGAATGACCTTATTTTACTTTTTATCTAAACCAACCCAGTGCTTTAATTGAACTGAAATGATTGGTAACTCCAGTCAAGATAACCAGCTGCTGTTTCTGTCTCTTTAGGAGAAGCCAACGTGACAACAGCTGCGAGTGTGAGAAGTCTGGGCACTTCAGGGAGCCAGTCTGGGGGAAATTCAGGACTGGGAGTTGTTGGGGTCACTCTGCAAACAGTAACTGGGTAGTGGAAGCCAGGCTGTGACCTGCATGGTTGTCTGAAGGTTGTTGGTGTCTGGGCTGTGAGCCACAGAAGCAGAGCATTTAAGGTACCCAAGTTGCAGTGTGGGCAGTGACACAACCTCTTACTGGTCTGGGTTGAACCCCAAATTTCACACCAGGATATGAGGGCCTAAGAAATCATGAACTTCATTTACCTGGCCAGCACATTTTTAACAACGCTCAGAACCTGTTGCCAACTCATTCAGTAGCTGTTGTCATATACAAGAAGAAAATCCTCTCTCATGATTGGCTCAAATCAGTCATGTGCTAAGCCTGGAATTTTTCCATTGTTTATTTCCTCAGAGGTCAACAATACTGAATTCTGGAGCAAGGTTAGCCAATACTGTTGTCTATGTCCAAGGATAAATCATCTTTGCTGACTGTCATCTGCAGCCAATCAGGATTTATCCTCTTACATATGCAATTTGAAACCAATCATTCAGCACACGGCTGTCAAGACTCTGGCAGGGCATTCCCTTCTGGCCACCCACCAGACCCCTGTGATAGTGAGCCAAGCTTCCGGCTCTCTGGATCGCTGAGTGTTTGAAGCTCACTGGGTGTCAGCAGGCCGCAGCACTGTGTCCTCCCTAGGCCCCTCTGGTATGTTTCCTGAGCCCTGACTCTCAGCCTGCTACTCCTTCCCGGAAATGCCCACCTGCCTTAGCCCCCCAGAACCAGCGCTGACCCCTGAGATACCCCAGTTACTTAAACACGTCGCTTTCCCAGAACTCCTCCCCAAAAGGTGTGAAGCTTCTGGTTTACAGTCTAACTACAGCCAGAGACATGCAGTAGTTGTGAAGCATTTAACACACACAGGGAGACATTCTGCACCCAGTCCAACACCTTACTGCTCTTTTACTCAATCATGCAAAGCACAGAAGAGGATATACCATACAAAACAATAAACCATCCTGAACCACAATGTCCCTCACTAGTTCTCCCTTTCCTTGTGTTTCCAGCAGAGACCGTCTGCCTCCAGAAAGGCCGGCCTCATGCTGGCTTTTACATGCTGGGTTCCTTCTCCCTCATAGACTGGAGAAAATGGCCCATTAGCAGAGCATCTTCTGCCCTTTCAAAACCTTCAGCCCCTTGTCAGATAAGTCCCTGGTTCAGCCTCTGGCCAGGTGACTTTGTTGCAAAGGCAACCTCCTTCGTGCTAAACCAGTTCTTCTGGGCAGAGACCAGTCTTTTGTCTGCAGTGAATAGATTTCCAGTGGTTGGGTACCTAAAAGTCACCTTCCCTTTGTCAACAGCCCTGTATCTCTACATATTGTGACTTCAGCCCAACAGGGAGGCAAAGGACAATGGATAAAGCTACCAAGAAACATATTCAAAATTGAGTTTGCAATTTGATAAAGATACCTACATAGCATCATCTCACACAGAATAAATATATTATACATCCAGATTCCCAAATCGTCACAGCAATGTAAACAGCTCCTTCCCGATTGGTTCATCTGAGGCAAATACTATTTATTTTTCTGGACTTCTAACTTCTTGTCCCTTAGAAAACGTTAGTTCTAAAGAAAAACTGCTACACTTAAGAATTTCCTGGGCAAGCTGGAGAGGTTTCCAGATACTTCTGATGAAACTTTTCAAGAGTATGGAATAATCCACAAGCTGCCTTTTGTTTCAATGAACATTAATTTTTTGGTTCTTGGTCTTGGTTAACAGGAACCGTTCTGGACAATAAATGTTGGTGTTTATCTCAAATGAAGTCAGAGGGTCAAATCTTCAGATGGTGTATCTTGCCGTAGCTACATTTAAGCCAATTCTCAGATGGTGGAAATTGGTGGAACCTCATTGACTTCAGCTGAGCTATGACGATATACAGCAGCTGAGGATCTGGATCAGTATCTGCATATTCTGGACAAGAGATCACCTCTTTGTAGTTAAGGTTACAACCAGCTTCATTAAAACCACTGTATTTTCTCAGCATCCTTGTTGCTTTGATTTGAAAACTGTTTGGCCTGAAAATTGCCATATTTACCCTGAAGGAAAAGGAGGGCAGTTACCAAACTATTTTTGAGTGGCAGAGCATTATGAAACCACCCTGATCTGAAATACTGACTCTTATTTTAAGGTGGTTTGTCTCCCTCTAGCTCAGCAAGCCCATGTGTTGGCTCTAGTTGAAGGAGATAAAGTTGTCACTGAGCAAAAGTTATTAATTGTTTTTGTGCTGTGTATATTATTGAGGCCCAGTCTTGTTTCCATTGATTTGAAAACAAGAGTTTTGGGAGTTATGGACAGAGTGGTTGATGGGTGTTTTAGCGACTCATTTCAGTGGGGGCATGTTGTATACAGAAAAAAACTGTATTAAAATTGTCAGTAACCACTTCAAATGCTCAGGGAGTTCCTGGTCCTGCTCACATGCTTGGGGACTCTCTAGGGAAGCGTTTGATCATAGCCAGTCTGCAGTCAGTCCTCCTAGAGTAAAGTAGGCTGCATTGTGCCTCTCTGGTTTAGGGAGCAGCCTGCTTTGTCTCTGTCTGTTTGGGGTGGGGTTTGTTCTGAATTCCAAGTAATAAAGTCGTGTTACCTTGCCACCCTCCTGCAGAAGCTTTTATCTAACTTCCCTGTTTGTATGTCACGAAACATAACAGGGCAGAACTGGGTACTCCCTGTGGGGGTTCATATGGTCTTCTGTGGCAGATTTAAAAGAACATAATGGTTCTTCTATAGCGTACAGCTAACAGTGATCTTCCTCAGCTTAAGTGAGAGTGGCCTTGTAATAGGGTACACTCACCTCTTGTGAGCACCCCCTTGGCCAAGTGCATGCACCTGCACACTCTCTCTCTCTCTCTGATTGTCCCTCCTCTGGGATAGAGCAGAGCCCCAGGGCTCCCTCCCTGGAAGCAGTGTCTTCATGCTCTTAGGGCTTCCTGGCTACAGCTCTCTAGCTGGGCCACCATCGTTTGGTTTCCCCCCTCTGGGGTGTCTCACTGTCCAGGCCACTTCCTCCAATGGCTAATGGGAGTTGGGGGGGACCCAGGCCCACCCACTACTCCGGGTAACAGCCCAGGGCCCCTGTAGATAGCAGCTGTCTGCTGTGTCCCTTTATCTAAGTTACATTGTTGCTCTAATTTCCGGGGCCACTTCCCCACGCCATCTTCACCTTTACCTCAGGGCCTTGTTCTGACGGAGACCCCACAACTAGCTCAGGGCTCCTTCTCACTCTCCCTAGCTTCTGGCAGCACCGCCCTGTCCAGGGTTCTGTAGCTCTATCAGCCAACCACTCACCATCCACACTCCTACAACTCCAGCAGTGAATTGAACTCCCTCTGGCCCTGCAGTTCTTCTTATACTAGGCTGCTGGGCCCTGATTGGCTGTGTCCCACACAGCCACTCTAGGCAGCTTGGAGGACCCTCTCCACTGCCATTTTTGGAGGTGGGGTGTAGCAGGGCCTCCAGCAGGGGGCCTCAGAGGTTCTGATATATCCCATCACAGGCCTGTCTTTTTTGGAGCTATAAGAACAGGGATCCAGAAGTCCTGCTTAGCTTTGACAGAGGACAATATTTTCAAACTTGGGTACCCACAATTAGGCACCCAAACCCATATTTAGGCACATAAATAAGATCCTGATCCAAAGCCCAGCAAAATCAATGGAAAAGTGATCAGAGCACTCACAACTCCCCTGGAAGCCAAGGTTGGACGTTTTCTGGCCGTAATGCTTCATATTTCACTGGGGCATTAAGTCCTTTCCTATGTATGGGCCTTTTTACATCTTACCTGGAGCAGCCAGAAAAACCACAGAGAGAAGAACAAGCAGATGGTGGAAGATCTTCATGGTGGAAGATCACCTTGGAGCTCAGTGTTGCTGGAGAGTTGAGACAGTTAGACAGAGTGGAAGAGAGCGTTTAAATGATGCACATAAACTGCTTTACCGGTTTGCCTGTTCAAGACCAGGATTTGAGGGAAACCCTCCGTATGAATTACTTGAAATTCAGCATTTGATGTTTATGCTTTATGCCTCTTTCTTTCACTTTGACCCTGGTGCTCTGTTCACCACAATGAACCTTTTCACACGTTCATTATTTTTTGCCCACTGGCCACTTCCCCACCTGGTTGGTATTTGGAGATTGCTGAAATCCCACAGCCACTGTAGCCAGATGCGCATGGAAGATTTATATCCAGCTGCCAGGCTAAGAGGGAATTTGGCAAAGTGCAAGTCAGTGCCAAATAAAAGTAACTAAAAGAATTTTGTGAGGACTTGCCCGATAAGTACCCCAGGGTCAGTTCCATTGTGATGGGGTATACTATGATTCTATGATGCTAAATCTGAGGTTCCTGGAGCAAGAGAGGGGCGGCAGACCAAAAAGAGGGATGGAGTGACAATGTGCAACAGCATGAAGGGGTATCAATGTCCCAGAGCTAATCCCCGGAACAGCCAGGAGGAGGCACCAGATTAGCAGCGAGTGAAGAGCCCCATCACACACACATTAAATGTATTAAAAACTGGCTAACTAAGGTCTCAAAATGTAATTATAAATGGGGAATTGGAGGGTGTGTTTCCGTGGCGTTCCTCGGCAATCAGTTCTTGGCCCTACTCTACTTAACATTTTTATCAATGACATGGAAGAAAGCATAAAATCATCCCTGGATTGCTTAGCAAACTGGGTGCAAGCCAGACAATGCATTTTTGGGGGGGTTGGCAAAAGAGCAAAAACTACAAGTGAAAAGTGAAATATTTCAGCCAAAAACACATTTTTAGTTCTTTCAATGAACACTTGCTTTTTTTGCCAATAATTAACATTTCCTATGGAAATTCCCATTCTGAGAGAGGCATTTTCCACCAAAAAAGCTCAGGCTCTGAGACCACCACTCCATCCTGCTGGGTTTTCAGAGTGTGAGCTCCAGCCCGAGTGGAAATGTCTACACTGCTCTTTTTAGCCCCATAGAGTGAGCCCCATGAGCCCGTCAGCTGACCTGGGCTCTGAGGTTTACTGCCATGGGGTGGGGGGAGGAGGGTTTGCAGTGTAGACATACCTCTTTAGCTCAGTTCCCCATCTGTACAATGGGAGTGACAGCATGCCCTGCCTCATGGGGATGTCATTTTAGAATAAATATATTGGCATGTGAGGAACTCAGATACTGTGGTAATAGGGGCCAGATAGATAGATAGATTAGATAGCAATTTGCACACTTGGTTGTCACCCTATTTCCCCACTTCCAACCAGATTACGACCAGAGATGACAGCAACTCAAAAAGTCCAGACCTGGGTTTCTGATTGAAGAGATTTTATACAGCACATTATACACACGAGGCCATTTGCAAAATACGTATCTGGATCCAGATTCAGGTGCCAGAGACTCCTAAATTTTATGGGGAGCCAGAATTTGGGACTACAGTATCCATATGATCATTCCAACAGTAGCAGAGAAAAATATACGACACAATCACAGCAATGAGTTTTGTTTGAAATTAAAGGAAGGAGAAGTAGCAATAGGTTGTATCTAACAGAGATCAGTAATTATTCCTCCTGATGCCATCAGCCCTTCTCTTACACTTTCTTCTCCTTAGAGACTCCAAGTCTCCGCTGGCTTTTTCTTAGTTCTCAGGTCTGCAGGCTCTTTATGTCATCCTTCTGCAGCAGAACCGGCTACGCAAGATGCACATCCCAAGCTTCCTCTCGTTCAGATAGCAGAAAGTTTTCCTGCACCTGTAATGCTTCCCCAGGCAAGTTAATGAGTCGAACAGAGGTATAATTTTCCAATCTCCTGCAGAGAGAAGAGGTTTGCTTTTATTCACAGGCGCGAGGGATGGGAGTTGGAATGATTGGCCAACAGCCGTCCAGAAGGGAACATCTCCCCCAGGTATGTTGGCAAGAATAGAAGTCAATGATTCTGCATGAAGACTTCAGTGTAGTTATTGAATGGGGAAATGGCCACTTTGGAGAAAAACGTGGATGTAAATTTCTCAGGCTTCCCAGCTGCTGACTTGGAGAGCTGCCAGACCTCTGAATCCCTGTGAAGCCCCAATCAAAGTCAACAGACTTTGGATGAGTGCAGGGTCTGCCTAGATCCAGTTGCAGGATAGGGGCCTAGGCTAAGACAGAACAGGTGATTGTAGCAGGCAGTAGAGAGGAAATGGGAGGGGGCACAAGGGGAACACAAGGTTGCACAGATCAGCTACATGCAAAGTTAGCAAAATCTCAGCTTTTCTACATGGACTAAAGAGGGGGCATCTACACTACCACCAAGAGGCTTGAAATCAGCACAGAACTGCTGAAAGGAGGAATGAACCATGAGATCCACAGGTCTCAGGCCTGGTCTACACACAGATTTGTACTGGCTTGGCTAAAGGCGTGATTTCAAATCACTTTCGTAACCTGGGGCAACTTTATGTGTGGATCCTTATATCAGTTTAATCCTGGTTTACATCAGTTTAGTTTGTATCTTTGCTTTTACAGGGGCAAGCTCAGCCAACATAGCCAGTGTGAAACCAGTATAAGTGTGTCCACACAGACATTTACCCAAATTGGACTTTGTATCTATTTAAGTTAAACCAGTGCAACTTCTGTGTGTGAACAAACCCTCAGTGACTTCATTAGAAGCCTATCTCCAGAGTAATTCAAATTAAATTACATAGAGCAGTTTGTTTAAGAACAATGCAGAGAGTGAGCTACTGGACTGAGTATCCTCAATTAGTTAATTCATACAGGACACAATACATATTTAAGGTAATATCAATAATTTCCATTACAGCAACAATTAGCCAATGCTGGGGTGTCATTGTGCTAGACACTGTGAAAACACAGAGTGAGACACAGTCCCTGCCTCAAAAAGCTTATGATCAGAGGTAGCTAAAGAAGGGACTTTCGTGGGCTACTCAACTCCAGGCAGCCTGGGTAGTTGAGCCACCATGAGAGGCAGCTCCCTGGGGAACTGGGGAGCTGGTTGCCCAGAGAGTCAGGGAATCCAAAGAGGCAGCTGCTTGGGGAGTCACAGAGCCTGGAAGCCCATGCTCCCTGCCAGGTGGGCTGCCAAGGAGCTGAGGAGTCCGGGGAAGCCGAACTCCATGCCAACCCACCAGACGGGAAGCCAGAGAGCTAGGAAGACCAGGGAGCCTGGCAGCTCTCCAAGTCAGCAACTGGGGAGCTGGGCAGCCTGGGAGTCCAGCAGCCAGCCAGGCACACAGCCTGAGAGAAGTGGACCCCAGGGAGCCTGCTCACAAGTGGATTGTCTGCCAGAAAACCAAGCAGGAAATTGTCGGAAGCTCTGACAGAATCGACATGGTCTCGGGGAACGTTTCAGTTCTGTCGCAGCAGCATTTTCCAATGGGACGCTCCATCAGAAAACGATCACCCATTTCTACCTGCAATCCCTACCGGTATTTCCCTGGTCATTAACCCGGACCGGGGAGATGGGAGCAGTGGCAAGAGCACTGGGCTGGGAGCCAGCCTCTGTTCCAGCCATGTCCTGCAGTGTGACCTTTGCACAAGCCCTGTCATCTCCCTCTGCGGTCTCAGTTCCTCCCTCTGTAAAAAGGGGAATCCTTTGAAAAGCACTTTGAGATTTGTGGGGGGAAAGTGCTACAGGGGACTGACCCAGAATCAGAGCATAGACTCTCATTGACTTCAATGCCCCTAATAGCGAAGCACTACTCCCATGCTGGCTTCAACAAACCCCAATGTTTACGACCCACCTGGAGCTGCCACTAGCAGCATCAGCAAGAAAACAGGAAAGAGGACATTCAGGATGCTCATGGCTGGTTGGTATCTCCTGTATAGGGAGAGAAGACAAGATGGTTAATAACATTTCTTAAACATGGGATTTTTGAAAGTGGCTTTCACTAGAATTTGTGCTTCTAAATCCCTTAAGCACCTTTGAAAATATCGCTACTAATGATTAACATAGAGGGCTAGGTCCTGCTCCCGTCAAATTAAATGGCAAAGCTCTCCTTGACTTTAATGGGAGCAGGATCGGGACCAGAGTCCATGTTCATTAGAGTTGCCTGGTAGAGATTATGATATCAGGGGAAGAGCATACCTGAGTTAATCTCTGATTACCTTGGTGGATACTACACAACACTCCTTAATGTCTCTCTGATCTCATAACTCTGCTCACAGTACAAGCCTTACTTACACTTACTCAGCACCTATTGTTATGTATAAGAAGTTAACCTGCCTCACGATTGGCTGAAAACAACCATGTGACATGTCAAGACATTTCCTTGATCTACCTCATTGGGCACTGGCTAATGATCATATCTGCCCAACTCCGCCTCCTAACTGGCTGCTCTGCCGACCTTCCCAGTGGAAGTAACGGTGAAGGAAATAAGAGAATATGAAACAATGCATTGGGCCAACTTCATGGAGCTAGGTCAGTTTGCAGCTGAGGATCTGGGGCCAGATTTTGAAAGGTATTTAGGCACCTAAGGATGCAGCTAGATGTTTACTGGGGGTTTGAAAAGTGCTGACACACCTAATTCCCACTGAAGTTAGTGGGCTTTAGGCACATAGGCACTTTTGACTTCACAATATACTGACTTCATAATTCAGTTAATGTCCAGATTCATTGTCCCTCCAGGCCCATAATTATTTTGCTGGTGTCACTAGTTATTTTTCAGATCAAACCCAGCTGATAAATAACCGCTTATTTTTCATGGGCCTTCCTGTGTTGTAGAAATGTTCTTTCTGTGGCTGGAAGCTCACAAGATAACATGTGGAAGGGTTATCATGCATACAGAGTATTCTGGTGCCTCACATGTTCCTGGCAGAGAGCTCTTTGTGTGGTCCCTCTTGGGGGAACTTTTATGTGGGTTCTTTACTGGCACAAAGAGATGCACGAAGAGGAGGCAGGTGATGACGTTAAGACCTTTCTGCGGGGTTGAAGGAAGGGCCCCTGCTGCAGCAGCCTTGTCCCGAGTCTGGCAACACTTCAGACAGATGGAGTGGCCAGGCTATCCAGCCACAGACCTAGAATGCCGCCTGGTGCCCAGGGGTGGGGCTGGGGGGGAAGAATGCACAGGAAACAGCCCCAGTGGAATTGTCTCACCAGGTGGCATAAGGACCTTTATGCCACACTGCATCACCAGAGTACACATCGGCCACTGCCACCTGCCAGGGTGAATGGGGCTGATTGCACACAACCTTGGTAAATGGCATTCCCGGGGGGGTTGTGACCAGCAAGTGTGTCATAGGAGAAGTGTGGGAGTAGGTATGGGGGCAAAAGGACCAGCCTGCTGAGTTTGACCATCATGAGTTGGAAGCAAAGGCAGTCCCTCTGCACTAGGCAGATGCCCGCATGGTGAAGAAGTGGATCCTAACAGTAAAGCAAGAGGGTCTTTGTGTAGGTACTTGTGGAAGGCAGAGTGCTGGGTAAAGGCCTCAAGCTTCCCAGGAGGCTCCATGGTCTAGTGCGGTTGTGCTCAACCAGGGACCTGGGGCCCCCTGGAGGGCTGCGAGCAGGTTTCAGGGGGTTCGCCAAGCATGGCTGGCATTAGAGTTGCTGGGGCCCAGGGCAGAAAGCCAAAATCCTGCCACCTGGGACTGCAGCCCAGAGCCCTGAGCCCCACAGCCCAGGGCTGAAGCCGAAGCCTGAGCAACTTAGAATCATAGAATCAGAATATCAGGGTTGGAAGGGACATCAGGAGATCATCTAGTCCAACCCCCTGCTCAAAGCAGGACCAATCCCCAACTAAATCATCCCAGACAGGGCTTTGTCAAGTCTGACCTTAAAAATATCTAAGGAAGGAGATTCCACCACCTCCCTAGGTAACTCATTCCAGTGTTTCACCACCCTCCTAGTGAAAAAGTTTTTCCTAATATCCAACCTAAACCTCCACCACTGCAACTTGAGACCATTACTCCTTGTTCTGTCATCAGCTACCACTGAGAACAGTCTAGATCCATCCTCTTTGGAACCCCCTTTCAGGTAGTTGAAAGCAGCTAACAAATCCCCCCTCATTCTTCTCTTCCGCAGACTAAACAATCCCAGTTCCCTCAGCCTCTCCTCATAAGTCATGTGTTCCAGTCCCCTAATCATTTTTGTTGCCCTCCGCTGGACTCTTTCCAATTTGTCCACATCCTTCTTGTAGTGTGGGGCCCAAAACTGGACACAGTACTCCAGATGAGGCCTCACCAATGTCGAATAGAGGGGGGCTTCACAGGGCCCCCTATTGTGTGGGGCCCCAGGTAATTGCCCGCCTTCCTACCTCCTAACAACGGCCCTACAGAAAAACAGTTGTTGCGGCACAGATGGTCTGTGGAGTTTTTATAGCATGTTGAAGGGGGGCCTCAGAAAGAAAAAAGTCGAGAACCCCTAGCCTAGTGGATAGGTCACTGGGACTCAGCTGACCTCAATGTGGAGAAGTAGGAAACGTATTTATTATTGTCCTTTGTGTTGTTATGAGTGGGGTGAAACCTCATTATGGATCATGTTAAAACCTCAGTGGGATTGACGGGGGTGAACACACACTTCAATTAATATAACTGTAAAGATAAGTTAACCACAAGCTCCTGCCACTTAAGAGAAAAGGGATTGTGAACCCACACGGAAGTTTTTGGGCTGAGTGACTGGGTGGGGTTTGGCTGAGTATTGTTTTGGGTAGGTATGTGAGAGAGAGGGGCAGAGGCAAAAAGCAAGAAAGCCAAGAAGTAGCACGATGTGACCCTGGAGAAAGCTAGAGAAAGAGATTTTGCGTCTGTTGGCTACAGAGGCTTGGAGCTGGAAGCTAAGATTCTGCAACATTTGTTCTTGGTTCCTGCTGCAATCAGAGGAGCAGGACTTTGTACTTTACTTGTAAATAGACAAGACTGCATCAAAGAAAATGCCAGACTGTCAATGTCTACTTCCAGAGCCTTGCACTTCATCTATCCACTTGGGTCAAAAAGGGACAACAATATCGTGGTAGCACCTGGGGCCCCAACCATGGACCAGGCCCCCACCATGCTAGGTGCTGTACAAACACGGAACAAAAAGATGGTCCTTGACCCGAGAAGTTTACAGTCTTAGGTCCTGATCCTGCAAACACTTACACACGTTTAATTTTAGTGCTGTGAGTCACCTGAAGTCCGTGGAGCTATTCACAGTAGTGAAGTGCCTGAGGCCTAGTCTACACTACGAGTTTATGTCGGATTTAGCAGCATTAAATTGAATTAACCCTGCACCCGTCCACACAACGAAGCTATTTTTTTTTACACAAAGGGCTCTTAAAACCGATTTCTGTGTTCCTAAACAAGGGGATTAGCGCTGAAATCGACATTGCCGTTTCAAATTAGGGTTAGTGTGGACGCAATTCGAAGGTATTGGCCTCCGGGAGCTATCCCACAGTGCACCATTGTGACCGCCCTGGACAGCACTCTGAACTCAGATGCACTGGCCAGGTGTACAGGAAAAGCCCCGGGAACTTTTGAATCTCATTTCCTGTTTGGCCAGGCAAGCTTATCAGCACAGGTGACCGTGCAGAGCTCATCAGCACAGGTGACCATGCAGTCCCAGAATCGGAAAAGAGCTCCAGCATGGACCGAACGGGAGGTACTGGATCTGATCGCTGTATGGGGAGAGGAATCCGTGCTATCAGAGCTAAGTTCCAAAAGACGAAATGCCAAAATCATTTCAAAAAATCACCGAGGCCATGCGGGGCAGAGGCTACAGCAGGGACGCAACACAGTGCCGCGTGAAACTTAAGGAGCTCAAACAAGCGTACCAGAAAACCAAAGAATCAAATGGATGCTGCAGGACAGAGCCCCAGACATGCCACTTCTACGCTGAGCTGCATGCAATTCTGGGGGGGCCGCCACCACTACCCCACCCCTGTCCGTGGACTCCAACGATGGGGTACTCTCCGCCATGCCTGAGGATTTTGCGGATGGGGAAGATGAGGAGGAGGAGGAAGAGCTTGAGGAGAGCACACAGCACACCGTTCTCCCCGACAGCCGGGATCTTTTTATCACCCTGACTGAAATACCCTCCCAACCCAACGAAGCCGGAGAAGGGATCTCTGGTGAGTGTACCATTTTAATATAATACATGTTATAAAAGCAAGTGTTTTTAAATGATTAAGTAGCCCTGAGGACTTGGGGTGCATTCGTGGCCAGTACAGCTACTGGAAAAGTCTGTTAACGTGTCTGGGGATGGAGCGGAAATCCTCCAGGGACATCTCCGTGAAGCTCTCCTGGAGGTACTCTAAAAGCCTTTGCAGACGTTGATGTTGGTGAAACGTCCCTTGTGATCCACCAGTGCTTGCAGCACCCACTGAAAAGTACCCCTTGCGGTTTATGTACTGGCTGCCCTGGTGGTCCGGTCCCAAGACAGGGATATGCGTTCCGTCTATAGCCCCACCACAGGTAGGGAATCCCATTGCAGCAAAGCCATCCACTATGACCTGCACATTTCCCAGAGTCACTACCTTTGATAGCAGCAGCTCAATGATTGCATTGGCTACTTGCATCACAGCAACCCCTACAGTAGATTTGCCCACTCCAAATTGATTACCGACTGATCGGTAGCTGTCTGGCATTGCAGGCTTCCACAGGGCTATCGCCACTCGCTTGTGAACTGTGCGGGCTGCTCTCATCTTGGTATTCTTGCGCTTCAGGGCAGGGGAAAGCAAGTTACAAAGTTCCATGAAAGTGCCCTTATGCATGCGAAAGTTTCGGAGCCATTGGGAATCATCCCAAACCTGCAACACTATGCGGTCCCACCACTCTGTGCTTGTTTCCCAGGCCCAGAATCGGCATTCCACCATGTCATAAATATAAAGGGAAGGGTAAACCCCTTTAAAATCCCTCCTGGCCAGAGGAAAAATCCTCTCACCTGTAAAGGGTTAAGAAGCTAAAGGTAACCTCGCTGGCACCTGACCAAAATGACCAATGAGGAGACAAGATACTTTCAAAAGCTGGGAGGAGGGAGAGAAACAAAGGGTCTCTGTCTGTCTATATGCTGCTTTTTGCAGGGGATAGACCAGGAATGGAGTCTTAGAACTTTTAGTAAGTAATCTAGCTAGGTATGTGTTAGATTATGATTTCTTAAAAGGCTGAGAAAAGAATTGTGCTGAATAGAATAACTATTTCTGTCTGGTATCTTTTTTGTAACTTAAGGTTTTGCCTAGAGGGATTCTCTATGTTTTGAATCAAATTACCCTGTAAGGTATCTACCATCCTGATTTTACAGAGGGGACTTCTTTACTTCTATTTACTCCTATTTCTATTAAAAGTCTTCTTGTAAGAAAACTGAATGCTTTTTCATTGTTCTCAGATCCAAGGGTTTGGGTCTGTGGTCACCTATGCAAATTGGTGAGGCTTTTTATCCAACATTTCCCAGGAAAAGGGGGGGTGCAAGTGTTGGGAGGATTGTTCATTGTTCTTAAGATCCAAGGGTCTGGGTCTGTAGTCACCTAGGCAAATTGGTGAGGCTTTTTACCAAACCTTGTCCAGGAAGTGGGGTGCAAGGTTTTGGGAAGTATTTTGGGGGGAAAGACGTTTCCAAACAGCTCTTCCCCAGTAACCAGTATTTGTTTGGTGGTGGTAGCGGCCAATCCAAGGACAAAGGGTGGAATATTTTGTACCTTGGGGAACTTTTTGACCTAAGCTGGTAAAGATAAGCTTAGGAGGTTTTCATGCACATCTGTACCCTAGCGTTCAGAGTGGGGAAGGAACCTTGACACACCGCATGAACCTGCCCCATTA
Source organism: Natator depressus (assembly GCF_965152275.1). NCBI lineage: Eukaryota > Metazoa > Chordata > Testudines > Cheloniidae > Natator > Natator depressus. The sequence continues at coordinate 12,666,486 of NC_134236.1, read as the reverse complement.
GCACCATGATTTCCAAATTGCTGGGGGCCGCAGTTTTAGAGAAATCTGTGTTCATGTCCTTATCATGGCACTTCGGTCGCCTCCTTGCCTGATTTTTCAGGTGCTGGTTCTGCATGATAATGTGCGAGGTGTTTACAAAGGTCATAACTGCTGCAGTGAGCTGAACGGGCTCCATGCTTGCTGTGCTATAGCGTCTGCTCGGGCAATCCAGGGAAAAGGGCGCGAAATGATTGTCTGCTGTTACTTTCATGGAGGGAGGGAGGGTTGATTGACAACATTTACTCATAACCACCCACAACAAATTTTTGGCCCCATCAGGCATTGGGAACTCAGCCCAGAATTCCAATGGGCAGCAGGGACTGCGGGAACTGTGGGATAGCTACCCACAGTGCACCGCTCGGAATGTCGATGCTTGCCACGGTACTGTGGACGCACACAGCCAAATGAATGTGCTTCGTGTGGACGCATGCACTCGACTTTATACATTCTGTTCCCAAAAATTGACTTCTGTAAAATCGGAGTACTTTCATAGTGTAGACATGGCCTGAGTGTTTAAATGATTGGGGTGTAGGTAAATATCTCCTTCCGATCCATCTGCTAGAGTCAGAGGGCTGCAGTTCATGTTAATGTAGTCCTGTCCAAAGGCTAGTAAGGTCTACACTATCTGAACCTTGTCATTTGGTTTTGGGACTGCTGCCCTACCTGCACACTGTTCAACTGGGGTGTCCACTCTGGGGTGTCCCTAGCCTGTTTACCAGAAGCTGGGAATATGCAACAGGGGATGGATCACTTGACGATTACCTCTTTTGTTCATTCCCTCTGGGGCACCTGGCACTGGCCACTGTCAGAAGACAGGATACTGGGCTAGATGGACGTTTGGTCTGACCCCGTAGGGCCATTCTTATGTCCTTATGAAATGAAACCCATCTGCTCCATGCGGCTGAGCTCCCCTTTCACCCTGAGTGCTCTCCCCTCTCCTAGGTGTCAACAGAGCTACAGAGCAACTGGCTTTGCCTCTGGTATAAATTTAATGTAGGATTCTCCCTCATTCCCCCACTGTCAGACGACAGGATATTGGTGAGATGGACCATAGGTCGGACCCAATATAGCAGTTCTTATGTTCCCCGGCCTTGGAATAATTTTGGGAATCTCTTTCTAATCTCACATTCTAGTCCATGGAGACTGGTTCTATTCTTCTAATTAGGCCAAGGGCTGTGATTCCCAGGTGGCCAGGTAGAGCAGTGCCCAGGTCATCTGCAACACAGACCTCTTGGGATATAGCCTTTTCTCCACATTTCTGAGTGACCAGAATTTTTCCGTTCACATTTAATAGGGACTGTCTGGGGCCTTGCAATATCCGTGATGGCCCTTGATAATTCTCTGTGCTCAGAGTGAGTTTTTCTTCACTTGTGTGCTTCCATCTTATCCAAGGCCCCTTTAAGGCAATCTAGGGCCTCTGCTCTCATGTGGTAAGAGTAGTGATGGCTGATGAGCCCCTTTTCCATCCCAGAGGGGCAGAACCACCAGCATGGGATCTTCTTCTCCCCTAAAGAGGCAGGGCTGGCAACACACGATCCCCTAGTATTTATCCCAGCAGCTGGGATGTGGGTGCAACCCAGTGCCCTCTATTCCTCCTGCCACTCACACACAGAGTCCTCTACTGGACTGGCTTTAGCTGTTCACTCCCTTTTCCTCCCAACCCCCCTGAGCACTGAATCTTGATGTTAGCACTCCATTGAAAAGCATTGTGTAGTTCACTCCTCCCAGAGCTGTTTTTTCAGACTCTCTGCAGACTCAGGCAGACATCACCACATCAGTTACACTCAGGCCATGTTTTCAAGTTTTTCTTCACAGCCATGAAGTCTAGACAGTTACTTTTTTAAGATGAAAGCTGAGATTCTGACATAATTACATGACTCTAGGCGCTGTTGTAAGTTAGAGGAGAATCAGGATGTTCATTAAAATAAGCATAAGGATTGCAGCTGTACATACATTCTTTATGTGTTGGGTTTTTTAAATGGGAACCTCTGGAGATCACTAAATCCTGGCTACCCATTTCTTAAGCACAGCTGTTTTTTCTTGACAACTAATACTCTAAAAAGGACTTACAGTTAGAAGTCATGGTAATTAAGTAAGGGTTGGTAATCACTGGAACAATTTACAGGAGTTATGATAGAATCTCCATCACTGCCAATTTTTAAATCAAGATTGGATTTTTCTTTGAAAGATGCACTCTAGTTCAAACAGGAGTTATTTCAGGGCGGTTCTCTGGCCCGTGTTAGACAGGAGCGCAGACTAGATGATCACAATGGTCCCTTATGGCCTAAGAATCTATGAATCTATAACTCCAGGGGAAAAATAGTTACCTATGATAAGCCAGCCTCCAAGAAGCTACGAAGCCAGCCTCCAAGAAGATAAGAAGTGATGAATAGCTCTAAACTCTGTTGCAGCCAGTCAGGATGGAGTGATTTATAGATGCAATCTGATTGGCTAATAATACTCCAGCAGGTAGCTGGGCCTATTGTAAACAAACAATTGAGAGGGATTCTAGAGTTTTCACATGACTCTTTTCAGCCAATCACAAGACAGAATTTTATTCTTTTTTGTAATAATAGGGTTCTAAACAAGTGGTTGGCAGAGGCACGGTGGGCACTGTTGTGGTCACAGAGTATGGTGTGAGAGCAGTGCTGTACTATAGACTCCAGGTAATTCAACGGATCTACATCCTCTCCGCCTAATGCCATGAGCTTTGCTAGGAAAACTGTCCGAATTCAAGGGCTCTTTGTCTTTATCTCTTAAGGAACCCAGCATCAGTATCTCTCTTGTTTCTCTTCTTGGCAGTTTTTGCGGGGGTAGCAGCTGACCCTTAGCCAGCCACAGCATCTGGGAGTGGATCTGTTGTTGCCAGCTGAGCCTTTGGTTTGAAGCAAATCTGAAGGGCGTTGTGCTGTAAGTACCAGGTAACTCAAACTCAATTCATTTCATTCATTTGTATCTGCTCCCCTATTCGTGTGATTTGAGAGCACCCACAGATGTGCTAAGGACTCCTGATCCCAGGAGCTTGCAACCAACCTGGGGACAGAAGAGGCGAAGGTGACAAAGCGCGGGGAGGGCTGTAGGCAGGAGGGGAGGGGACACTGCCATGTGACTGTGGGGTTGTTCGGTTTGGGCATGTGAATGCCTGGGTGGTGCTGTGGGTTGGAGATGGGGGAGGGGTTGGCCTTTATATGAAAATGGGAAACAGGCAGATATTAGATGATGACATTTCATTCATTTGTATCGGCTTCCCCTGTTAGTGTAATTTTGAGAGCACCCACAGATGTGCTTAGGACTCCTGATCCCAGGAGCTTACAACCAACCTGCGGACAGAACAGGTGATGCAACAAATCTGGGCACATGAATGCCTGGGTGGTGCTGTGGGTTGGAGATGGGGGAGGGGTTGGCCTTTACATGAAAGTGGGAAACATGCAGATATTAGATGATGACAATTGTTGACTATTGTTGTGGGCATCAAGGCATAAACAAGAGAGGTTTAAATGAGAAGAAGATTATTCTTATTCTTATTTGTATTCCCATAGCTCCCAGGAGACCAAGTCATTGACCAGGATCCATTATGGTTCATGGGAGCATTAGCATCCTGCTCTTTACTGGGAAAATTGTGTCAATTTGGAGATCTGTGTTCATCTTTCAAGGAACCTCAGCTTCATTTTCTATCCATTCATCATCTATCTGTCTCTGTGTCTCTCTTTCTGTTGAGCTGTTTATACTGCACCTGTGGATATGTATCTGAGAGACTGTTTTGTCTTTATGTCTCCTCTCTCCAGTTTCTTGGTGAGTCCAGCTGACCGCAGACCATGAGGATTCTCTGCCTTCTCCTTGTTGTTCTCTCAGGGATCTCCCTGGCCACTTCAGGTAAGATGTAAATATTGGAGCTGTGCCAAACTTGGTTGTGCCAGTTCCCAAATGGTTCAACTAGGGGGTTAGGATGGAGGGGGAAAGCAGGTTAGCTTTGCAGGAGATCAGTCCCTGCAATTTGCACTTTGAATTTCAGGTTCCAATGGAGAATTAAAGTGAAACTCAGGGGGTGAAATCCTAGCCCCATTTAAGTCAATTACAAAATTCCCTTTGACGTCTCTGGAGCCAGGATTCGCCCTCAGTGTTCACTCTGGGTTTGAGTGATAATCACTCATGATTTCAACCCAGACCCACAATTTCCTCCCAAAAACTTTGGAGAGGGAGTCAGGGAGGGAACTCACTTGAAAATCAATCCCTGGCTGACCCAGAACAAGATACAGGTCTGTCCATGTGCAAAGTCTGGATTTGGGTCTGAGCTTCCCCAAAATTTAGGCAAAATATTTAGGCACATGTGCAGTCCTGCTGTGTTCAGGGCCCAAGTTCACCCAGAAGGTCAATGGCAGTGCTAGGAATAGAGCCCAGGTCTCCTGACTCCTAATCTAGTGCACTACTGGGCGAATCTTGTCTCTGGTTTAAATTTCTCCTGTCTGTTCTGATGCTCTTTATGAAAAATCTGACTTGTGGTCTGCTCCAAAGCCCCTTGAAGTCAATGGGAAGAGTTCAATGGACATTGGACTGGGCTGGTGAGTCTTTCTAGCACATCTGTGGGGCCATTTCCTCTGGGCCTTTGACCACACCATCACAACTGATATTGCCCTGCATTTGCAACTGTGACCATAGCTCTCTTCTTTGCGCAGCAAATGGCCAGCGGGTGACTCGATATCTCAACCACTGCCTACAGAGAGGCGGAACATGCCGATATGATGACTGCGATGATGGTGAAGTGCAGATCGGCACCTGCTACCATCATACCATGGTATGCTGTCGGGATTAGGAGGTGATGCTGTCCTGAAGGAATCCCTTTTCAACAGCCACCTAAACCTCTGCTCTTCTTCTTCTTTAATTAAACGTATACTGTTACATTACATTTCCTTAATAATAATAAATACTAATAATAATAGTAATTAATAAATATTGCATTCCTACAGGGGCACGTATGTTTCTCTTTTATTCTTCTCCATAGAGATCGTAGAAGTCATTCTGGGCTTGTGAAGTGGCTTTAGTATAGGTGGAAATATGTTTGACTCCCACTTTGCAGACTCTTTTCACTGATAGAGCCGGGTACGGTGGTCTTAGTGCAAATGAGAATCAGGCCCCCAGGTTCAAGCAACCTCTTCTATCTTAGGGATTTACCTGGTCCCCATGACTATAATATCTGAGCACCTCACACGATGGAATGTGTTTATTCTCACGACACCCTTTTCTGGCAGGAACAGGCCCATATCCCCTTTTTACAGATGGAGAGTCGAGGCACAGCAAGGCAGGTTACACTGCAATCAGAGATGTGATTGTAGCTTATGTAGACAAATCCACACTGGTTCAGGCAAGACAAGCTAGAATAACAGTAGTAGCGAAGCTCTGGAAGAATGGGCTTGCCTCTCAACAGCACACCCACGTTCCCTGGGGGCTTGTACTTGGGTGGCTAGCCCATGCGACTGCAGTTTCACTGCTGTTGGTCCCCAAGCTAGGTAGATTAGAGCTGGCTCAGGTGGGTCTACACATGCTCCAGTCACACTGAAGACATTCCCTGAGTGACACGGAAAGTCTGTGGTGGAGTGGGGACTTGAACACCAGCCTTTGCTGTCCCAGGTTAGCACCCCAGCCGCTGGACAAGTCTTCGTCCCTCAGCCCAGCAAACTAATACAAATACAGCCATGTATCTAATACGTTGTTTGGGGAGTGGTCCTGCTTTGAGCAGGGGGTGGGACTAGATGACCTCCTGAGGTCCCTTCCAACCCTGAGATTCTATGATTCTATGACACTCTCATCTGGTCCAGTGACTACAAAGATGGTCCACACAGCAGCTGTTTTCACAACAGTCATGTTTCTGTGTCCGCACCTACCATACTACCTAACTGGGTTTGTACCAGTGCATCCTGGGCAGCTATCCTAACCTGTGTTGTCAGGGAAGCCTTGCTTCGGAGAGAGCTAGGAGGAAGGTGGACCAGCCTGGTTACCCAGGCACTTGTCTCCCCAGACACACAGCAAAATGACAATGTTATGATGCAGTTACAGGAAGTCAGCGACAGTCCAGCCTAATCCCTGTCAAGGCCAACCTATGGACAGTGGCCACAGCTCCTGACCACGCGCGCGACCTTGTGTGGGCACATGAGCCGGGGTTACAGCCACCCACGTCACAAACGGTAGAGCCTTAGTCTCATGTACATTGAGACCCTTTGGCAGTATAAAGCGGACAGTGACACCCACCAGCGGGATTGTGAAGCAGGCCTTAGTGTAACTAGCAAGCAAACCCTTTGGGTAGAAAAGGCTCCAAAGCCCAATGGCAAGAACAAGGTATTGAGCTCCTCCACGTGCACCACCCAGGTAACTCGGCACAGTCACGAGGGGTCTGTGATCTCTCTGGGGGCCGACGCACCTCTCCTCATATCGCAATGGGAGCTGCACCCACCCAGGGCAATCCCCACTTCAGCTCACCCAGCTGTCCCTAGCACCGTGCAAGGCAGTCGGGTACAGACGAGTGAGCGGATACAACTCTGTGGGACACAACAGGCTGCACAAAATAGCACTGTCACAGGGTGACTGGCCCCTTTAAGGGGAGATGGGGCCAGCCCCACCTGGGCCACAACTGATTAGCAGCCTGTGGGGACAGGACTAAGGGGGTCAGATGATAGCTTAACGAAAACCTGGGCCCAGGGTGCCAGAAGGCGGTGGGGGCCCATGGCCCTCCCACTTTTCCCTGGCCGTAAGGGCAAGCGACAGGGGAGGAGGAGGAGAGGAGCGAGCGGTGCAGGGGGGTCTTGGGGGAAAGAGGCAGCACGGGAGCAGGGCCTTGGGGAAAAGGCAGTGTGGGAATGGGGTCTTGGGGGATGAGGCAGTGCAAGGGTGGGGGCTCAGGAGCAGCACGGTGTGGGAGGGTGGGGCCATGGTTCAGGCGCCTGTGCCACCCTCCCCTCCCACTTTTAGGGTGCTTTCGCCGCTCCTGCCTGGGCCTCATGAAAGGGCTGAACGAGATCAGTCTGGTGTGGGTGGAATTGCAGGCAGGCTCACTCGTTCCTGTGGCAGGCCCTGAATCAGGGTCTGCAGGAGGCTGGTTATGCCAGAGGAACCAGCCTGGAGGCCACTGCTCTCGACAGCAACAGGGGAGGGACTGTTACCTGTGGGCCTATGTCAGGTCAGGGAGCAAAGGGAAAGAGTTACATAGAGAACTTCTGAAAGGGTTCCCGAAGGAGCTGCTGAAAGCCCAGAAGGACAGGCCAAAGAAAGGGGAGTTGAGCAATGCTGACCCCAAGAGAACATAAGAACGGCCATACTGGGTCAGACCAAAGGTCCATGTAACCCAGTATCCTGTCTTCCGACAGTGGCCAGTGCCAGGTGCCCAAGAGGGAAAGAACAGAACAGGTAATCATCAAGTGACCCATCCACTGTCACCCATTCCCAGCTTCTGAAGACTCTACAAGCCAGGGAGACCACGACTCAGAAACACAGGCCCCAAGAAAGAGGGTTGTTCAACCCTGAACCTGAGGGAGAGACTACAGGCCAGGGTGGCTTGGAGTCTGGGTGGAAGAAAGACTTCCTTTCAAGTTTATCTGGATTTAATAAGGTAAAACCCCAGCAGAGGCATCTTATGTTATGTCTTTGGACTGTGTGGAGTTCTGGCAAGGAGAAACTGAGGCAGGGAATGCAAGCAGTGTGATACTGGAGCACAAGGGGGCATTATGGGGTGGCCACACCTATGATGGGCACATTTACATAGTCGTTCCTCACCTCGGCTTATCACAGGGCAGGCCAAGATTAAACACACAACATATCCCCAGTGGTCCTTGCCAGGCCCGGGCAGCAGAGTTCAAGTTGTGGGGCAGGGCTGGTGGGTGTTCACCCTGCATTTCCTGGTTTTCAGAGGTTGGAGTATATTGGTGCACTCTGGAAGGGTACTTGGCTCTGCCTTAACTCTGCGTCAATGAAGTTTGTAGGCAGGGAATAGCCTCCTACTCGCAGTCAAAGTCATCGTGTTTGAGGTGATGCGTCGTCCCTGAACGAGAGCCTGATTAAGCCTCATGTGGTGATGAGTAATTCCTGTGCCCTTGCTCCAGCCCTGCTCCAACTCCATCCTTGTTCCCCATCCTGCTTCAGCCCTAGCCTTGATCTGATTCCAGCCTTGTTCCCAGTTCTGCTTCAGTCTTGATCTAACTCCAGCCTTGTTCCCAGTCCTGTTTCAGCCTTGATCTGACTCCAGCCTTGTTCCCAGTCCTGCTTCAGCCTTGATCTGATCCCCTCCTTGTTCACAGTCCCACTCCAGCTCCAGCCTTGATCTGACTCCAGCCTTGTTCCCAGTCCAGCTCCAGCTCCAGCCTTGATCTGACTCCAACCTTGTTCCCAGTCCTGCTCCAGCTCCAGCCTTGATCTGACTCCAGCCTTGTTCCCAGTCCTGATCCATCTCCAGGCTTGATCTGACTCCAGTTTTGCTCCCAGTCTTTCACCAGCCCTGCCCTTGCTCCAGCCTAGCTCTTGCTTTTTTGCACACCTGTGCTTGACTCCTGACAGCAGCACCAATTGCCACCACACTCACCATTAGGCATGACTGCCACTGCTCTAACCACTAGGCCTGACCACCACATATTGGTTTCTGGCACCATATCTGCAAACCAAATCTTTGACATGCCACTAAATTCTTTTCAAGCAGCTGTCAGTCAGGCTCAGGCTGGCACTTGTCTACCAGCTCTTCCTCTCCTCTCACCTGTAGCAATAATGGTAAAGAAATGAACCCAATAACTTCACTGAAATGAGTATCTAAGACGGGAACACGAAGAAGGGGTCAGTCGCCACTGCAGATACAGCCCCCTTCTGACTGGTCAGGATAGTAGATGCTTTTGAATATAACAGGCCACTAACCATGGACAGATGAGCTGTTCTATTCAAGACATACTTGCTCGACTCTGCGACAGACGCAGATACTTTGCCCTGCACCCCCACCTCTGAAGTGGGCTTTTTTTGACCAAAAGGTGTGGGCAAGTTGTCATGGCTCATAAAGAATAGCTGGGAACATAAAGACAGAACCCTACATTTTCAAGTAATTCATTTTTGGGTGCCCAACATGAGACCCTTTACAAGGACTTGATTTTCAGAAAGTTCTGAGCACCAGTCTTCTGATAATCAGGCCCCTTTAAGGTGTCTCAAGCTGGGCACTGAAAAAATCAGGACACCAAAATCACTAGTCACTTAAATTCAGCTCTTCTGAGTCCCACACCAGTGTCTTAACCAGGAGACCATCCCTTCCCTCTGCTTATAGATAGGACTTCCTCTGCTATTTAGCAAATGTGCAGGTGATGAATTAGGCTTTTAGAGTTCCTTTGAGCCTAACTCATGAGCCCTGGAGCTCGCATTTTCACTTATGCAGATCTGAGCCCTAGAGCTCCCGAGAAGGCTTTTGAATGGCTGCCAACTTGCAATTCATTGTTGTATGCAGTGTTGTTGTAGCCCTCTTGGTCCCAGGATATTAGAGATATATAGAGATATATATTTTATTGGACCAACTTCTGTTGGTGACAGAGGCAAGCTTTCGAGCTACACAGAGCTCGTCTTCAGGTCTGGGAAAGGTACTCAGAGTGTCACAGTTAAATACAAGGTCAAACAGATCATAGAATCTGAGAATCATAAGACTGGAAGGGACATCTAGAGATCATCTAGTCTAGTCCCCTGCACTCATGGCAGGCTAAGTATTATCTAAACCATCCCTGAGAGGTGTTTGTCTAACCTGCTCTTAAAAATCTCCAATGACAGAGATTCCACAACATCCCTAGGCAATTTATTTCAATGCTTAACCCTCCCCACACACCTCACCCCCGACAGTTGGGAAGTTTTTCCTAATGTCCAGCTTAAAGGGCCCTCACTGTAATTTAAACCCATTGCTTCTTGTCCTATCCTCAGAGGTTAAGGAGAACAACTTTTCTCCCTCCTCCTTGTAACAATCTTTTATGTACTTGAAAACTGTTATCATGTCCCCTCTCAGTCTTCTCTTTTCCAGACTAAACAAACCCTTTTTTTTTTCAATCTTACCTCAGAGGTCATGTTTTCCAGACCTTTAGTCACTTTTGTTACTCTTCTCTGGACTTTCTCCAATTTGTCCACATCTTTCCTGAAATGTGGTTCCCAGAACTAGACACAAATACTCCAGCTGAGGCCTAATCAGAGCGGAGTAGACCGGAAGAATTACTTCTTGTGTCTTGCTTACAACACTCCTGCTAATATATCCTAGAATGATGTTTGCTTTTTTTGCAAAAGTGTTACATTTTTTACTCATATTTAGCTTGTGATCCACTATGATCTCCCGATCGCTTTCCACAGTACTCCTTTCTAGGCAGTCATTTCCCATTTTGTATGTGTGCAGCTGATTGTTCCTTCCTTAGTGGAGTACTTTACATTTGTCCATATTAAATTTCATCCTATTTACTTCAGACAATTTCTCCAGTTTGTCCAGATCATTTTGAATTTTAATCCTATCCTCCAAAGCACTTGCAACCTCTCCCAGCTTGGTACTGTCTGCAAATGGTAGAAGTGTCCTCTCTATACCAATATCTAAATCACTGAACAGAACCGGACCCAGAACTGGTCCCTGCAGGACCCCACTCGATATCCCCTTCCAGCTTCATTGTTTAGCATAAGTAGTTAGCACATATTCTCAGGGACCATTCAAGGTGAAGTAGACCATTAACACATCTACAGTCATAGCACAAAAATGGGGGGCTAGTGGGTTACAGATTGTGGTAACAAGTCATAAATCCAGTGTCTTTATTAAGACCACGATTTTTAATCTCTAGTAAAGCTAGGAATTTACGCTCCCAGCTTGTCTTTTGAAAGTGTTGTGTAGGTTTTGTTTGAGGAGGAGGACTGAGAGGTCAGATATAAAGTGATTTCTTTGTGAAAAGTAACAAGGAGTCCGGTGGCACCTTAAAGACTAACAGATTTATTTGGGCATAAGCTTTCGTGGGTAAAAAACCACTTCTTCAGATGCATGGAGTGAAAATTACAGGTGCAGGCATTATATAATGACACATGAAGAGAAGGGAGTTCCTCACAAGTGGAGAACCAGTGTTGACAGGGCCAATTCGATCAGGGTGGATGTGGTCCACTCCCAATAATAGATGAGGAGGTGTCAATTCCAGGAGAGGCAAAGCTGCTTTTGTAATAAGCCAGCCACTCCCAGTCCATATTCAAGCCCAAATTAATGGTGTTAAATTTGCAAATGATTTTTAGTTCTGCTGTTTCTCTTTGAAATATGTTTCTGAAGTTTTTTTGTTCAAGTATAGCTACTTTCAAGTTATAGAATATCCAGGAAGATCGAAGTGTTCTCCTTCTGGCTTTTGTATGTTACCATTCCTGATGTCTGATTTGTGTCAATTTATTCTTTTACATAGGGACTGTCCGGTTTGGCCAGGGTACATGGCAGAGGGGCATTGCTGGCACATGATGGCTTATATAACATTAGTAGACGTGCAGGTGAATGAGCCTCTGATGGTGTGGCTGATGTGGTTGGGTCCTCTGATGGTGTCACTAGAGTAGATATGGGGACAGAGTAGGCAATGAGGTTTGCTACAGGGATTGGTTCCTGGGTTAGTGTTTCTGTGGTGTGGTGTGTAGTTGCTGGTGAGTATTTGCTTCAGTATTCACGCACAGGTCATCTGATGTTTTTGTCTTTTATCATGTTCCTATGTGAGTTCATTCAAGAGCGTAATGATTTTCTGGTTTCACCCATATAGTGCCCCCTAGCCACTTGGTTATCTCCTTTAGCATCAATATCCTTATGGGTTTTGATGGACAGGTTTGGGTTCTTCTGGATCCCACCATCCACTCAGCAGGGTGTAACTTGTTTTTCTTCCCATATGAATTTATTTGGTGGTGCCTCTACTCACCTGGCTTCTTCCTGGCAGGGTCACCAGGGCACTTGGGAGGAAAATTCTAACACAGGGTAACTTACTTTCCAGCTAGTTGGAGTCTTCCAAGAAATAACACAAACACATACAGTATATTTAACACAGTAATTATATTATACATAAGATAAATATAAATATAATATAACAACAGGGTTCACCATATGTGATGTGCAATCTTGCTGTATCCATGTTGGCCTCAGGATATTAGAGATGCAAAGTGGGTGAGGTCATAGCTTTTATTGGACAAACTTCTGGTGGAGAGAGAGACAAGCATTTGAGCCACGCAGAGCTCTTCTTCAGGTCTGGGAAACAAACTCAAAGTTTGTTAGAAGAGCTTTGTGTAACTCAAAATCTCATTTCTCTCACCAACAGAAGTTGGTCCAGTAAAAGATTTTACCTCATCCACTTTGTCTCTCTAACTTGCAGTTCATCAGATCAGATCCCTTTGGACTGCAACAGTCATGTCTGAAGGGGAGGAAATTCCTTCTGTGCAGCTGGCTGCTGATGCATTGGGAAGTCTGACAATTGAAACTATGAGCCACTGTGTCGGAGACATGGGAAAGCCAATGATCAATGATGGCGGAGCAAGTAAAAAGTCTGAATTCATGATGATTTGTGTGTGTGTTCCCTTTCCACTTATTGCTTCCTGCACCCTGTTCTGGTTTGTTTCCTGCTCTCTGAACTCAGTGTTTCAATTCCTGTCTTGTGTGTATGTGTCCATCATGTTGTGCGTGGTTACGCAGAACCAGCTGCTATATACCTGCCACTTGGACTGTTCTTATGTTTTGTTTAGATTGTTGCTGACCTAACTGGTTTATGGTTATAACATGTTTTGACTGGCCACCTCCCTGCATGTCTTGCTTTGGTTTCCTTGTGTTTGGGGATTGCTGTTCTGGGGTGCATCAGAGCATAACAGTATTGTTTTGAGCAGCACCACTGGGTCAGAACGACATTAAACAGAGTGCTAAGCAGGAAAGCATCCACATGGAACCAGCATATACTTAATTCATGCCCACTTCCTCTCCGTACCCAGGACTCTAGCAAGCAGGTCTATATAAACACTGAGCCTCTTCACCTTTCTAAAACCTTGCTTTGAGCCACACTCCACTCCAGCCAGCCTTCAGCAATGAGGATCCCCTTTGGTTTGTTCTCATCTTCATATGCTTGGCTGCTCCAGGTAAGACCAAAAATGCCTAGGACTGTAAAGTGGAATATTTGGGAATGATAATGTAACAATCCAAGGAGAGACTAAACCCACCCAGGCCTGTGAAATACTCTAGTGCTGCCAGGGATACAGGCAGCAGATGGGAGGAGGCACAGGAGAATCCAGATGTTGGGGTAGCTCACAATCTCTTCTGATCTCCTGACTATAACATACCTCTTCTGTGCAATGCCGAAGAGGAGTGTTCTTGGAAGATTTTTGAATGAGAAGGGGGTGAAAGGGAATCATAGAATCATAGAATATCAGGGTTGGAAGGGACCTCAGGAGATCATCTAGTCCAACCCCCTGCTCAAAGCAGGACCAATTCCCAATTTTTGCCCCAGATCCCAAAATGGCCCCCTCAAGGATTGAACTCACAACCCTGGGTTTAGCAGGCCAATGCTCAGTGGCAATCTAGGATCAGTCTGTCCATAGGCGGCATCATGGAAAAAATGCATGGAAACAGGAGTGGGGAAAAGGTATGAACTGGGCAGAGCTGCCTTTGAACCCTGCAAGATCGGGCTCATATCCTGCTATTGATTTGGGACCTTTAAAGTGGCTCTTGAACCACTGCAAAACTTTGATGCTGTCCTTTAAGAAAGGGCTCCAACCACAAAGGCTCTGCTTGTGAGTTGCTACCAGGCATGTCTGGATCTGTGTAGGGTCACCATGCTGGGCAACACAATTCAGAGGCTCCTGCAGATGTGTACATATCAACACACCTTTTCTTTGTGCAGGAAATGCCCAGGGCTCAGAAGTATCCTGTAGACGTGCAGGTGGCCTTTGCCTAATGGGCAAGTGCATTCAGGCTGAACACCATGTTGGGTACTGCTTGCCTCCTATCATTCTGTGCTGTAAAAGTTTGACAGTAGACACCTAACGGGCAGAAGAATTCCGAAGAAGGTGGCCTGTCGCAAGAGGAGAAATCGCCACCATTCTCCTTGAGTCAGAAACAAGCAGTTGTTGAATCATGTCCCTTTGAAAGGAAAACGTGTCTTTCGGTGAGAGCTGTTCTCTTGGGTTTTGGCTGCAGAGATCCATCTGTGATCAGTTGAGTGTTGGCCAACATTTCACCAACTGTGCAGATGAGTTGCTCATCACAGCCACGTGGAAAAAACAACAATAATACTGTACTTCCCACTTGGCCCGCAGGCTCCTGGGGCAGGGAGTATGACTTCTGCTAGGTTCTATACAGCTGGTTACACTCACTTCATTATCGCTCTGTGGATCTGAGTAACAGCCTTACCGGCTGCTTCCAAAACCATGGCTGTAAAAGGAAGGCTTGTTTTTGGGAGCCAATTTTGAAAACGTGTGGGCAGTTTTGCTTCCACAATTCATATTTTTTATCTACCAGAATACCTGACTTGTGGGTGGCAGTGGGATCATTTTGTGCTTGTTGCTTTTACTGCGGCTTCCTAGGAAATACTGTAACTAGACTAGGAATGATTCAACCCTAATGTGTGTCATAAGCATTGTAACCATTGACATCTGGTAATTATCTGCTCTACACCCATTTTCAATATCATTTGTTCTGTCTTGAAAGGAATAAAACTGAAACTTCACAGAATGGTAATTGTCATTTGATGAGGATTTCCTGAGTGGTACTCCACATGACTTGTTTACAGTCTCATTGAAAGTCACTGGTAGAGTAGAGAACAGAACAAACATCTGCTGATACTCACTCACATGTGCTTTAACCACTAGACCACACAAGCAATCCGGAGGGGGAAGAATCAAACCTCTATCACACAGTCACCATTCACAGGGAGAACAGTCCCAGTGGAAGCTCAACTCTCAACCCCATTCTAGGGTTAGCCTCCAGCTTCCATCTGCTGATGCTGTGACACAAATCCAAGAGTCACCCTTGTAGGCAGGCAAGTGTGTATAATGTATGTCCCCTTCCCTTTTCTGGGGTGGACCAGACGCCAATGAGCACTGAGCAGAGCTTAAAGAAAAGCTAACCTCCTGCTGCGACAGTACAATGAAAAGAGACAGAGAGACTCAACCTTGCTATGCCAATACCCAAAGTGGTGTGCATGAACAGTGAATGCTCGACCAGCTTCTGTTCCTCCCTCCTGTGACTAGACCATGTGGAGAGAGAGCAAAACAAACAAGGCAAGTAGGCAAAGAAAAGCAGTGGGAGCAATGCCCAAGGACGACAGTGAGGAAAAACTTTAAAAGAGATCCCCTGATCTCCGTTGTTGAATATGCTGGTCCCACAGCCAGCTGCACCCCCAGCTAAGCTCGGTTCTAGCCTACTGCCAGCATCCTGCCCCAGGGACAAGAGACAGGATAATTGCTCTGGGCTGGATTGTGCAACCTTAGATACGCAGATAACCTCTTATGCAAATAGTCCCATTGAAGCCAATGGGTCTACCCACATGAGTGTTTACCAGGATGAGTAAGGGCTCACAGAAGCCTTACCCATTTCAGGGGTGATTGTGGTGGGTGGACTCCTTGCTGAAGATAGCCAGAGTGCTCCTGTACATGAGACAGACAGATGTTCCACATCTGCACTGTGCACTGTTATGGGGCCTGATCTGAAGCCCACTGAAATCAATAGAAAAGCTCTCATTGACTTCTATGGGTGCTCTGTGAGTACCCTTCCCAGGACATGCCTGTGCAATGATATTTGCACTTAGCTTAATTTAGCTGTCACAGAGCCTGATCCAATGTGCCCTGAAGTCAGTGGAAAGTTGAGGGAATTTTTCAATGAAACATTTTTTCATTGGCAAATGCAGGTTTGTTGAAACCAAAACTGTCTTTGGGAAAGGGTCAGCTTTGATGAATTTCACATTTCAAAAAAAAATGTTTCAACATTGTCAAAATGGGATGTTTTGAAATTGGGGGGGGGGGAGTGCTGTCTTTCAGGTCAAAATGACTTGTCATTTCACATTTTATGTTATTTTAGAGTAAAAAAATGTAAAAAAAAAGTATTTAAGATTGAAATAAAAACGAAACATTTGGAAATTATCAAAATGAAATGTTTTACTGACCCAACCCGAAATGTTTTTTTGGTTTTTTGGTTCATGAACATTTTCAGGATTTTGACTTTTTATCAGGATGGGAGAAAATGTTTGAAATCTCGAAAATGCTCACAGGCCAGGAAAACCATTTCCCCTAGTGAAAAGGTTCCCGTTCACTTCAGTGGGCAACGGAACTGAGGCTGGAATCTTGGCTCAGCGCTCTCTACTATTGTGACCCGGAGGGAACTCAGAATCGACGATAAGTGACAAACTCCATGTGCCGTGAACGCTTGCAGGTTGTCATGGCTTGTCCTCTTTTTCATAAGTATGCTGTGCCATAGAACTTGATTATTCTTATGTGATGCAATGTGAATAATTTACACACAAATCCTCCTCAAGAACAGTCCAAGGTGTTTTTAAGAGGGATTTGGAGTGGAAAATGTGGATCATGTTGTTATTAACAGTTGGTTCCATCATGAGTAAAGCCTGGCTTCCAGCTGCTTCCCCTTTTCTTCCTAAGAGCAGAGGACATTTGGAAGAGCTACTGAGTCAAATCAAATTAAAAAGCAATGAGCTCAGTAAAATTAGAGATCAATTAGTGCGAATCCCGTGCTCCTGCTGCCTTTTGGACACCTCAGTATATATAAACAGGCTTTTCGCCTTCATCGTTTAAAGAACTTCACTTCCAATCTCATTATTTCTCTCCCCTCCAGATTCCCTGAGACCCCAGTTGACCGTCAAGCATGAAGATCTTTTATCTTCTTTTTGCTGGTCTTTTCTTGGTCTCCCTGCCCAATCCAGGTAAAATTCCACTGTCTGAGACAGTAAACTGTTTGTAAGAGAGAAAACACAATGATCTAATGAGAAAGTGAACCCCGTTGCTCAGGCACTGCTCAGAACCAGTGAAATATCAGCAATAGTGGCTGAAATCCCCTTGAATCAATAACAAAACTCCCATTGACTTCGGGCCAGGACTTCCCTCATCACATGTAAGATCTTTAACAATGATTCAGTTTCAGTGCCTTGAGTCTCAGACCAAGATCTCACTGCTTCTGTAAACCTTTTTAAACTGAAGTTGTCCATCAGTTACACCGTCATTTACTTCATGTCCTATTAGAACAAATGCAGGCCCCAATCCTGCAACTGGACCCATGTGGGAGAAGTCAGTGGAACTCCACATGGATGCAGGGATCTATCCACATGGGTCTGATTGTTGGACTGGGAACTTAGTTTCAAACAGACTGGAAAGGTGTGTCTGGAGGCCAGACTTCTCCGAAGTTCCTAATGGCCTTCAGCTCACACTTGTTTCCTGTAGGAAATACACCAAAGACACGTTCTTAAATGACTGACATTTTCCAACTCGAACCATTTACTTCTCACCTTTGTATTCAATGTTTCTAATTCGAGTGTCTCATCTAGATTTTTAACCTCCATCTCTTTTGGTGTCTCATCGCAGTCTGAGCTGTGGCAGCTCAGAGCATGAAACGATGGTTATTTTTACAATGAAAAACCCAAGTCTGTATTTATTCCCAATCACCATTGCTGGTATCTAACCCCTGAGCTGAACCCTTTTTGCACTGGACTTGATTCTCCAGTGCCTGGTGCAGTCATTGATACCGGGGCAATGTGACCGCAAAATCGTAGCCCACTCACTCAGTAGTAGCCCACTCACTCAGTAGCTCACTCACTTATTACAGGAACAACTGACTGCACCAGGCATATGATATGGCCCAATGCATTTCATCATTTCCTTCTGCCAACAAACCTTAGGGTTTGGCAGGGAAGTGAAGAAAGAAGATTCTTTGTGCCAGATCCTCAGCTATGCCAGCATTCGTCTGCTAAGAACCTGTCTCTTTCTTTTCAAATGAATGTTAGGGCCAGGTTCACCCGCGTCCTCTTGCTGCTATGCATTGTTCTGGCAATAAAAGAAGCGATAAACTCAGCATAACTGGCTGGCAGAGCCATGTTTATGTTCTTTGTGTCTCCATAGCAGCACAAAGCAACCATAGCATACTGGGGAATCTGGCCTCTAGTATTTAAGGATAAAATTTTCAAGAGCATTTAAATGACTTAGGAGCCTAACTCCCATTTTCTAAAGTAGTTTAGGCATTGTGGATTTTCATTTAAAGTCAATGGGTCTTGGGCTTCTAAGTTACTTAGGCCCAGATTGTCAAAGGTATTTAGGGGCTTAAAGATGCAGATAGCGTTTTACCGTGACTTTCAAAAGCACCTAGGTGCCTAACTCCCATTGACTTCCAGCAGTTAGTTAGGCACCTCTCTGCATTTTTAGGCACCTAAATAACTTTTAAAATCTGGCCCTGAGGCACTTTTGAACATTTTACTCTAAGGTGTCACATCTATTTTCTTATTGGTCTGGGGCCTTACAGCGAGATTTCAGTCAATTTCCTTTTACAAATCTCTGAAGTTTTCTCCTTTAAGAAACTGCTCACGGTTATTCTCTTGTCCCGGTGGTGTCTTTGACACAGCTATAACTCGGTCTACGCTCCTCATTCAATGAGCCCACCAGTTTCCATTCTGCATTTGTATATGATGAATCCTTTCTTTGCATTCAGGGAATGGCCAGTTTGTCATTCTGGGTTGTTTAATCAGAGGCGGTTCCTGTCGTAGTGACAATTGCTATCTGGATGAAATGGAGATCGGGAGCTGCCTGAGGAGCAATAGGTTATGCTGCAAGAGAACATGATGAGGGACGCTGCTTACCTAGAGGCAGAACAAACCCAGCCAAAGACTCTGGGCATCGGGAGAAATCTGGGCCGGACACATTTAACTAAATACAAACTGCTACATCATGTAGCCTTAATAAGAAAGAAGTACTGAATGTCTGTGATGGAGTGTAAATGATTTATTCTCCTCTACATGGACCCATTTGCCCAAGTGTTTTAACTTCAGGCGTTGCCACATGCACACAGACTTTCAAGTGTAACTCTTCTGCCATGTGGAACCAGCTGCAGTCAGGGCCGGATTCAATATCTAGGGATTCCTTTCCATTGATACAACACAGAACCAGCTCAAGCCCCCACCCAGTAACCTGGGACATTTACACACCACCCCGGGGTGCCTCTGAGAGGCAATACTTCCCCACTCTCAAGCACAGAGTCTGAGTGTAGAAAATAAACTTTTAATTAAAGGAGGGAAGTAACTCGGTGTTAATTTGGGAAAACACCACAAACAGGGTTCATAAACATAAACTATGAGTAAAAGACCCAACCCCAAGTGAGTTGGGCAGTGTCCTTTTCCCCTTGGAGTCTCAATTCCAGCAACACAAAAGTCCCTTTCAAGTGTCCGACCCATCTCTGCACCCCACTCACACTTGCTGTCCTTGGTCATTGCAGACCCAGAGTTCAGAGGTGCATCTGCAGAGTTCACCTCCCTCCCTGGGTGGGGTAAAGAGGTACCTTGCTTGTGCCGCTGCTCGGGCACTCGCTAGCCATCTGTCATAAACATACAGCTAAGGGTAGCATAAAATCCCCTTTACCTGTCAGGGGTTAAGAAGCTCAAATAACATGGTTGGCACCTGACCTAAAGGACCAATAAGGAAAGAAGATACTTTCAAATCTGAGGGAGGAAGGAAAGAGGTTTTGTTTGTGCTCTCTTTGTTTGTTCCCTCTCTGGATAGAGAGAGACCAAGCAGGTAAACCATCTCTTGAAAAGATACCTGAAATGATACATCTAAAATTATGGAAATTGTAAGTAAAGGCAAGGAACTGTGTTAGATTATCTTTTGTTTTAGCTTGTGAATTTTCCCTATGCTAACAGGGAGTTTTGTTCCTGTTTTTTGTAACTTTGAAGCTAAGCCTAGAGGAGAATCCTCTGTGTTTTAAATCTTTTTATTTATCCTGTAAAGTTACCTTCCATCCTGATTTTGCAGGTGTGATTCTTTTAGCTTTTTTTTTACATATAAAATTCTTCTTTTACGAACCTAATTGATTTTCATGTCCTAAAAACCCAGGAGTGGTCTGTGCTCACTTTTTAACCAATTGGTTAGTATATTATTCTCAGGCCTCCCCAGGAAAGGGGGTGAAGGGGCTTGGGAGAATATTTTGGGGAAACAGGGACTCCAAGTGGCCCTTTTTCCTGGATTTTTGTCAAAATCACTTGGTGGTGGCAGCAATACCGTCCAAGGGCAAGGAAAGGATTTGTGCCTTGGGGAAGTTTTAACCTAAGCTGGTAGATATAAGCTTAGGGGGTCTTTCATGCGGGTCTGCACATCTGTACCCTAGAGTTCAGAGTGGGGAGGGAGCCCTGACACCACTCCTCTCTGCTGGCCACTCACACCCACCGCCTGCTCGCTGCTTCCGCTGGCCGCCTGCTCATGGCTATCGCTGCACTTCTTGATCAGCCACCCTGTCGGCTGCACCTTTCTGTCACCACACAGCTAGCTGCCTGCTCACCTTGCCTCTCCACCAGCTGCCCTGCTGGCCACTCATTGGGCCTCTCCACCCCACCAGCCACTAGTTCACCAGCTGACTGTCAGTCACCTGCTGCTGCCACTTGCTTCAACATCTGCACATCAGTCTTTAGTCATTTTCAGCATGTTGTAGGCCGGGTAGAAGCACTGCCCCATCTCAAGTGATGTCCGCTCCTAGTGATTTTTAGCTCTTAGCAGGTAGGCTAGAAAACAGCCCTACCACAACTGATTTCAGCTCTGATTGGGCATTTAACATAACAAGGAGGCCCCTAATAAAGCCTATTTAGTGCTATTCTTTGAACAGTGGGAAGGAACAGCTTAAACCAGTCTAAGAAAGATCCTTAAGACTATGCACCCTCCTAGCTAGAGATATCTATCCCCACATCTCTTACTTTCATAAGACTCTGACATTCGAGCCCCTGACTTAATGAGGTTCTTTCAACTGAGGGTGACAGGTTAAGCACAGTCATTTGGGACAGATTAAGCACAGTCCTGCTTTCCTATATTCCTACAATAATTACAACATTGGTAACCATATTTCACTACCCCTGCATTCAGTACTAAGGTGATTTGTACCCAACGCCAGCCAAAGTTGATCACTTGTTGCTGAACAGGTAAGCAGGACAGGAGCAAACTGTATTTACATAAACACACCCAAATCTCTCCCCCTCCCAGCTAGCTGTCAGGGAAGCTTTCATTCAGACCCTGCTTACATAAGCAACCCACACACCATTTCCCCCCATTCAATTCCAAAGGACACAATGTTCCTGATCAATCGACTAGGCCAAATTCATCTCCAGTGTGACTACACCAAAGCCAATGGAGTTTCACCAGTGACAAATATCACTAACTGGCCAGTGTCTGGTCTCATTTACACCAGTGTAAATCCAATAAAGTCAGTAGAATGCCTCCAAATTATATCTGAGTCCAGAACCTGGCCCACTCTGTGTATGTAGAAATGGATACACAGGGAAAGCTGCACAGGGACCAGTCGGGCAAGACAAGAGGGAAGCCAGGATAAGAGAAGACATTGAAGCCTCTTCCACATAAGAAGCTGGAGCCTACAACTCCCTCAGGTTGGGGAGAATTTACCTCAGGGTTTATTGGAATTTAGAGTTGCTAATCCATGGGGTTTGGAGAGAGCCTTCTTGTGAGATGTATGGGAACCCTATTAGCTTGGGAGAGCTGACCAGAGGCCATGGCTGCTGTCACAAGGTAAACCAGGTCCCTTTAAGAGGAAACTGGTCCAGCCTAGCTGTACCTCATTAACAGCCTTGTGATGGGGCCTGAGAGAGGGCAGCTGGCCTCTATAAAGAGGGGGGAACAGAAAACAGAGACAGGAAGTTGTGGTAGAAACTACAGAGAACAGGAGGTTCCTGCAGGGAGCTTAAAAAAACAAGGGGAATAGCAGAGGGGGTTTTACCTGCTGATCTCACAGAGCTTTGGTCAAGACAGGCAGAGGCCTGGGGAAGAACTCTAGGCAGGAGAGGCCTGGGAGTGGCTGTTTGCTTTATTTTGGGACTTTGAGGACAGTTTGAATTATTTTGAACTTTACACTAATAAGCCAAACCCCAAAGGGGAGCTTTTATTATTGGGACACATGAAAGCCTTTTGTGAGTTATTGAGGAGGTCTAGAGGGGAAACTGAGGCAAGGTGTGGCAGAGACATCCCTAGCCATCAGGGGTTGCTTGGGGGGTAACCTACCCTGTTACAACTGCCCGAGGTGGCATGACTCCAATCAAAAAGAAAAAAATCTGTCTCCTAGTTGCCAGGCCAGCTGGCCCAGACCCATTGCCACAGCCACATAGAGCTCTCAGTGTGCCTATTGATCCACATGCAGCCAGCTCTAGCTTGAGGCCCCTCGGGGTGGCTGCCACCCATCCTCACCACAGAGGTAATCCCAAGTATCACTGATCTGTCTATTTGGTTACTGGGCATTACTTTATCATAACAAGACCTGGATGTACCCTGTGGTGGAGCTTGTTTGCTGTTCCCAGGTGGCAGTCCAATGTCTGTTTGGCAGAGATAGTGAGAGCCATTGTTCTTAGTCAGATGGAAGATATGGGCTAAAGGTGTTAACATAACCCACTCCTTGTCCAACATCAAACAGTGTCAAACAAGGTTCAGGACTTGGTGTGCCGTGAGCTCAGCCTGCTTAGGGACCACGGCAAACACACCATTAAAAATCCTTTTAATCTGTTATTAAAAATAAAGAAAAGAAGGGAAAAAATAAGTATTGAGTAAGGCTTTCATTTTAATAACCTCCTTTGTCTTTCCCTGCTGCTGGAGAGAGTTTTTTTAGAAGGAAAAAGCCTTCGTTTGACAGTTTTAGGTGGTATCAAAGATGGTGATAACTGTCCTCTGGAGGAAAAAAGATGGCCTCTTGAGATGGCCGGAGCTGCTGTTGCTGTTATAGTCAGATCCTGTTTCCTTTCAGACAAACACACACACAAGGGAAGAGAAAAGAACAGCAAAGAGAAAATGCAGCTTCTGCCTTTGGTGTTGACTCTCACTTGCAACTTCACGGCTAGAAAAACAGGCCCAGCACTCGCTTTGACCAGCCACTCCAAGACCAGGTGACACTGTACCAGCCTCAGGCTGTTGTTAGCGCATTACATTGAGCTGCCCTTTTGGTCACAGGCTTACAGCAGTGTTACAAAATATACCATCTTGGCCAACTAAACCAAACTCTCGTTAAACAGAGGAGGAATGGGAGGGGGAAAGAATGAAATAAGGCATGGAAGGAAAAGGACACTGGGGTGGAGGGGACAAAGTCTCACTTTCTACGTGATGGTTGGGATCTAGCTGTGACGCTGAGTGTAATATAATATCTCATTGAAAGGTGACACAGGGCCAAAAAGAGTTAATTAACTCACAGACTGACATGACCCATGGCCGAACTTCAAAGACTGGTTGGGAAGATATGTAAATGAATAGAGCTTTGAAATGCAAGCCTGCATTGTTAGAGATAGAAGGGTAGATGTTTGCTCAGGTCTTGTGATGTAACAAACAAGTCTTGTCTATTGCTAGGGCTTTGATTCAAAGATCAAAAAAGGAGTATTAATATTTAGGAAGACACTTGAGTGAAATACTATTACTGTCTATATGTCTCTTTGAAGGTTGTGGTAACCTGTATCTGAAGTGTTTAATGGACAAATTACCCTGTGCTAATTGCCATGATGTTTAGGAGAAGAAAAGTTAAGCCTATTGTTTTCTCAGGCCAAAAGGCTGCTGGAAATGTATAAAAACCCTGGGACACGATCCTTCTTCATCTCTGATCTGCTCTGGGTTTCAAGAGGGGGAAACCTTAAGCCACAAGGATTGACATCCCCACTCATTGACTGGAGTCACCCTGAATATGGATATTGGACTATAACCTATGGACTATTTCTAAAAGGACTTTTGGCAACTACAAACTCATCTCTGCTATGTATCTGAACCCCAAGAATTGAACTCAAGTCTGTATGTATATTTATCTTTTAACCAACACTCTCTCTCTCTGTTCTTTTTTAATAAGTTTTAGTTTAGTTAATAAGAATTTGCTATAAGCATGTATTTTGGGTAAGATCTAAGTTATAATTGGACCTGGGTATGTGGCTGATCCTTTGGGATTGGAAGAACCTTTTCTTTTCTATGATGAGATAAGATTTTCAGTAATCATCATCATATCTGATGTGTGTGTCTGGATGGAGGCCTGAAGCTGGGGACTTTAAGGGAACTGCATTATTTGGACTTCTGAGTAACCGGTGAGGTAATATAGAAGTTGTTTTGTGCTGGCTTGGTAAATCTAAGTATTGGAATACCCACCAGAATTTGGGGTTTGTCTGCCCCATTCTGTTTGCAGTTCACCCTGATTGAGTGACCTCAGCTGGCTCCCAAAGGTAGCATCGTCTGGAGGTGGCAATGCCATCTGGCTCCCTCTCTCTGGCCTGGTCTGGTAAGGACACGTCTCAGGATAAAGATGAAGAAGGTCTGAGGTCCCAGGAGATGGTGGGGGTGGCAGCCCTGATGGTGAAGCTCACTCCAGTAGCCAATTTTTCTCCCCAAGTCTCTTTCTTTAAGGACCCACAAAAGGAGTGGTGGGTGGAATAGTCCATCCCCTCATTATCTTGTCCACCAGTTATGCCTAATTTCTGACACACCAATTTGAGTTCACTGATTTCCAGTCCTCTATGCCTCTTGTTTACCAGGCATGACCTTAATACAGTCCTTGTGTTATATCAGGAGGCCTTTTTGTTTGGACTAATTCAGTCTGTCTCACTTTTGTACCTTTTCACATCAATTCTTGTTACAGGTTATTGGGACATTCCATGAACTTTGCCTCTCTTTTTACAAGAGCTCACAATTAGAGTAAATTTATAGGCCCAATTATCACAACAGGTCCAGAATGAAGCCCTTTGTTGGCTGGCATAACAGCCATGTTGTATAGCCATATCCAGAATGATGGCCTAGAGGGGTAAGGCTCAGAGCTGGCTATCAGCAGAACTGGGCTCTGTTCCAGGCTTTTGGTCCAGTCTTTTAGGGCCAACTTGTGAAGACTTTGCTCACTTTCATGAGTGAGTAATTGCTCACATTGATTTCAGCGGGATTATTTGTCTGAGTAGATGCTCACCAAAGTGAGTACAGCATTCACACTCTGGTCCCTTGCTTCAATTTACCCCCATTCTATACAATGAGAATGATACTTCTCTACTCCACAGAGCTGCTACCATGCTAACTTTGGTCTTGTGCTCCAGGGTGATGACTGCCACTGAATTGCCTATAAATAAAAGAAGAAAGATCCAAAGGAAAGACGGGAGCTATGATGCAAGAGGGTTGATAATAGGGAAGTATCTGAGAAGCTGATTCTAATGTCTGTGCAACACTTTAAAGGTGTTAGGTAGTAAGTGTTATTAGTACGACTATTGCTATTACCATAACATCTGGGATCCCTAGTCATGTACCAGGACCGCATTGTGCTAGGGGCTGTATGAGCACAGAACAAAGAGATCCCTGTCCATGAGCTGCTGAATGCAATCATCTGAAGAGATGCAGTGGTCTCCTCTGTGGTGATGATGATGATGGTGGCGGTGGTGGTCTGTGGTGATGGTGCAATGGGGGGTTCATAAATTATTCCTGCATCTCAAAAATCACTGTTCCTGCATTTCTGAAGCCAAATGCACCAGCAGAGTCCATCTGCTTTGCTGGCCAGTTAAGATGGGTTTGCAGCTGCTTACCATTACCAAAACGGCACAGAGCGGCTGGAGCAGATGTGTACAGATGCGTACATTTCCCAAGCAGATTGATTATTATCACTCTCCAGCTACCAAAGTCTGTGTTTAACTAATATGAAGGGTCAGGGTTTTTTACACCAGCTGAAGGGAAACTGTTCGTATTCAGGTGGAAGGGGAATCATCAGGTTAAAAAACATATGTTCTCCTTGTCACACGAGGGACATTCAATGGAACTCCAAGGTGGCAAAATCAAATCTGAGAAAAGGAAATTATTTTCCACACAACATGCATTTAGCCCGTGGAACTCACTGCCACATGTCTGAGGCCAAGAATTTATATTCCAAGGTGGATTGGAGGGTTCTATGGATAACTAGAACAGCCAGTATCATACCAGGTAACGGTAACAATGATTTTTGTTGAAGGGATTAAAAAAAACAGAACACTAATGTGTCACAGTTTGAACCAGTCTCTGAATATTAGGGATCAGGCTGAGACCTTTGTGGGGGCAGATTACCCTACATCTCACTACTGTGGGGCTCTTGTGCCTTCCAGGGAAGCAGCTGGCCACTGTCAGAGATGGGATACAGGACTAGATGGAGCACAAGTCTGACCCAGGCTGCCAATTCCTCTGTAGGGACTAAAAGAGGAGGCTCCTTCTGTGCTCCTGTGGAAACAACGCAACTGTCTCCAAGTCTTAGGCGGGATGTAGCAATCAGATCTACCCCAAGAATATGGAGTTTGCACTCTTCACAACGC
This sequence comes from Natator depressus, assembly GCF_965152275.1. NCBI lineage: Eukaryota > Metazoa > Chordata > Testudines > Cheloniidae > Natator > Natator depressus. Next base: position 12,639,958 of record NC_134236.1, on the reverse strand, counting down.
ACATTGAATTCTATAGAGGAGATAATAAGTGCCGTGCCTCACCCGGAGGCTGATCCAAACCCCACTGGATTCAATGGGAGTCTTTCCAGTTACTTCAGTGCATGCTGGATCACCCAGGACATTAAGGAAACCAAGCCCAAGGACTGTTTTCTTCAAGCTGCAGTGTGCTCCAGAGGCTGGCCATGAGATGAAGAGGGCAGGTGGTCTCGGTTCTACTCCTGAGTACCCCACTGACTTTCACGTGCCCTAAGCACACTGTAGAGTCAATTTGCGACCTTGGACAAATCTGGTAGGCCACCATTTCCAAAAATCAGGCTCTAGAGTTAGGCGTGTTGAGCGACACTTAGGCCCCTAAAGGAGTGGTCTGGTTTTTCAGAGGTGCTGCGCACCCAGCAGCTCCCACTGAATCAATCATCTCACAAATTCATGCCCCTTCAGGCCTGACCCAAAGCCCATTGAAGTTAATGGATCAGGCTCTTAGCGGAGTGCCTCAGTATGGATTTAGGTGCCTAACTGTGGCCCCTGACTTGGAAAAGTTTGACCTAAGTGCTTGTTGTTAGGTAAGTCACCAAACATAGTCTGGGGACTGTAAACTGTGTGCTCTGAAAACCCTGCAGCTGCACTGATTCAGGCAGAGGGGATGTGGCTGATCTGACACTTCGTGTGAAGGCAGCTCCCCACTAAGGGTCCAGACGTCCAAACAGCTTCTGAACCAGGCTGAGGTGAAGTGCCACGATCTGCCACCAGAACAGTCACATGCAGGGCAGGCCCTTCCTGTACCTGATTTCTCCTGTGCTCACTTTAACAAAAGGACCAGTCTTTCCACATGGACACCAGCCCATCTTTTGCAAGGCCTCCACTTTAGCTTGCTATGTGCACACACTCTAGAACACAGTCATCTAGCTACACAGGCATATAAGACCATAGGCCCAGATCCTTAAAGGTCCTTGAAATCTGGGCTGTAGTCCTTTACTAGCTGGGTTTAGATATGATACTGTGAAAATAACAGAGTAAAACTCAGGTCTACACACATTCCTGAAAGCAACCTTCAAAGCTTAAAGGAAGCCAACCAAAATGTTCATTTGTTTTTGTTTGTTTCCTCCAAGTTGTTCCCCACAAGGCCCAGCTCCGTCTGGGGCCTGTTTGAACAAGACTCTGTTTAAATCCAGATGGTAAAAGGGCTTATCCACACTGTTTGAGGCTTGTTCCGCCTGACTTGTCTGAAGATCCGGTGGCTTACATTTTTCAACACTGGATGGCATCCAGCTTGCAATAAAAGGCCATCAAGGTGAGCCACGAAGTGAAAAAGAAATGTTTGTTTGTACCCTTTGATGCTTTTCTCTGACTGTATAAAGAAAGCCTGGGGAAAAGTTTTATTTCCTTGGTTTTTATATTGAAATCTCATCTGTCTTGATTCTTTTCCCCCCTTGAATCCAACTGGAGAACTTTGGTAGAATCAGGCCACGAGCGCTGCCAACTCTTGTGAAATTGGGAGTCTTTCCAAAAGCCCCAGCTCATGATATTTGTTATGGGAGAATCTCCACTTCACTGTTCTTAAAATGAAGTTTCCAGCCCTTGTGGTTGCAGAGAAAAGCTTGAAAAAAATGACCCCTAGAGAGTCAAAAACCAGAAGAATTCAAACTGGATTTTTTTTTAATCTTTGGCTTTAAACAAAAAGTCACATCTCATGTTTGGTTTTGGTTTTTGGACGGGGCAAGTGGGAGAGGGGCTTGACTGATTCTTGAATGCTTGGAATCAGCAATACTGTGACAGCAAGTAACCAGAGAGTGAACACTGGACATTTAAAGCCTTGCTCATTCAAACGCTTGCACCCACAAGCAGCCCCATTGTGCCCCCTCTGCCCTATAGCAGACCCAACCTGGAGCAGCTACAATTTGGCCCCTGGTTCTTGTTTTGTTGCCAAAAGCCTTGCTTATCTTCCCACAATGGGCATATCTGATACTGAACTTAGCACAAAGGTCACTGTTTGCTGGAGCACTGAAATGCACCTCTGTTTGTCAAGCTTTTCTCAGCACCAGGAATATTTCACAATCCCCAGTGGGAGCCCTATAAATCCAGGGAGCCTTTGTCTTCACCTGTCAGCAAACATCAGCTTCAACCTTCTGCTTCTTCTCTGGTGTGACACCGAGATCCCAAGCTGACATTCATGAGGATCCTTTACCTGTTCTTTGCTGTTGTCATCTTCTTCCTCCAGGCTGCTCCAGGTGAGGTGAAAATATCTGGAGGGCTTTATAGGATAGGGAAAGGAGAGGGGAAAGGAATGTTCTCATTGTGAAGGACAAGGTAAAGTCAGGGCAGAGTAAATCATCCAGACAAAAAATTACTATATAAATTAAATATTGCACTATTACTCAAGATAGTTAAATCTAGAGCTAGCTGCAAAGAGATCTCACAAAACTGAGTGACTGGGCAACAAAATGGCAAATGAAATTCTATGTTGATAAATGCAATGCAATGCACATTGGAAAACAGAATCCCAACTATATAGACACAATGATGAAATCTAAATTAACTGTGACCACTGAAGAAGGATCTTGGCATCATTATAGATAGTTCTCTGAAGACATCTGCTCAATGTCCAGCGGCAGTGAAAAAAGCTAACAATGTTAGGACAATAATAGATAATAACACAGAAAATTTTATAATGCCACTTTATAAATCCACGGTATGCCCACTGTGTATATACTGCATGCAGTTCTGGCCACCCCATCTCAAAAAAGAGATTTTAGAATTGGAAAAGGTACAGAGAAGGGCAACAAAAATTATTAGGGGTGCGGAACAGCTTCCGCACGAGGGGAGATGAATAAGACTGGGACTTTTCAGCTTGGAAAAGAGACGACTGAGGGAGGTTATGATAGAGGTCTGAAAAATCATGATTGGTGTGGAGGAAGTGCATAAGGAAGTGTTCGTTACTCCTTCACATAACACAAGAACCAGGGGTCACCTGATTAAATTGATAGCCGCAGGTTTAGAACAAACAAAAGGAAGTACTGCTTCACACAACGCACAGCCAGTCTGTGGAACTCGTTTTCAGGCGATGTTGTGACAACCAAAAATATAAATGGATTTAGAAAAGACCTAGATAAATGCATGGAAGTTAGGTCCATCAATGGCTATTAGCCAAGATGGTCAGGGTTGCAACTACATACCCTGGGTGCCCCTAGCCTCTGACTGCCAGAAGCTGGGAGTCGATGACAGAGGATGGATCACTTAGAATCATAGAATATCAGGGTTGGAAGGGACCTCAGGAAGTCATCTAGTACAACCCCCTGCTCAAAGCAGGACCAATCCCCAACTAAATCATCCCAGCCAGGGCTTTGTGAAGCCTGACCTTAAAAATATCTAAGGAAGGAGATTCCACCACCTCCCTAGGTAACGCATTCCAGTGTTTCACCACCCTCCTAGTGAAAATTTTTTTCCATCACTTGATGATGACCTGTTCTGTTCATTTCCTCTGAAACACCTGGCACTGGCCACTGTCAGAAGACAGGATACTGGGCTAGATGGACCTTTGGTCTGACCCAGTATGGCCGTTCTTATGTTCTTATTGTGCCTCTGAAGGCAGGACTTAGGCATGAAGAGAGGGTTCCTCAATTTCAGGGTCAAAAGACCCATTCAAAGACACTGTCAGCTATTAGTAGGTTAGGAGTCAGGAGACATTTTGCAATCTCAAGCAAGTCACTTCATGTGAGTCTCACTTTCCCCATCTGTAAATTGGGGACAATAAAACCAAAGGTGTTGTAAAGCATAACCAAAAAGGGGCCTAATCCAAAGTCCATTGAAGACAATGGGAATCTTTCAAGGGGCTTTGGATCAGATCCGTAATCTTTTAAAGTGTTCAGCTGGAAAGCGGAGCATAGGCGTGAAGTGTCATTGCGGTTATGTTGGTTTTAAGTATTTCACGTTAGCACCCACACTGCCAAAGACTGTGGCTGTTTTCTGATTATGCTCTTGCTTATGCATCAGCCACATCCAGGCTGTCGGGGAGCTGAATGCCGGCTAGGAGCAGTGTTCGATAGAGTACTGCAAAACTGAATGGAAAGTTGAGTTCAGGCCAGAAACATGTTGACTGACCTCACTAGCATGGCTGATATTTAGCACAAAAAACAGTTTGAACAAGCAGTGTTATACCTATGTTATTTAAACTCCCCGATCAATGAAAAGATAAACTCAAGGTAAATTGCAAAAGAGAAAATAGTGCCCTTTTTTCTTAAACTAGAAAAAAATTACTTTAGAAATTCAGGTCTCATCTATCCTAGTTCTGTGTGTGTGTGTGTGTGTGTGTGTGTGTGTGTGTGTGTTTGTTTGTTTGTTTGTTTGTTTCTGGACACTTTAGGGCTGACTGGAGAAGTGTTAGGATTTTAACATCATGGCAAACAAAGCAGTGAAACCTGAATAACGAGAAGGGGAAGGATGTTTACTCAGACTTTTATACTCATTTCTTTTTAATAACTATTTACTTCAAATGCCCGACAACTTTTGTGAAGTGAACGTCAATATTCTTGCCCCTTTCACTGAAGGCTGAGAAAGCTCCCACTCCAGTTTTCTGGTCTTCCAATGAGTCCTCCAGCACAACAAGGCTTGGGATTCCTGATATTTATAGGGTAAACCAAGCAAAAGCTGCCCTTTTACGCCCTCCCCTCCCCCCCAATATAAAATAACCAACAAAGCAAACCACTTCCCTCAAAGCAACCCTTTCACTGACCTTTATGGACCCATAAAATGGGGAAAAAAGGCAACAGCATGTTTTTGTTTCCTTAGCAAGACACCATTAAGGTGCTGGAATCATGATACATAGTCTACACAATTTCCCAATTGCCCCATTGGGCAGGCAATCACCATTGACTTTAATGGGGGTCTGCAGGGCTCCACCCTTCTCCCTGCAACTATCTCATGTCTCCTTTCCTTGTGCAGCAAGAGGCAGCGCTTACGACACCTTGCAGTGCCTGAGCAACCACGGCCACTGCCGAGGGCTTTGCTTCCACATGGAGCGTCAGGTTGGCACCTGCACCAATGGCCACCAGCGCTGCTGCAAGTGAGAGACAAGGCTGGGATGAAGAACTCTCTGGATCCAAAAGCTGAAGGAACCCGAACAAGACTTTCCAATAACAGCACAGCGAACATGTGTAACTCCTGTGCTGGACACAAGCTACACCAAACTCATGTTTTTTTCCATTGTAAATAAAATATACTCCTCTGGGTCTGTATTTCAACCACACTTTTCTTAGAGAATTGGGAAGATGGACAATTCTGCCACAAATTTTACATTTTGGGACTGACCTGGTGATCGGCACCCTTTTGCTTCTAGGTCTTCCATGTGAATGTGGCCAGGGTCTGCAGTAATTTATTATGATAGCATCTACAAGGCCCATTCAAGGACCAGGGCCCCATTGTGATAGGCACTGCATAGATTTTAACCAAAAGACAGGACCTGTCTCAAAGAGCTTACACTGTATATATGAGACAAGAAGTGGAAAAACAAATAAATGGAAGAGAGACAAGGTAGACAGTAGGAAAAAATCTGATCAGCTTAAAGTTAACAGCACATCCAGTAAAAGCCATAGCACTCCAAGGGCCAAAACCAAAGCTCATTGGTGTCAATGGAAAGAATCTCACTGACTTCAATTGGCTTTGAAGCAAGCCCTGACTGCCTAACCTCTGTCAATGGATTTGTAGACATCTCGGTCAAGGCTACTCGGTGGCCTCTGGAAAATGAGTTTCAGTCCAGTCCCCAGTGGACAAACATGTTGGATAAAAAATCAGTATTTTATCAGACACTTGAAACAACTATTTTAGCTGTTCTGCTCAGTGGGGCTTTGCTTTCAGTTCTATGTATTGGGTGTTTGTGTTGCTGGAGTTGATGGGTCATCTGAGCCACGATTTATTTTCCCTTTTGTAAATAACTCCACTTTCAAAAACTCCCAATTTTAACAAACAAAACAAAGTTTAAAAAGCACAATCCAGCCCAAGGGCCCAATCCAGCTAACACTTCCTACTGGGCCTAAGGCGTAGCATGGTGAGTTGTCCCATTGACACAAAACTACTCTCAGTAGTGAGCAATGCAAGGGGTTACAGGCCTTAGAGATGGAAGCTGGTCCAGTGGTTAGGCCCCATAGCCTAAGTACTGCAAAATCTGAGTTCAATTCCCCAGCAGGGCCACAGCCTCTATGACTGACCTTGGGCAAGTTCTGTAGTCTCTCTGCGCTTCAGTGTCTATGAAGTGGGGCTAATGGTGCTGCCCTACCTCAGAGGGCTTTTGTGAGGCTCAGTAGGCAAAGGATTGTGACATGTTCAGATGTTTTGACTGTAATGCGGGGAGAGGTCATATAGCTTCCCAAAGGCATCACTACCCATTGGACAAGTGGCTCCCCGTGAGAGCTGAATAAGTGACTTAATCATATGGAATTTATGCCCTGATCCAGCAAAGCCTCTGACAATTTTTATCTGTAGTGCCTAGGAGACATAGTCATGGACCAGGACCCCCACGGTACTAGGTGCTGTACAAACACAGAACAAAAAGACAGTCCCCAACCCAGACAGCTTACAATCAAAGTAGCAATCCCATTGAATTTTTAAATGCAGGTGGGGCATTAAGAGAAACACTAAAAGTCGTGAGACGTGTGATAAGATCTTGAGGGTTGGCAACAGTTTTATTTATCCATCGGGGATGATCATATTCAGAGACTGGAAGTGCTTATGCGTGTGAGGGCACAAGCACAGGGTTCGGGCAGTCTAATGTAATCTTAGGTCTATTGTGAAGACCACAGCTAGAAATACATCAGGGAGGGAGAAGAGATATTTAAGCTAAAGTACAAGGTTGGGACGAGAACAAATGGGAATAAACTGGCCATGGATAAATCGAGATTGGAAATTAGAAAAAGGTTTCCAACTATCAGAGAAGAGATGGTCTGGAACAGCCTTCCCCTAGGAGTACTGGGCGTGAACAACCTCACTAGTTTTAAAATGGAGCTTGATGAGTCTATGAACAGGATTGCATGACAGAGTTGCCCAAGATACCCGGGGACTGGACCGGATGACCCAAGAGGTCCCTTCCCAGCCTGTGTTCCTATGACTTGTAAGGGGCTAGCAGCTGTTTTGTATAAAACTAAACCAGTCAAGAAACACAACTGCATTTGCTTTAAAAATGTAAGGACCTTCTTAAAAGAGGAAAGAGGATGAAAGTGTGCATAGAGAGGGGAAAAGAACAGTAAAACCCAACCAGTTAATATGCTGCCATAGGGCTGAGGCCTTTCTGGAAGTTATGCTTTCGCCAACACACAAGTTATTGGGCTCAATCCAGGGGTAAATGGGTGAAATGTAATGGCCTGTGTTACACAGTGGTTGGACTAGACGGTCTACTGGTCCCTTCTGGCTTTACACTCTATTAGTTCCTTTATACTCTTTACACTCTAATCTAGCTCCTAAAGACATCAGGCGGGAGAGTCTTTCTACTGAATTCAAGGGGACCTGGAACAGGCTCCTCAATGTTCCTAATGACAGGTTTCAGAGTAACAGCCATGTTAGTCTGTATTTGCAAAAAGAAAAGGAGTACTTGTGGCACCTTAGAGACTAACCAATTTATTTGAGCATAAGCTTTCGTGAGCTACAGCTCTGTAGCTGGAAATGGCCCAACTTGATTATCATACACATTGTAAGGAGAGTGATCACTTTAGATAAGCTATTACCAGCAGGAGAGTGGGGTGGGAGGAGGTATTTTTTCATGCTTTGTGTGTATATAAAAAGATCTTCTACACTTTCCACAGTATGCATCCGATGAAGTGAGCTGTAGCTCACGAAAGCTTATGCTCAAATAAATTGGTTAGTCTCTAAGGTGCCACAAGTACTCCTTTTCTTTTTGCGAATACAGACTAACACGGCTGTTACTCTGAAACCTGTCCTTTTAATGTCATTAATGTATCCTTTCCCAACAGCAGATGGCGATCTTAGCCCACTTTTCTCCTACCTCACTAAAGCTACAAGTTAATATGAGGGAATATCAGGCTTGAAAGCCACTAATATTTCTTTAAATCCTGCGTTAGTCAATTGTCTTTACACACAGGGGCCAGGTTTTTAATCGGGCCCTTAGTGCTTAGGTAGCTGTTTGCATTTTCAAAGCACTGCACAGACATTGACTGCTTGTTAAGGGTAGGTGACAAGCAATGAGACAGAAGGCTGGAAACTCAGCACTGCTAACCCCAAGCACCCAAAGATCAGGATATTAAAAATAATATATTTTTAATTTGTCTCTGGTTTCTGAGCCTTTAGGGGGCACTCAGGGCACATTTTCAAGCTTTTCCCTGCAGCCACAAAAGACAGAGTCTCTCTTTTTTTTAAATTTAACTGACAGCTGAGATTTTTGTAGAATAACAGGACTCCAAGAGGTGGGGCTTTAAAAAAACTAACTATCACTAGACTCGTGATAAAATTACACGAGTTGGCAGCATTGGTTGCTGGGTTCGCACACCTAGCAGGAGTCTGTGGCCATTTTCCCTCTCTGACTGGAAGTCATATTTTTCTTCAGGGGAGATTCAAGTTAAAAGGAAATTTGGGGGCAGATCCTCAACTATAAGTCAATGTAACTACAGGGATTTCAACAGAGCTGGGCCAATTTGTGACAGCTAAGAGTCTGACCCCAGCTTGTAGCTGAAAGGCAACCTGAACTATGCGTGCGGAACAGAAGAACCCCCTAAAAGCTACTCCCATGCAGGAGAAGCATATGCCAGTCATGACTTTCTGGTATCTGTGGGTATGGTTACATGAGGGCAGCTACCCAGCTGACTGAGTTAGATGTCAACTCTACATGTCCTTATTTGTACCCACAAACAATTATTTGTGGATCCAGAATTGTACATGAAAAGGGGGTCTGTGTTAAATATGCTTTAAAATTCAGCCTCATCAAATTATCTAGCCCAGGCATAGAATGGGGGGGGGGAGGGTGGAAATTGGGCAATACCTCCCAGTTTCCCTAGGGGAATGATCTTTCCAGGAAACCTGAACAAAATTTTCAAGTTCACAACAAAGCCTGGTAAGTTTCACCTAAGGTTAGGGTATATTAAGAACATGTCACTCTTCTTGCCACCCGTGACACTTTTAATTATACATCCTAAAATAAAGCAATCAAATCTCATGCTTCAGGGTACAAACTGATCACTGTGTGGGTCAGGAAGAAACTTTGCACCTTCATTTTCACACTTCAAATTTGCATGCGTGCATTATGAGTAGCATTTTCCTCTGTAAAGAGAGCCTACACGTGTAATTACTTTGCATAGCATTACAGCTAATTGCAGAGGATGGTGTTACTCCCTGGGAGTAAGGGGGAGCAAAATCTAGCCCCAAGAAGGGAGAGGAATTGCCTGCTCCGACACATAGAAACATAACTAAGAGCAATGGGATGAAATTTAGATTGAATAACAGTGACTGGGCGATGCATTTGGCTGTGAATGTGTGTGACAGTGGAAACTCCATTGCTGGGGACTTCTAAAACCAGTTTGGACAAAGCACTATAACATGTATCATGGGGAGTAATCCTGTACTGGCAAGGGGGGATTTTATGGACCAGATCCTCAGCTAATATAAACTGGCTTCAATGGAGCTACAGCTGTTTGCTCCCACTGAGAAGGACATGGGCATAGCTCCAGAGACAGAGCTATACTGATTTATACCAGCTGAAGATCTGGTCCTGTCCCTCTAGAGTCTATGCTTGCAACTTTCAAAGCCAAACAGGGGACTTATCCGTACAACCCCACTAATTTCACTGGGAGTCGCGAGGTTACATCCCCTAGTCCGTTGTGTAAATCTCAGCCCATGCTTCTCCTGGTCGCTGTAGGCAAATAATTTGAAAGCTCATTCTCACAGTCACAGTCTCTTTTACTTGGTGATGCTCTTCTCTTTTGATGGGTGGGTGTATTCCTGGGGGTGCAGGGAAGCTAGCCAGGAGTCAGCAGCCACTGGGGCTCATTTGGATCACCAGATAAGCTGCTACTTGATAACAGGAGCTGCCAGAAAGAGCCTCCAGTTTTCCACCTTTTTGAAGTCTGGCTGGTGAAGTTTTGCAGAACTTTGTATTTTTGCCAAAGTAACCAACCTCCAGCCCAGGGTTTTTGCTTCCCTCATCCCCTCCCCCTTCCTCCGGCTCCGCTCAGCACGCACCTCTGTGCGGGGCTGATACGGGTGTTGGGTCACACAGATGATGTCATCTATTTTTGGTGCTGTAGAGGAGAAGGCCCGGGTTAGACACGTCTGCCTCTACCCAGCCCGGCGCCGGGAACAACTGCGAGCCTTCCTCTCACAGCCCCTTCTGTACCTTATCACGGTAGAGATGACATCTTCGGGCGTGCTGCGCAGCTGAGACCGACCGGACGAGGGGGGTAGGCTGCCTGGGACAGGGGCTGACGCTGGGAACCCATGAATGGGATCCTTGTGAAAAACACACACGCAGTCGCTGAGGCTCATTCCTGGCACAGAACAGAAAGGGGAATCTCATCCAGCCGGATAAAGCCAGACGTCTGCCAGAGTGAAGGGGAAGCTGTGCGTGCACCACAGCAAAGGAAAATCAATGTGCGTAAGGCTGGGGTGTGCTAAAGAGCATTGGCCTAACTCTGTTTCCATTGCATCAGCACCCTGGCATTGAACCCAGGTCCGTGAGGTCCCTATCTGGCATCCTGAGACTCAGTAACACCACTGCATGCTGAGGCACCAGCCCTGACCTACAGCCTTAGTGCTAAAGGCCTGCAGCCCCACAGCAGCCCCGCCCCAGGCCCCTGATTGGCTGGACAGCAGCTTTCTCATTGGGTACCTGGGCTATATAAAAACGGCAACAGGCAGAGGAAGCCGTTGCCTGCTGGTTGCTGCCTAGGCTGCCCCGTCCGACCTTGGGCCCTGACCCACTGACTTGGCCCCTTAGATTGGCTCTTCCAGCTACTGATCCCTGAGAGAACTCTGACCATTGCCTCGGACTGCCTCTGATCCCGATTGACCTCTTGGAGACCCCAACACCTGCGCATGCTTGACCACTGCTCTGGACTGCCTCCAGCACGCCTTGGCTGCCGGGCATTACACATTGAAATCTATGGGAATTTCACTGTTAACGTCACCACGACAAGATGAAACAACAGCCTGGAAAGGGTTAGGGATGGCTGGGCAGAGCACGTCAGGAGTAGGAACCTAGGCCTAGGAGCAGAGGGGAGGGATGTGTCATGTCCCAGTCTCTCTCTCTTTTCTCCTGCTGCTGGCTGATGGGGGTAAAGAAAAAGTCCGTAGGGCAGGGCTGTGGAACCTGTGGAACTCATTGCCAGGGGATATTGTGAAGGCCAAAAGTATAACTGGGTTCAAAAAACAATTAGATAAGTTCCTGGAGGATAGGTCCATCAACAGCTATTAGCCAAGATGATCAGGGATGCAACTCCATGCAGTATGTGTCCCTAAGCCTCTGACTGCCAGAAGCTGGGACTGGACGACAGGGGATGGACCACGGGATAATTGCCCTGTTCAGTTCATTCCCTCTGAAGCCTCTGGCATTGGCCACTGTTGGAAGATAGTATAGGGGGCTAGATGGACCATTGGTCTGATGAAGTATGGCCATTCTTATATTCTTATGTAAATGCACGCTGTTGGGAAATGTTCAGACAACACTGTTTTTAGATAAAAAAAATTGGGTTTTGATTAAATGAAATTTTTGGTGAAAAGTGCCTGCTTTCCATGGAAAATGTAAATTTCCCTCCCCCCTGCACAGCAAAAAACTGAACACTCAAAAAACAACAAAAAAACAGGTTTTGGCCAAAAACAGAAGTGAACAAGATTTCATCTACCAGAATGCACCATGGACATACAACTGCCATGAGGCAGTCTCCCATCACTAAGAGGACAGACCATGGTGAACCATGGGAGATGTAGTCTGACCATGGAGTCCAGCCCATAGAGGAGAACAGGAGCATGCGGCATCAGAACTACAACTCCCATGAGGCACCCTGGACACATATCAGAATGGAAGTATTTCAGTTTTCAGATGAAAAACTTTGATTTTTGAATTTTTACTGAAAACTTTATCATTTTCCCAAGGGGAAAAGAAAAAAGACGCCAGCTCTAGTCTGGAGACTGTAGCCAGTGTTGGCCAGCTGAGCTATTCTTTTATTCTGTATTATTTATGCCGTTTGTGTTCAGACAATGGGCTCTGGAGCAAGGGCCTCTAAAGGGTTTGGGTGTGGTGTTTGCTTCCCTTCCCAGGCTGGAGAAGCTGCTGACCAGCTTACCCCTGCCCTTAAGCGCTATGGAAAATGGTTTGGTGCATCTGGGTAAAAGCACAGAGATCGTTGAAATGGATGCAACAATTGGATCAACTAAGGATTTTTGTTGGTTTGCAGGAACGAGGTCGTACACGGCTGGTGACACGCTTCAAACTATGGTGTCTCGTCTTTTTGTGGTAGATAATTGAATAATGATATTACAGGAAAGACATCGGACCCAATTGCAGTTTAGCTCCACTGACTTCAGTGTGATTACTCTAGATTTACACAGGCATCATGAGCAGAATTTGGCTCGTTGGCTGGGATTTGTGAGGGAGTCTAATGGAGGTAGGTGCCCAAATTCCACTGAAATTGAGGATGCCTAACTCCCCGAGGCGCCTCTCTAGACTCACAGACATTATCTACTGATGGGCAAAACTCAAAACGTTGAGAGTAGAAATGGGTTCAAGCAACAACCTTTGAATCAGGATCTGGACCGGGATGCTGGTACTCCTAAATTCAGGGATTTCAGATGCAGGGTTTTTTTTTTTTGTTTGCTTCATTATAAAAGGAGGGGCTAGGTCTAAAATTTGGATCTGAATTTGGGTTCAGGGTTCACTCAGAAAAGTTCAAGCAAGCTTAGCGTCCTGTGGAATTAGATGTGCTCTGAGCCCAATTCGCAGGGAGAGTTGTTACAAATAATAGTAATAAATAGTTATATTACCACAGCATCCACAAGCCCTAGTCATGGGCCAGGACACTATGGTGCTAGCACTGAACACAGGAGCTTACAATCTAAGTCCTGGACAAGAAATAACAGATGAATACAGACAGATGGGGGAGTGCAAGGAAACAGAGATACAATACTGGTCAGCATGATAGGCAGCTGTCTCTGCTCACCTGCAGACTGACCGTTGTCAAGTTTTTTGTAGGCATCTCGGCAAAGGACAGTTTTGAGGAGGAATTCCAAGACGATCAGGGATGTCGGCTTGTGGGTGTTTTGGGAAGCTCTGCCCAAGCAGTAGGGGCAGCATGAGAGGAAGCATGACGATGCTTGGTGTAAAATGTAATCAGTGGGCAGTAGAGACTGGCCTCATGGGCCAATCGGAGGTGAGCATGGAGAGCAAACAAGACTTAGTGTCTGCCTCAAGCAATGAGCATCCTACATGGCAATCTCAGCGGAGAAACCAAGAAAAGAAGTGGCCCTGGAGACAGAACTAACCTCTCCCCAACTTAAGAGCATCAGTCCAGGTCAGAGAGAAGTCCCTTTGGTAGGTCACTGTGGGGAGAGTGGCAGGAATGCTGCACTGTGCTGCACCAATTCTATGCATAAATGAATGTCTCTGAACTCTTCCATGAACACTAAATGGATAATAACAAAAATGTAGAGGAGAAAAATGTAGAGACATGTACCCCATGTCTCCTGGAATAACCACTCTGTGGGGAAGCATCCATTGCAAACCTGTGGGAAAGCAGATGCAGAAACGTCCCCTGAGATGTCTGCAGAACTGGAGTGTCACTCACTGGTGATCGTTCAACTTCATTTTAAACACTGATCGTGAACACGTTACATTCCTAAGGAAGGGGATTTCATTCTGGTAGCAGTCCGTCCTGAGGGCTCCAGAGAACAAAATCTTGTACTCAGCAATATGGAGTGGGGTTTGCAGGTGAGGAGTAGGCTGGTGATAGATTTTGTGCCCCTCCCTGACTTCCAGCTCCACTGTAGAAGAGACACAGGGCCACTCTCTGAGATTCACAAACTGCTTAGGACATTGGAGTCCCCACGAAGAGCAAGGTGCCCAACTAGCTGCTTGTTTTTCCTGTTGTGACCAGACCAGGCCACTGTATTGCACGGAGCAAGCCTAGGTCTGAGAAGGGACAATCCTGTCAATCAGCAGTTTTATAGCCCTTTCAAGTTCAACCCCAGGGTGCTTCTTAGCAGGAGCCTTCCTCAAGTACCTGCTCAGCACTCTGGGTGCTTTGATCCTATGTCAGGCCGCTTACGCGCAGCCCCAGATCCCTGTGTCTGGGACTGACGTGAAAGCTGTCATGAGGTTTTATTGTCCAGATCTGCATCCTCTCCCCCTTTATCAGCGACTCCCACACACTGGAAATGAGATATGCATGACAGCATTTTTTCCATTGGCTGACTTATGCTGTGAAGAAGAGAAGGGGCTAGAGAGGGGCATGTTGTTCGGGTGGGAAGGATGTGCACCCATCACTTCCCCTCACCTGCTCTGAGGTCCCCTCCCCTGCCAAAGAAAAAGTAGTGGGAAGGGATCAGAGTAATCCCATGGTCATTTAGTGAGTTAGCTCAGACAGCTGGCCTGGTGGCTAACCAGACACAGATGACTCTCTCCTGAACTGTTAAGTGACTTAATGAGCTTCTAAAAACCAATCAGGAGCCCATGTAAATGAGGACAGCCTCTGCAGGGACACTGCCTGGGTTAAAATTACAAGGCTGATCGACCCTCAAGCTTTGGGACAGCAAGCTAACACCTGCTGGGGTCAGGAAGAAAGTTCTTGGCATGGCAGTGGGAGGAAGAAAACCTCTGCAGGATTGTGGGAGAAAAGGAGGTGATGACAACAAAAACCACTGAATCAATGGCCCGAAAGCAATAGCACGCACAGCACACAGACACAATGCACAGCCATTTGCTGTTGTTAAAGTGGCCCGGCCTGTCTAGCAATTTATATTCCTCCCCATGCTTAGCATCATAGGATCTGAAGCAGGGGTCACCCAATGAAATTCATAGGCAGCAGGTTCAAAACAAACAAAAGGAAGTACTTCTTTGCACGACTTACAATCAACCTGTGGAACTCCTTGCCAGGGGATGTTGTGAAGGCCAAAATAATAACAGCTCCATCGATGGCTATCAGCCAAGATGGTCAGGGATGCAACCCCATGCTCTGGGTCTCCCAAGCCTCTGACTGCCAGAAGCTGGGACTGGACGACAGGGGGTGAATCACCCGATGATTGCCTGTTCTGTTCATTCCCTTTGAAGCACCTGGCATTGGCCACTGTCAAAAGACAGGATACGGGGCTAGATGGACCCTTGGTCTGACTCCGTATGGCCGTTCTTATGTTCTTGTGAGCATCTTGCAGATGTCCATAAGTCTTTTCTCCACACCCCTGAGAAGTAGACAAGTGTTGTTATCCCCATTTTGCAGATGAGGATCAGATGCACACAGGGTAAGTGGGTTCTTCCTGCCTTTCTCTGAATAAATCTAGTCATCTACACCAGTCATGACGTCGTTTGAGGGTACACAGAACACAGAAGAAGACTCCCCGTCAAGCCTAGCCTTAAGTCCTTCATGTGTGAAGTGCCTGATGCACTAAGCTCCAGCCACCAGAAGGTGTCACAATTCTCATGATTACCAACTGCACGTCAGCTGCAGTCTGGACTCAGTAATTTTAAGTCTGCTGCCTGGCAAAGAGAAGTCATCCACTGTTGTGTAAAGTGTTACTGTAGCCTATGTCGGTCCCAGGATATTAGAGAGACAAGGTGGGTGAGGTAATTTTATTTATTGGACCAACTTCTGTCGGTGACAAGCTTTCGAGCTTACACGGACCTGGAGAAGGAGCTCTGCGTGAGTCGAAAGTGTGTCTCTCTCCCCAGCGGAAGTTGGTCCAGTAAATGCTATTACCCCACCCACCTGGTCTCTCTAAAGAGAAGTCAGTCATGTCAGGGGTCCTGTGCAGTATTGCCAACCCTGAGTGTTCACATCTCACGAGTTAGGCCCCCCCAAAACCATGAGAGTGGCTTAAAAAGAATGAAATCATCATTATGATAACGATTAATAATGATGACAGGAGATCGACAGCTCACAATAGGAAAGATTTGCTCTTCTGCTGCATTTTTGGTGCCTCAATAGAAAACATTGCCTCCGGCACTGTGAACCTCGTGTCGTAGCAAATTGTGGAGTGGGGGTTGAGAGGTGGTGGTTGTTTTTGTCGTAGCACCTCGAGGCTCCAGCCACATCCCCAGCGACTGGCACTGGACAAACACAATCCCTGCCCTGAGCAGCTTTTCATTTAAATAGACCAGACAGACAAATCGTGGAGGGGAAACAGAGGCACAGAGAGCGTGAAGTGATTTGCCCAGGGTCACGCCGCAAAGCCAGGAATAGAACAATCTCCTGACCCCCAAACAAAAGCTCTAGCCACAGGACCATGCTGCGATGGACACATTTGGATGGGTTCCCTACACTGCTGAATAACTGCAGCCATAATAGTGAAGTTGGGGGCATTTTCCGATATCTGTTCCCTCCCCTTCAGAGTGAGGGTGCAGCCACCCTCGGGGCGAGAGCTTCAGATGGCTGACAGGAGCGTTTGAGGCCGCTATAACCGAGCCCCTTTCAAGCAAGCGATGGTTTCTAAATAAAGCAGAAATCCCAGCCCCAGAGGCTGCTTCTCACCAGGAAGGATAGCAAGGAAGCCCCCCACCCCCTCTGGTTTACTTCACAGCAAGCGGTTTGGCTGCACTATCTCGGGGTAATTTGTGAGGGAATCACAGAAATAAATAACCTCTTTGAGAGCAGAGGGGAGAGCTGGGATGCTCCCTGCTGGAATGTTAAGAGGCTTAT
This sequence comes from Natator depressus, assembly GCF_965152275.1. NCBI lineage: Eukaryota > Metazoa > Chordata > Testudines > Cheloniidae > Natator > Natator depressus. Next base: position 12,623,129 of record NC_134236.1, on the reverse strand, counting down.
CTCCCCCAGGAGGACAGTTATGAATATGCTGCCCTGGGAATCCTGAAGGGGGCTAGCTGGAGAGAGGGCTATGCATAGGGTTGTAAGGACAGGGGCCTGCCTGTGTTTGTAAGGACAGGGGCATGTGCTGGTGGGTGGGGGATGCAGGCTGGGCTCCTCTGACAAGGCAATCGCTCACATATTACCCACAGTCAAAGGGCATCTGAACCTGAGTAGCAGACATCTCCTCGCACCCAGCACATGGGAGGGGAGGTCCTTCGTGCAGGCCAGTAGGATGACTTGGTTATTTCTAGTGGCGAGTGTGGGGAGGGCTAATGACTGGGGAAGGCGGCAGGGGTCACGCCTGTGCTTCGGTGATGGATGGGTGGTTTGCCCCACATGCCGCAACGCTGCTCCAGGGACTGCACAGGGACAGCGCCTGGGCCCCTGCTATCTGCTGGGAGCTGATGGACTTCAGGCACAGTTCATTAACAGTGTCTCCTGCGGGTGACTGCCTGCCTGAGGGTTGAGCGCAGCTGTACAGTGGTAGTTAATCACCTGACCTAGATTTAAGGTTAGAACAGGGGCGCATTTCACACTTAAGACAAATGGCAGGGAAACGTGTATGCATGTGGGTATCTTCATGTGGTGGCCACCAGCTTGGCTGACACTGTGGGGTTTGCACTGGGGACCTCCAGAGCTAAAAGCATGAGAAGTTATAGTTTGAACTAACACTTCGTACTGGTGTAGGTTGAAGTTTTTCACATGCTACACCCAACTGTTTGCCAGAAGCTGGGAATGGGCCACAGGGGATGAATCACTTGATGATTCCCTGTTCTGTTCATTCCCTCTGGGGCACCTGGCACTGGCCACTGTCGGAAAACAGGAGACTGGGCTTGATGGCCCTTTGGTCTGACCCAGTATGGCCATTCTTACGTTCTTATGAACCATTCTCACTTTACCTTAACATGGCACCACTCAGGCTTGGCCTGCCAGCCCCTCCGTCATGATGGCCCATCCACCAGGCCAAATTTCAGGGTGTGGGCCTGTGACCAGGCATGCCAGATTGCAATTCTATTCGGTGGGGGACCCTCTCAAACAGGGGGCCCCGGGCACTGACTAATACCAGTGGTATGCAGTGTGCATGACATGCGTAGGGCTGCAGGTGCCACTGCAGGTCTACAAGGCTCATATCTTCAGTGGATCAGGCACAGAAGGGTGGACCTGTAACACACACTGACCAGTGGGCTAGGTATGCACCCATGTGTGATAGAGATTCTAAGACCAGAAGGGACCATTTTGATCATCGAGTCTGACCTCCTGCATAGCACAGGCCATAGGGCTGCGTGCAGATGTGCGTGTATTGTGAGCCATTCTCTGAGAGTGAAGGTAAGAAAAAGAGCCTGCAAGCTGGACTAGGCCTATGGAAATAATACATTGCTTCGCTGGTACCATAAGTATAGGCAGTGTAATGGGTAAAGAGTCCCCATTCACGCCAAAGGAATGCCATTTGGAGGGGGCCTGATTGACAGGCCAGATTTGAGCTCTGATATCTAAGATCATTAGATAAAAGGCACCAAGTCTAGCAGTGCAAAGCACTCTAATATTATTACAAATCATGGAATCATAGAAATGTAGGGCTGAAAGGGACGTCGAGAAGTTAGCTAGTACAGACCCCCCATGCCGAGGCAAGACCAAGTAAACTTAGACCATCCCTGATGGGTGTTTGTCCAACCCGTTCTTTAAAATCGCCAATGACAGGGATTCCACCACCACCCTTGGTAACTTATTCCAGTACTTAACTATCCTTACAGTTAGAAAGTTTCTCCAAATAGCTAACTGAAATCTCCCTTGTTTCAGATTAAGCCAATACTTCTTGTCCTACCTTCAGTAGACCTGGAGAACAATTGTAAGAGCCCTGAACATATTTGATGAGTGTTATCTGGTCCCCACTCAGTCTCCTTTTCTCAAGACTAAACATGCCCCATTTTTTTAACCTTTCCTCATAGGTCATGTTTTCTAAACCTGTTATCACTTACATTGCTCTCCTCTGGACTCTCTCCAGTTTGTCCACATTTTCCCAAAAGTGTGCCATCCAGAACTGGACACAGTACTCCAGCTGTGTTATACCAATAAATTAAAAACGAGCAGGATCTTATTAAAGGGAAAAAGGCAAAATACCACATTGATTGTGAATACAGAAAGAATCATAGTAAGCAGTTAGTTATAGCTATAACATTCCATTCAATCTCATATTTATTCACACATTCATTCATACAAACACACACACACAGGTTCTGCAAGGTTGTTATCATAGTTACCAGCCTTAGAGTTGCTCATGCCAAGCCACTAGCCAGGTGGCCTGGACATGAGGAGGGAGCAGGGCCTTGTCAGATGCTCATCTGATGCTCCTGGAAGTTGGTTTGCAGAATCAGACCCCCAAAGTTCTCACTTTCTAGAGTCTATTTTTATAGGAATTTCTTCCTATGCCAGTCTATGGGAATTGCTTCATCATGCTGTTGCTGAATCAATCAGCAGATGGCACATTCCTGACGGCTCCGTGCTGCCAGATGTTATCTTGTTCTTTGGTTCTCCCATTCTTGAGGCTGTTGGGTGGATTCCAGTCTGCCCTCCGGGGGTCCTCTGGTTATTTCCACTTGATGCCTTCTTCAGCCGATGGACACTGGATTCTTAGGCTGGCACCTCCCTGATCATTCAGTTATTATCCACACCAAGCATCCATCCCCATACAGCCTCTATCTCTGATTTAATCACAATTGTTAATACAACAAAAGGGCGGGGAGTCTCTGGGTGCTGTTTCTGTTGTTACAGAGTATTGCTTTGAGTCTCTCTCTGTGTGAATTGCTTTGAGAACAGACTCTGTCTTAGAATGTACTAACGCAATTAGCAGCTTGCAAGTTTCACACATAGAGGGAGAGAAACAGTACCAAAAACCAAGATACCTCTTAATTAGTAATACCCTGGAATTTAAACTCTGGGGAATCAAACTCATTTGTGATTTTAATACAGAACTTCTTTAATATGATCCAACAGCTGAGGCTTCACCAGTGCCAAGTACCGCTGGACAGTTACCTCACATGTCATACCACACTCCTGTTAATACACCCCAAAATGATATTAGCCTTTTTCACAACTGCATCACGTTGTTGGCTCATATTCCATTTGTGATCCGCAACAACCCCAAATCCTTTTCAGTAGTACTACGCCCTAGCCAGTTATTCCCCATTTCATAGCTGTATATTTTTAATTTTTCCTTCTTTAGTGAAGTACTTTGCACTTGTCTTTATTGACTTTCATTGTGTCAATTTCAGACCGATTCTCCAATTTGTCAAGGTCATTCTAATCTTATCTTCCAACTAGCAACCCCTCCTATCTTGGGGTCATCCTCAGACTTTATACACATACTGTCCACTCCATGATCCAAGTCATTAATGAAAATATTGACTAGTACGAAAGCCAGGATTGCCCCTGCAGGACCCCACTAGATCTGCCCTCCTAGTTTGACAGTGAACCATTGGGAACTACTCTTTGAGTACAGTGTTTCAACCAGTTGTGTGCCCGTCTTATAGTGATTTCATCTAGACCACATTTCCCTAGTTTAATTATGAGACTGTCATGTGGGACTGTGTCAAAAGCCTGACTAAAACCAAGATATATCATGTCTACTGCTTCCTCCCTCTCCACAAGGCCAGTAACCCTGTCAAAAAAGGAAATTAGGTGGGTCTGTCATGATTTGTTCTTGACAAATCCATGTTGGCTATTATTTATTACCTGTTCTCCTCTAGGTGCTTACAGATTGATTGTCATGGGATAGCAGGAGAACACGCCTGCTGACTGGAGGCAGCTTGCATTTGTTCTGCGGCAGCTCTCCCACCTTCCTGTGGAGAGGAGAGATTAATACAGAGATCATGGGCAGTTCGTGAACCAGGTTGGGGGAGCCCCATCCCTTTTGCCCAAGGCTCCACCCCTTCCGTGCCCCCTGCCCCCCCCGCCAGATCCCAGAGCCCCCCCACACTGCAGCCGCTGGCCCCTACCCGAGGCTAGTGCCCCCAGCCCCAGAGCACCCCTAGCCTCCTCCCTCCGCCAGCCACAGAGCAGGCGGCGCTACCCCAGCCTCCCCAGCCCCAGAGCACAAGGAGAGCGGGTGGCACAGCCCAAGCCGGGGCCACCCCGGGAGACTGGAGCCACGCCAAGCGGAGGCAGGGGGCGGGCTGTGGATGGAGCATTGGCAGGGCCATGCCTGGCTGTTTGGGGAGGCACAGCCTTCCCCAGCCTCTGACACCTGCCGCCCATGCCAGAGATGCTGTAGAGTCACATGGCCCTACTTTAGAGAGTTTCCAGGATGTGATGTACAAGCTGGGATAAAATTCTCTTCAACACAAAGGAACCGCTGAGCCATAATGTGATATCTACGTTAGGGAAACACAGAGTGAGAAAAAGGTGGTGAACCTGTGGACCCCATGCTCTGAGCCATTTTCCAAAAGTCCTGGATCATATGAAATTCACTGGAAAGTGTTTGTTGCATCCCTCTTCAGTGGTTTGGCTTCTAGAGGATAACAGCCTACTACTGCTTGTGGCTAACAAAATTATTCCTTTAGTGCAAGAATAAGTATTGGTGCTGCAGTACTAAAGATCTCAGGTTCATATCTGACAACCCATCTCGTCTGGAGTGTTACAAATGTACTAGAGACATGCTGTGGGGAGAGAATTCTGGACTGCCCACAGGGGAATGGAACGGATGAGCGAAAAAGTCTTTCCCACCTCATACTTCTATTCCAACACAGAAAATTATGTTAAGGTAGAATTAAGGTTGAAAGTGTGTATCAGTGACTGAAGGATAAAAATCATTACAAAGTGCTGTAATTATCCCAAAATCAAGCATTACAAAGCCAGGAAATTCACAGCTAAGGTTACACTTAAATGAAATCAAAACATATTAAGGGACGGAAATGCAGAGATAAGGCATCCAAACAACCTTAACTCAGCCCTGTCATGATGCCATGCAATGACCATACATTTTGGAGTATGGCATTCTAGTGTGTGGTCTTAGATTAGATTTCACTGATTTTGAAGGACCTTTTTACATACTTGTTCCCCTCTGAGCTTTCAGAGCTTCCCCTGTGCTCTTATCTCAGGTCCCCTAGCAATGCTGACTTGGTGGGCTTCGAAACAACGGCAGAGTGCTGCAGGGAGTCTTTTGAGAATGGATGCCCAAGCTAGCAAGCACCCCTGGAACCTCTAAACGCAGTGACAGCTGGGGTCAGTCATCTACCGGTGAGAACTCGTGACATGTGTCCAGTCCCCCTCATATCACTGACTCATCACAGCCAATAATATTGTTGCATGCAAATTAGTTATACAGGAGGTGTGGTGATTGGTTGAGTTGCCTCTCATATCAGAATGGCTCCATTTAAGAGTTACCTGAGCTGTTGACATGACCCTCTCTATAGCCTGTTTAATACAATTAAAACAATTAGATACAACCATAACTTAATTGCAACTATATTTCTTCAGATGCAGACTGCGCACAAGATTTCAGTTACTTTTTGCTATGTGAAAAAATCGGAAGAGTTTGTGTTATTCTGTTATGGAGATCAATGAAATGCCCAACACAGATGCTCAGTTTCTTAAAGGACCCATTAATAACATGAAAGGACCCACTAATATGAGCACATGAGCTAAGCAACAGATGTATTTGTACATTTTCAGAAAATTCATTCTGTTCTCAGAGAGTACTTGCTGCAAGCTTGGGCAGGGGACCCTGTATTTTTCATGCACAACAAAGGGGTTGGATTCATGCTGGGGGTCCAAAGTGGAATTCGACACTAGCTATGGAACTGTGACTGGTGTCTCCCCAATGTTTCTAGCACGAATGATGGGAGATGCCTTTAGGCATGTTGTATTCTCATGCCGCATAGATGTGAAGAAGGTGGGTTCTCTCTTTATCCACCAGACTCCTTGGAGCAGCAAAACTATCCTCCTGTGTCCCAGAACAGTATTATTAATTATAACCAGGGCTTAAATTCAGCTGGAGCAGTCCGGAGCGGAGCTCTGGTAAATATTTTCAACCCCCCTCGAGTTTTTATAGCATGTTGGGGTCGTCTGGGGTGCATGGAGTGCTCCGGGAAATACTCTGGAAGAATTTAAGCCCTGATTATAATTACAGTAGCACCTAGAGGCCCCAGCTGAGATCCAGCCCTAGAGACATGCCCTGTCCCTCACAATTTAAATAGACAGGACAGATAAAGGGTGGGAGACAGGGAGTATGATCCTCTCTTTACTAGAGGAATACTGAGCGGTTAGGGCCCAGATCCTCAAAAGTATTTAGGCACCTAACTCCCACTGAAATTAATAGGAGTTAGGTGCCTAAATACCTACAGGGAGGGTGCATCCTATCTGAGAATTTAATCCAGGTTGCCTAAATCCCAGGCCTTAGTCACAAACACATCCCTTTTAAAATAATCCCATCCATTCACTCAACACTAGTGCAAACTAGCTGTGGATAATACGTGCTTTCCACATAGGCCCTTCAGCTTTGGGAACACAATGGGTGACTTTACTGCATGAGCGGACCAGGAATACCCCAGGTTAATGCGTGTGGCCCAGAAAATGATCCTAACACTAGAGGCAGATTTGCTCAGTTCATTCCTGCCTGGGCTGAGCCAGTCTGAGTGGACTGTGCATAACAGGAACACAACGGGACAATCAGTGCCAGCTGTGTGATCGCAACGGTACAGGATCAAACAGCCTGGACAACTTTTTTTTAAATGTACGACACGGATTCAGAATTATTTGCTAGTTGGGGGGAGTAAAGATGTTCTTAAAGCACAGGGCCAGGAGTGACTCTATTCCAAGCTCTGTCACTGATCTGCAGCGTGATCTTTGGCAAGCCACCTAATTACTCTGTGACTCCGCTCAGCCATCTCTCAGACAGGACTCATGAGCTTCCACTCCACACAGAGATGAGGCAAAGCTAAATTCACTAATGTTTGGGGAAAGCTTTAAGATCCTCTGATGGAAGGTTGCAACAAAAATGCCAAATGGTTTTATTATTTGCACTTCCCAGCAGTTTGGCCTGATCTACCGCTATATGAGGAATTAGGCTGGTCGAAACATTTGCTGTCAAAAGATTTTGTCGACAGAAAACTGGGCTTTCAACCAAACAGACGTCTCTGCTTTCGTCAGAAAACTGAAACCTGGGGTGGGGGAAATGTTGGCTGAAAATTTGACAGCTCCTGGCCAAAAGTCAAAAGTTTTCAGTTTTCATGGCAAAAAAAAAAAGGGGGGGGGAGTGGGGGGGGTGGTTGAGTTTTCATTTGCTACTGAAAATGTTAATGAAAATCAAATAATATTAATTTACAGCAACATTTGCCAGTGGATTAAACACCCGTTTTCTAAGCAGCCCTAACAAGGAGGTACCTTCCCTCCCCACCAGGCATGGAAGCCCTTTGGAAGATAAATAGGTACACTAGAATTAGCAGGTCTGGGACAGGATCTGTAATGACAGCACCCATAGACTGGCTGCCTGGCGCTCCCCCTCTCCTCTCCCTCATCTCTAATGGGCCTGAGCGATGCCTGAAGGGGCCGTGGGAGTTTGACTACCGTTATCCGGCCCTTATCACCACTAATGTGCAGCTGGTCACTGATCCCACTTTGCTCAATGACCAAGATGTGACCCTGAGGTCAGGCCCGTCTCCAGAGAACCAGCGCTATCTCCGTGACCGGCTGAAACCTTGGCAGGAGCTCAAGTTTTCTGACGACAGAGAGCTTCCCCCCCACCCCCTTTATTCCCCCCGACTCCTCTCCGGTGTCTGGCACGGACCTGGGGAAGGCTCCACTCATACCTACTGAAATAGCAACACAGATAACTGCCCCAGACAGAAACACGCTGACAAACGTCCATTCAGAAAACAGCCCTCCCCCAACCCCAGTCTGCTCACGCCAGAGTTTGACTCATCCCAGCTGTCTGTCAAGCTCCTGAAGAAAAACACGGCTGGCTGTGTGATCTGGATGTCACTGCTGTCCCCCACCATTGACTCCAGGGAGGCAGGATCAAGCCCATGCTGCAACCTTTATTCATCACGAACATCCACCCTTGGCATCCCTGCAGGGAAGGCTCATCATCACATGGGGAAACTGAGGCACAGCAATTTCCCCAACCTGGGAAGAAAACCAGAGACTCCATGGCCCCCTGCTATAACAATGAGGCCACCCAGCCTCGTGTGGCTTTCCATAGGGATAAGACACTCTCCCAGAAAGCCGGCCTGCCATTCGCAATCCTTCCCTGCGGCAACTAGAGTCAGGTGACATTAAAACAGAGGCAGCATTGAAAGAGAGAGGATGAAAGCCAACCTGCTTTAGTGAACAGGATGTTTCATCTGGGATTCACCCCAACACGGTGCCTCAGCTGGTTATTTCCTGCCTCTGGGTGACATTCACCCCTCTGCCGAGGGCCTGCTTGCACAAGGCTATACACTACCTACATCCACAGGGAGGGATAGAAACCCCGCCTGCTTCAGGGCATCACACTTAGCGGTAAACTTCCCTGGGGGCAGTTTATCTCAACACTGGGCCACAAACCAGCATGCCAGAGCTCCCAAACTAAGCAGGTGCATGCACCACCCTTGGAGGCCAGGCTGGGGCTGGGGTGTGGTGAAAGCTTCCTGTTTTTTGCTGTGAGTCAAGAGCTGGGTGCCAGGCAGAGCGGACCCCAGGCAGACTGCTTCTCTGTCAAGCCTGAGGCCTGCTGTTAGCCCAAGGGCTCAGTGAGAGCTCACTAAGAACGTGCTTGGATCCAGCTACCCCGTGCGTAAGCGTATGGTCCCTGAGCGCTGAGGAGCCAGCGAATCGGCCGGGTTCACGGATCTCTGCCCTGCCGACTCCACTGTCTGTGTTTGCCGTATTGCCAACCCCAAATGTTCAAAAAATCATCAGGCCCTAAAACTCATGAGATTGCCTTAAAAATACTGAGATTTACTTACAAAATGAAGGTTCCTTCCATTTGCCTTCTGGTTTTTGAGCTTTCAGAGTGCACCCTGGTCACATTTTCAAGCTTTTCTCCATAGCAGGGCGGAGCATAGGCACCAGCTCTGTGGGTGCTCTGATCAGCTGTTTGGTGGGCCCCACCAATCAGCTATTTGGTGGCGGGTGGGAGGCACTGGTGGGCGGGGCAAAGTGGGGGCGGGAAGAGGTGGAGTGAGGGTGGGACCTTGGGGGGAAGGGGCAGAGTGGGGGTGGGGCCTTGGGGTAAAGTGAGGGTGGAGCACCCACCCGGAAAGAAGAAAGTCAGAGCCTGTGAGAGGAGTAGCAATTTTTTTTTTTTAATTAATGTTCTCACTTATTGACACATCCGCAGCCGCTGGGACTTCGAGTAACACGTTGCATATCTTGAAAGTTGGCAATACGGTAACCACCACGGAGCTTGCCGATCTGTCACAGCTAGACAGCCAGCTCAGGGGTGTTTCACAGCTCACTGTGTCACTCCCGGAGCACACAACTTCACCAGAGCGCACCCTTCCTTCCTGACAGCCCTCTAGTTCTGAGCCGTGTATACTGCAGTGCCCTTAAGGTGGGGATCCTGGCCTGCTGCAGCCAATGGGCATGTTGCTAGTGTTTCAGTGTGCGCAGGCTCAAGCCCTTAGTATCCCTGCAGGATGTTATGTGGAGCCAGGGAGTCTGCATCCACCCCAATCCCCTCTATCATGAAACTGGGCTGCACTAGGTGTGATCACAATCCACTCAAGTAGTAATGGGGACCCCACTGGCACAGTGTTTGAGCACCTCACAAATTGTAATTGTTTAAATACATGGGAAACTGAGACACAGACCAACTTGTGTCACAAAAGACGTCTCTGGTAGAGCTAGGAATTGAACCCAAGGTTTCCAATCCTAGGTCAGCACCCTAACCACACAGACCATGTGCCACAGGGTAAGTGGCCTCTTTAAGGGGGAGATAAGGCCAGCCACACTTGTGCTATTATTAATTAGCTGCTTCCAGCCTGACGGGTCAGGACTAAGGAGGGTTAGGTGCTAGCTCTCAAAGGTAGCCACAGCACAGGCTAGGAACAGGACCCCAAGGATGGGCTGAAGAAAAGCTCTGAAGGGCAGAGGGACCACTTTGTTTGTTTGAGATGCTTTAACTGGGCATTTTCTACTCTGGAAAGGGTTACATTTTTTTAACAGTTGGCCAGAGGGGAACCAACTTCATGGAGGAAAACTGAGTCAGGGGGCCAGCTGTGCCACACCTGGCCTGCAGGAGGTGCTGTGGGGCAGCCATGTCCTAGGACACCATCCTTCCTCTTCTCCAGAAAGCCTAGAGTAATGTCATGGTGGCTGGGTGGTGAAAAAAGGTCCGTTCACTCCTGGAGCTTCCAGTGTGATTCGTTTAAATTTTTGGACACATTAATCAGGATGGGCCCCTATCAAAATCTGGAATTGCAATACCCCAATTTGGGGAAAGTTCAGACAAAGAGCTGGGTCCAAACTTTGAGCATCAGGACCATCTCCACTGCTTAAGCCGGGATTTGGATTTAGTATTAGTACCTTACAATTGCATGCAGGTAAAGCTTGATTCTGGGTCTGATGTTTTTAGGAGCCTTTTACAAGCATCCCAGGGGAACCTCCAAATATCTGTAAAAGCAAGGTGTTGATTTTTCATATGAATTTTGGAGGATGTGGGTATTTGGGGTTCATAGATCCATATTTACCAAACACCCGTTGAGTGCGGTGGCTTCTCTCAGTGTTTCCCATCCAGAAAGACACCAACGCGCACAGGTGCCAACTTTTCCCGGAGCTGGTGGGTGCTCAAGCTCCCCTACCCCCCCACCGCACCCCCTGCACCTGGCCCTACCCCTGCCCCGACTCCACCCCTTCCCCGCCCCCATTCCACCCTCTTCCCTAAAGTCCCCACCCCAACTCCACCGCCTCCCTGCCCCTATTGGACCCCTTCCCCAAAATGGCACCCCGGCCCTGCCTCTTCCCCACCTCCTCCTCTGAGCGCACCACATTCCCCCTCCTTCCCCTTCCCTCCTAGCGCTTGCTGCGTGAAACAGCTGTTTTGTGGCAGCAAGCACTGGGAGGGAGGTGGGAGAAGAGGGTTGCGGTGTGCTCAGGGGAGGAGGCAGAGGTGAGCTGGGGTGGGCCAGGGAGCTGCCGGTGGGTGCAGAGCACCCACCAATTTTTCCCCACGGGTGCTCCAGCCCCGGAGCACCCATAGAGTCGACGCCTATGCCAATATGCCTTTCAAACTAGCATCTGTGTATAGGAATTGCTGGGGTGAGAGCTGGTTCTCAGGGCCCAGCATCCCTACACCACAGATCACAAAAGACTGTGACGAAGAATATAATTGATCATGCTTATTACTATTATTATTTCTATCACCATGGTGCTTAGGAGCCCCAGTCATGAGCCAGGACCCCATTGTGCTTGGCACTATACAAACAGAACAAAAAGACAGTCCTTGCCCTAAAGAGTTTACACTCGATGACAAGAGACGACAGAGGGGAGGGGCAGATGGAAACAATGGGAAAACAGTGGTCAGCATGACAGGCTGTGGTCTCGGCACACCGCCGGCTGTCCTCAAGGCTTTCGTAGGTGTCTGGGCAAAGGAGAGTTTTAACAAGGGCTTTGGGGTGGCTGGTTATGGGGAGGTCCCCCAAGCATGAGGAGCAGCCTGGGAGAAAGCATAAAGATGGAGGCTGGCATCATGGGCCAGTTGGAGGTGGGAGTTGACATCTCGATAGTGAATGAGAGGTGGCAGCTAGGGTGGGCAGCCGCCGTGAAGGGCCTTCAAAGTGAAGACAAATAGCTTAGGTTTGATGCAGGGGCAGCACCAGCTTCTTCCCAGTGGGGAGGCTTAGGTGGGCCAGACAGAAAAATGGGGGAGCTGCACTCCCCCCGACCATGAAGCCCTGCCCCCTCCGTGGCCCAGTCCCCCTCCATAGCCAGGCCAGAAGCCGGAGCCAGCTAATGCAGGGTGCTGGCTGCTCACAATCGGTAAGAGCCACCTAGGTGGGGAAAACCTGGCTCCGGGAACGGCAGAGCCCTCAGGGAGCAGCGATTGCGAGAGGTGGGGCCCAGGAGCCTGGGCTGAAGTGGGTCAGTCCGAACTGCTGTGGGGAGCCCTGGACCTTTCACCTGCCCTGGGCAGGGCACCCCGGCGGGCGGGGCCACGAGCCGGGGACTGCTCTCAGGCCCCCCAGCCTCCTGCCTGGACTTACTTCTCCACTGCTGCTGGATCTGGGCACCCGGCCAGCAGCTGCCCCTCTCTCCGCTCTGCCTTCACAGCTGGGTGGCTGGAGAGCGGCAGCTGCTATGGGGTGGCTACGGGCGGGCGGGGGGGTTAAGACAAATTCTGGGGTGGCTATAACCCCTGCAATCCCCCCACAGCCATCCCTGGTTTGATGTGAGAGAGAAGGGAGAGCCTGTGGAGGGATGCAGAGAGAGGGGTGACATGGTCAGAGCAACGGGCCAGGAACACGATCTTGGCAGCCGTATTCTGAACGGAGATGAGCAGGGCAAGGCTGTGTTTGTCGAGGCCAGAAAGAAGGACGTGGCAGTAACTGAGACGCAAGCTGATGAGGGCCCGGACGACAGTTTTAGCTGTGTGGATGGACAGGAAAAGCCATATCTTAGAGAGGTCATGCAGCAAGAACCTGCAAGATTTAGAGAGAGCTGGGTTGTGAGGACCTAGAGAGAGGAATGGATTGAAAATGACGCCCAGCTTACAGGTCTGAGCAACAGGCAGGATGCTGGTGTTGCCCACGGTGATGGAGAAAGGAGGCAGGTAATTCAAATAATCTGGGGACTTGCAGCGGGAACAGTGGAAGGCAGAGTAGAGTTACCCAGGATGGAAGATGGAAGTTACCAAGAGCCCCTGGGATATTTAATTAGCACAAGCAGCGAGGCCCTTGGGTTTACACACTGTCTCACGCACCCAATGGCACCTCCATGGAATGATCGCCATGCTGCGGCCATGGCTCGGTGCAAAGGGCACCACCTATCGACTCACCACCACCATTTCACCCCAGGCTATTCTCTGAGGTCTCTTCTCCAGGCACCGTGGGTGCTGGCGAGATCCCAACCGCGGGGGGCTGCCTCAGCATCCCCAGACCCCCTCCCTTGCCATGGAAGTAGAGCCCTGAGCACTTTGTTGTTTGGGGTTTGTTGTTCTGACCCGCCAAGGAAGACGGTTTTGGAGCTGTCTTTGTCTTGTCTGCTTCCTCCAGCGGCACGATGTCTGCTGTGCAAGAAGCCAGGATTTCCATTGCCCCTTTTCCCCTTTATTCTTATACATTCTCTTCCCGGTGCTTTTCCTTATCTCCTGCCATTTTCCTGTTTTCCCTCCTGACCTGACACCCTCCGGTCTCCCAGGCAGCTCCACCATTGGCCACTGTCGAACTGTTTCCTCCTCGGACAAATGGCTTCCCTGATATAGCTACAAACGGCGTCTCAGGACAGGCGTTCAGGGGTAGCTCTGGCCCTCCACTGTGCAAGAGTGCAACCAACCGGACCCCCTAGGAAGAAGTGACCCACCTCACTCAGAAGCCAAGACTGAGGAGGTCAAAGGCTTTTGAGTCCTAGAATATCTCTGCAAAGAGAGGCTACACTGTGTCTACATATATGCGGAGATAAGCAAAAATCCTGACATGTTGGGCAGGGTCAGGGCTGCTCCTTTCAGATGTGTATTCATTTTCTGGCATAAACAACTTGCCTTTCTTTCCCAGCACGTCCCAGTGTCTTCGTCTGGTTCTCTCACATTGTTTTTCAGGCTGTGATCACCTTTGTCTGGGAAGGTTAGTGGGGCAGAGCAGGGGAAAGATGCAAAAGGGAGCTATGTTACTAAATGACAGGTTTCAGAGTAACAGCCGTGTTAGTCTGTATTCGTAAAAAGAAAAAAGAAAAGGAGTACTTGTGGCACCTTAGAGACTAACCAATTTATTTGAGCATGAGCTTTCGTGAGCTACAGCTCACTTCATCGGATGCATAGCATATCGTGGAAACTGCAGAAGACCTGCAGTTTCCACGATATGCTATGCATCCGACGAAGTGAGCTGTAGCTCACGAAAGCTCATGCTCAAATAAACTGGTTAGTCTCTAAGGTGCCACAAGTACTCCTTTTCTTTTTTATGTTACTAAAGTGCTTTGCAAACAGTCAGGGATAAGATTCTGCAACCTTCCCTCCCACTAATTAGCACTTTGCCATACATATCAGTGGGACCACATATGAAGTAAAGTAATCCTTGGTGGGAGTGAGGGAGGAAGGGGAAATCTGGGCCTTAATAGTTAATCTGACTCCACCTGTGAGGTATGCAAGATTCATTTTACAAATGGGGAAACTGAGACATAAAACATGGATTTAAGTGACTTGGCCAAGGTCATGCAGCAAGCCAGTGGCAGAATCATGAACAAAGCCAGGAGTCCTGACTTCCAGTCCCCAGCTTTAACCACTAGACCACACTCCTCCCTTTCACAAGACCCTACATCTTTTCTTCTCAACATCAGTGGGTCACGGGATGTGTGTGTCCTGGAGCTGGGGAAAGACACCTCTTAACTTCCCAATTCTGGCTGGTTTGGGAAGCAGAGACGCCAGACACCTTGTTAGAAAGTCTGTCCTGCGAGATTCCCAGCACCTTTCTGCAGATTCCTGAAGACTCTGCTATTTTCGAAAGCATCAGGCTTTTGGGCGTGCATTGAACACATTCCAAACTCCATCCCTACTATGAGGAATGGTGATATGGTTTTGGCATGATTTGGAATTTACAATGGTGACACAAGAAGATTAGATATATAACTTGGCCCGAGCCACTTAAATGTTTCTCTGACTCGGTTTCCCTATCTGTAAAATGCATCTTACATATTTTGTATTTAAATAAGATACATTTATATCTCTCGCGCTAGCTGGCTATAAAGCTGTCCAGCTCCAGAGGTTACATTTCTCTTGAATCTGTATGCTTCACTGAGCCTTCAACACAGCAAACATTATGCTGTAAACATGTGCTTAAATTTAACCATGTGGCAATCCCATTGAAGTCAATGGGTCTACTGCTGAAAGCTGAGCAGATAATTGATTTTTTTATTTCAGGGGCCAAACCTAAAACTCCGGGGGGGGTGGGGGGGAAGAGAAGATCATTTCATTTTTAACTCCAGCTGATTTTTTTTTTCAATTTTTTCTTGACAAAATGAAAAACAAACAAAAGCATCCGTTCAAATTGAAAAAAAAACCCACAAAATGAAAAACCAAACTTTTTTTTTTTCCAGTTTTTGTTCATTTAGTCTTTGGGCAGTTTCACCTTTTAGGCTTTTTTGGGGGGTTTTAAAGAAATCTAGCTAAATGTCTAAGCGAATCATCAACTTGAAATGAAAAGTCAAAGCATTTCATTTCAAAAGGGTGAAAACAAACCTTTTTGATTTTTTCAAGGGAAAAAAATCCATTTTTTGGCTGAAACTTTTCACCGAATTCGCAAATTGTTTGGTTGCCCTCAAAAATGCATTTTTCAATTAATATACTATTGCTGAAAAAAATTCGTCCACGTCTACTTGCTACCCACATGCCTAAAGTTAAGCACGTGCTTAAGTGCTTTGCTGAATCAGTGATTGATTCAGCCTTTCTTTTCAAGTCTCAGCTGAATGCCTCTTAATTTTTCTTTCCTTATCCTAATATTTAACGCTTAACAGAGCTGCAGAGTATTTAAGGTTTCAGAGTAGCAGCCGTGTTAGTCTGTATTTGCAAAAAGAACAGGAGGACTTGTGGCACCTTAGAGACTAACAAATTTATTTGAGCATAAGCTTTCGTGAGCTACAGCCCACTTCATCAGATGCATCCGATGTAGCTCACGAAAGCTTTTGCTCAAATAAATTTCTTAGTCTCTAAGGTGCCACAAGTCCTCCTGTTCTTTTTGAGAGTATTTAAGGATGCGGTTGGGAAACCACAGCATAAAATCAAACCTATGAAAGTACCTGATCTTGAACTGGCTCCCTCTGCTGACCAAATCTAGCAGTTGCAGACCTCCATTATTTCTTCCTAGCCAGTTCCACATGGAAGCAGAGTTTTTGGCTGTCCGTGTTTACACTTATTCATTGAATGAATCATTTCTTCTTTGCAGGTGACGTTGAATTTTTTGGCACCTAGGAAGGGGATGGGAGTATTTGCATGATCGGGGTAGGGTATTTTTCTGTGTGCAAGTGACTTATTCTACTATCAAGGCTGCAGATATCTTGGTACTGAGGGCCTAAAAACGAAACAAGTCCCGTCAGGCTGAGTTGGTGCCACTCTTTCTGCTTGGTGGAATTGACTCCAGTTGCTCCTGGCACCTCATGGTGCAGAGCTCAGAGTTAGACGTCCTTTCCCTGCACAGACATGTAGGCATCACACCTTCAGTTGCACTTGTAGGGGATCTCATCAAAACATAGGGTATGTCTGCACTGCAAAGAAAAACCCCTGGTACCCTGTCTGAGAGCCCAAGTCAATTGACTCAGGTTTGCGGATCTCAGGCTGCAGGGCTAAGAATAGCAGTGTAGATATTCAGGCTCTGGCTAGAGCCTGGGCTCCGAAACCCAACGGGCTGGTGGGGAGAGTCTTGTAGCCCGGGCTCCAGCCCGAGCCAAAACATCTGTACTTCTATTTTTAGCCCTGCAGCCTGAGCCCTACAAGCCCATGTCAGTTGCCCTGAGCTCTGAGGGGGGGTTTCTTTGCAGTGTAGGCATACCCATACAAACTGTGGTCCTTCTAGCCAAGCATCTGATCTCTGACAGTGACCAGCACTAGATACTAAAGAGGAAGTCATACTCCCCCCCCCATCCCATGCCCAAGTGCTCTGAACTGTGGAGTACTGGACTACAGGGGAAATTTGTTCCTGACCCCAGAAGGACTCCAGCTTGTGCCAAACAATGAAATGGATTGCCCTTGTAAATGGAGTCCTGGCTAATGAAATTTCAGACATTATTCTCGTTCATTTAAATGTCTAATACTTTTTTGAAACTGTCTAACTGAGTTGCCTCCTGTGGCAATGAGTTCCACAGGTTAGTTACATAATAAATATATCACTAATTACATATATTTCTATGGAAGGAAGCCACCCTATGGGAGAAGGAAACCTGATGACCCCTTGCTGCAGGTATTTCTCTGCTACCTCCGCACAGACCTTTTCTCAGCAGGAAACCCTGATTTCATTGGCTGATCGGTAACAGGAGCACCACTTGTCTGTTACTGATGCCTTGCGCTCCGTAATTAAAAGTGAACTGGCTTTGCAAGCAATTAGGTCTTCCACTCCACACGCCCTGGGACCATTGCTACCTCCAAGTAATGCACCATGTGCAGCACCCCTGCAGGAAGTCCCTCAGATACACGAGCTCTGGCACCATGCTGAGAGGGTGGCTGATCCTGTGAATAGGAGGATGGTCCAATATTTAGAGCATTAGCCTAGGACTTGGGGGGACGCAGGATCAGCTCCCTACTATACCACAGACTTCCTGTGTGATGTTGGGCAAGTTACCTAGGTCCAGATAGTCAAAGGTAATTAGGAAATCAGTGGGAGTTAGGCACCGAGGATCCCTTTGAGGATCTGTGCCTCAGTTTCCTTTAGTAAAATGGGAATAGTCACACTTCCCTACATCCCTGGCGTGTTGGGAGGACAAATCCAGTACAGACTGTGAGATGCTCAGATACAAAAGGGCCGTATTAGTACCTTAGGTTAAATCAAAACTTTGTTTTGTGACTCCATTCTCATAATGAGGGCTTTAACTCAGTCGGGAATGTGCTTGCAGCATGGTTCCTCAAGCACACTGGGTGAAATCCTGGCACCACTGAACCTGGGAACATCACATGGAAACAAGCCACGCTAGCCGGTTTCAAACCAGCCGGGCTGGATTCCGATTCCACTTACATTAGTGTAAATCAGGAGTAACTGCATGGAAGTCACTGGTGTGAGAGTGGGGAGAATCTGCTCTGGTGTAAGCGAGAGCACAGTGAGGTCTGCAGCGTAAACTAAGGTTTCTCTGGGGTTTGTTTTCCATCCAGGCAACAGGGATTCATTCTATCATAGTACTGGAAATCCCAGCCTGGCCACCAGATGGTGCAATATAATTCCTGAGAGCTCTTTTCTCTAGTACTGGCTGGACACATGATGCAACCAGCACCAAGGAAAAGCTTCCAGAGCAGATGCTACCTTCCCTTTTACCCTGTGGTATCCCAATGGGTGTACGTCAGAGCAGAATCATTCCCTGGATGTCTTTCTTTGCGCCTGCAGAAGATTTCTCATTCAGTTTCACCTCTATCAATGTCACTTACAAAAAAAAAGAACCCTCTGGATAGTCCATGAAACCTGCCTGGGGTATCCCACGGAGGGTGGAACCTTGCCCACCTTTTTAAAGGGACAGGGCATTAATGCTTGAATGGACAGTGCTTTATGATTGGAAAATATTTGGCAAGCAATTCCTGGCAGAGTAAAAGGATCAAGGGACAGGAGCAGGAGTTAGTTTCTGTTTGTCACTCACCTAACTCAGAGCACGGACAGGCGAGAACATTCTTACCCCACCCTTCCCTGTGTCTGCTGACATCCCTGCATCTGTCTTTCGTTTCCTCTTCTCACTTGATTTTCTCCTCCATGCCTGGCCTGAGGTTTTATTTTTAACCACAGCAGCGAACTTTCTGCTTTTGTGTTGTTTTTTCATGTAAGCATATGGCTTTTGTTACACAACTTTGTCACCTGAGCAGGGGCTGACTGTGATGGAGCAAGAGGAGAAGAGCTTTTAACCACAAGTGCAGAGATAAAGACAGTGATTTCAGGCCACAGCATCTACTACACAACTGGAAGTTGAATCAACAAGCTCTGTGAATGGGAAGGTGGGGGCCAGAGAGAAGGTGAACCATGCATTTGTCTGAACTGCATCTCGGGCTCAGCAAATTATCGTCGCTATTCTCTGCTAAGGCACAGGACCTGATTTTCCTCTTACACGGGTGTAAATCAGGAGTACAAGTCAGTGGCGTAAAGCTGGTGTCTGTGGGACTAAGATCAGGCCCTGAGTCTCTGCCCTGAGGATTGTACAGTCTAACGCCGACATACAGAAACATGCCAGACGCAGAGGCCCAGATCCCCAGAGGTATTTAGGCATCTAACTCTCATGGGCATCAGCAAGGGAGTTCCTCAAAGGTTGCTGGGGGCCTAACTCCCAGGGACATGGATGGGAGTTAGGCACTTCAATGCCTTTGAGGATCTGGGCCAAATCGAGCGTGGGTGGCACTGTGAGGGGGATGTCAGAGCAAGGTGTCGGCTTTGTGGAAGGAGCGTGCTTTCATTAGAGGGAGGCACTGCAGCTCCTGGATGCAGGAGTTGGGGATTGTCCCCAAAGGAAGCAGCGGCAAGGGGAAAGATGCGACTGGAGTGGGAGAAGGGTACAAAGGGGGCTGGGTAGAGGGTGGTTTGGTTGGGGGGCACATTTCAGGCCAAGTCCCTACCATTTTTCGAGTCACATAGGCCTCGGAGGTCCCGTCTGTGGTGGGAATGCAGCGTAGATGGAGTGAGGAGAGCACGAGAGGGAGCAGGCAGGGCCGAGAGCAGAGAAAGGAAGCCAGTGAAGGGGTCCTGGTGGGCGGGATGTGGTGAGGGGGACGAGGGAGTCAGCAGCAGCATTTTGGACACTCTACAGGGGAGTGAGGTAGGTGTCTGGGAAGCCAGAGTGGAGGGGATGGACATCAAGGGTTATGATGACCAAAAACCAGTCGGAGAACACTTCAACCTCCCTGGTCACTCAATAACAGACTTAAAAGTGGCAATTCTTCAACAAAAAAACTTCAGAAACACACTCCAACGTGAAACTGCAGAACTGGAATTAATTTGCAAGCTGGACACCATCAAATTAGGCCTGAATAAAGACTGGGAGTGAATGGGTCATTACAAAAACTAATTTTACCATACTAATTTCTCCCTACTGTTACTCACACCTTCTTGTCAACTGTTTGAAATGGGCCACCCTCATTATCACTACAAAAGTGATTTTTCCTCCCTTGGTATTCTACTGTTAATTGAATTGTCTCATTAGACTGACCCCCCACTTGGTAAGGCAACTCCCATCTTTTCATGTACTGTGTATATATATACCTGCTACTGTATTTTCCACTCCATGCATCTGATGAAGTGGGTTCTAGCCCATGAAAGCTTATGCCCAAATAAATTTGTTAGTCTCTAAGGTGCCACAAGGACTCCTTGTTGTTTTCACATTGGGGACAGCACTTTTAGCCAGAGCAATGGGGAGGGAAGGACAGAGGCACCAACCTGCTCTGGAGGGAGAAAGAGAGAGAGGAGCCCCCAGGGACAGGTGATGGGGGAGTGGGAGGGGAGAGCTGTTGTCAGCAGTGATGGAGACGGGAAGGCTGGAGAGGGCAGAGGAGAGGTCCTGGCTTTGCCCCGTTGAGTTCAAGCTGGTAGCAGGGCATCCATGGCTTGATGCCATGGAGACAGTCAGAGGTGGGAGAAGGAACAGGCTGGGGTTGGAGGGGCAGATTTGGGATTCGCACTGCGGAGATGACAGCTGAAGTCCTGAGAGCAGATGAGGTGACCCAGAGAGGAAAGAGAGAAGATGGCCCAGGAGAGATGCCAGCAGGAGAGAAGAAGATGAGCAGCCACTGAAGGAGCAGCTGGAGAGGATGGAGGAGAATGAAAAGAGACAGAACCAGGAAAGCTCCAGGAGGGAGGAGATCAGAGGAAGAAGGGGCCATCTGACGAGCCCCAGAGTTTGGCCAGGTGGAGATCACTGGTGACCATGGCAAGAGCTGGTGTCCGAGAAGAGAAGACGGGAGCAGAAACAGCACAGTAAGGGAGCTCAGAGCACATCGAGCAGTGGAAGGAAGGCCGCCAGGGAGAGCAGGTCTCAGGGAGGGAGGAAAGTGGAGCATGGTCCAGACTGACTACATCTGCAGGGCCCCACACCCACTGGTTGATGGAGTCTCAAGACGCAGGGTCTCCACTGGGCGATGCATGGTCCCCGCTGGATAATTTGTGGGTCCCTTTGAAAAGCCGAGGACTCCTACAGAAGACCGGGGACCCCCTTTGAGAATATATGGCAGAGGCCCCTTTGGAGTGTATGGCCAGGCTCAGCAGATTTGTTCTCTCCTATCCTGCCCAACCTGAGACACGTGCTGTCTGTTAAGTTAACAACATGCTCCCTGCATCACTGCACTTCGTAGCACTGGAAGAAAGAAGGCATCCCCATTTGGAAACAGACAGGGCGCTCCATTTCCTGGCTTAGGGACGTCAGTTTCATTGCCCAGGCAACTTGTACTTAGAAGTAACTTGAAGCCGGTCTCCGCTGGCCACAATGCTCACTAAGCCAAGCCAAGCCCTGAGAATCCAGCTAACCTGGCTGCCTGTCCGTGTATTTACATTGTGCTGTCAGTGCCGTATCAGAAGGCCTGATCCAATGCCCGCTGAAGAAAAATGACAGGCTCCCATTGATGGATCTAGCTCTGAGCAAGCACACGAAGGACTTCAGGAGAGGATCCTTGCAGATAAGGGCATGGATGGCGCTCGTGGTGTCTCTCACTGCATCTGACCTGGAACAGGAAGCTTCCTCTGTGCGGCTGTAACCCACAGACCTTCTGGGTGTGGTGCTCTGTCCCATCTAGTGGCACCAAGACCATTCAGCGAGCAATTAATAGTCTGGTCTACAGCCTTAGCTAACAGCAAGTTGGCTTTTAGCTCATGCAGTAGAAGCTCATGCACTAAGGTCCAGAGAGGTCCCAGGTTCGATCCCGGCAACTGGGGTCTGTTGGCATTACAGGGTCAGCCTGTAAAGTTGACATCACAGCGTGTGAATGCACATAACAAATACCCACCTGTTTCACACACACGACTGCACAGAGAGAGCAGAAACTTATAATGTACATTTTTTTGCTTTTAATTTCCCAGGGAATGAGAAATGAGGGAATTTACCTTCCGGAAGCTATTTCCAATCCGTGCCTATATGGAACAGGGTTTCATATTCAGTGGAACGTGGGTTCAGTGCTTGCCACCTGTCATTCTTTCAGCTATGGATCAGCCAGGTCTTGGATGGACTGATTAAATATGTCAAACAGTGACAATAAGACTGCACCATTAGCCTGTCTAATTTGGTTCAGTCACAGAACACATTTGCTTTCCCTTTCTTCTGCTGACAGTGGAATTCTTGCTATAAGGACTGAGTTGATTATTCTGTGCGACCCCTTGTAACACCTCCCCCCACCCCCACCCCCACCCCTCCACACACACATTAGGCACAGACTATATCTGAAGGGTGGCAAAATCTGCCCTTAAGTTATTTCTTGGGCATCTGCTCCAGAGTGAAGTTGTACCAATAACCACTGAGCAACTTTGGACAGTGCTGTGGAGATGGCCCTTGTCAATACTACAAAAGCAAGAAAGGGCTGAAAGGTTTCTGCCCCAGAGGAGAAAATAACGTTTGGACTTTGAGGCTTTAAAGTTATTTTTCAAACCAGAGGGGGCCAAATGTTGCTCGCAGCTGCACGGACGCAGCCCTTCTCCTGTCCTTGGGGTTGCGACAGCTGAGCTGAGAAGAGAATTTGGCTCATGGACTTTTGTACAGCTCAGACGTGGAGTGGCTGATTGCATTGGCTCTAAGTCTGAGATGCTCCAGAGAAGGGGAGTAGCCTGCAGGGAAAATTAGATTGGATGGACCAAAAAGATCCCCCATCTGGTACAATGAATGAAAGAGCTTTTGTGGAAAAGAGAGAAAATACCATCATGGATGGAAAAGAGCCTAACTGAAGCAAACTGAGGCCCTGATTCCACAACTGATCCACATTTGTACCTTCATGGAAACCCATAGACTTTGGTGATGCTCCGCACAGGTGTAGCGGTTTATCTGAGCAGATCAGACTGCAGGAGCGTGACCTTGAATGTTATTCCTATAAAGAATTTGCATTGCCAACTGTTGTGTTTTTACACCCACACAGAGCAAAGCATCTGCTTTCAGTTTGATTTCCTTTTATTTCAGAGTCAGGAAAACAGCCAGGAAAGAAAGAACAAAAGTAAATCTCCAGGAGCGGGCACAAGGGGTGTGTCTCCTCTGTGACAGGGCTGCAGTGACTGGAAGGACAAAATGGAAGCTGCCTGTGCACACAGAAAGAGCTGGTAGGAAAAGAGAGACTGTGATTTCATAGCTGCACAGACTGTCTGAAGTGCATGAGGGTAATTATAATAGTAATTAGAAATGGGCCTCAATTTCCAGAGGCAGTATCATTTCCAGCACCCCCTTGTACCTACGGAGTAGAGACTGTGTGGGCTAGTGGACAGGACACTGGCCTGAAACTCAAGAGACCTGGTTCTATTCCCAGCTTGGCCACTAGCCTGCTGGGTGATGTGGGGCAAGTCACATCACTGCTCTGTGCCTCAGTTTCCCCATCTGTAAAATGGGAATAATGCAGCTGCCCTCCTTTGGAAAGCACTTTCAGATCTCCCGATGAGCTCCTCTTTGAGGTAATGGAGTGGGAGCCAAAGGAGGCCAGAGCTACTGTGGAAGCACAGAACCTCCACACAGCTGGCCCTGTGGATCCCCGAGATATCTCAGGCTATCTGCAGGGCTTGTGGGCCAGACCCTCACTTTCTTCTTCAGGGGGCAAACCTTGCCTTCTAACAGAAGAATGCAGGGGGACCTTGTGCCACCTTCTGCCCTAGGTAGCACCACTTTGTACAGGTACAATCTGCCCTCACCTGTAGAGACCATCAGAGACAAGGGGCCCTGGCCCTGCCGCGTGCGGTAAGGAGGGCCTGGCGAATGCATGCTGATCTCGGGCTGAGCCCAGCGGCTGGTGGAGAGTGAAGTGATGCCTTCTGTTGCTGAGGATATCGGAGAGCTCTGGGCTGAGATGATGCAGGGAAGTCGCTGCTGTGAGCGGCCCCAAGAGGAGATCCCAGGAGACCATGCGGTACAGAGGCCACTGAAGTAACAAGGTTAGCGCATCACTGAGTGCTTTCCTCCTGTGCCCCCTTCCCACCCCGGAGCTGGCACTTGTATTAAAACAGAGGAAAAGTTGGTGATGCCATGGTGAACGTCACCACAATACACGACTGGTATTTTTGACCACCAGAGCTTTGCCCTCCCTGCCCTTCTGCTGATCTGAAGCCAGAGCCAAACGCTTAGCTGCTCTTTTCCCATCCATGCTTGTTGGAACAGATTCTTGCTTCGGTCATCGGTTCCTCATTCATCTTCTCGTAAAATAGCCAACTTCCCTGAATCATGTGAGGGTCACCAGAGAGCTGCCCAGCCAGAGTTCCCTGGTACGCAGCAAATCAGGGACAAAGGCAGCTGATCAGCTTCCTGAATTATGAAGGGGTCCCCAAATTTCCCCAAGGAGGGGTCCCACTTGGCACCTGTCTACTACAGTGATAGGCACAGCTCAGATTCTTCTTCTCAGGTCTCTCCTCAGACGGGAAACGTCTCTGTCCCTCTCCTGCCTGCTTGCTCGGCACGCTTTCTCTTTTCTGCAAAATCCAAAATTTCCCCAAATCCTAGCTGGATTTTGTAGCTTCCACTTTCTACCTGTTGCTCAGCTTGTGCAGAGAAGCTGATTTTCTGACTGGACAGCAGGGGTTAGTTAGTCAATAATACGGTGGCTGTTACTGGGCAAGCCCAAATTCTGAGGCTTTAGCCATTGTCCCGTAGGAAATATTACATCATTGGCTAGTTTCTTAAAGGTACAGGGGCAGCATGGACTCCAGTAATAATACTTAGCGCTTATACAGAGTTTTCCATGCATTACCTAATCAATTCCCTCAAGAAGGTATTTCCCTCATTTTACAGACAGAGAAACTGAGGCAGGGTGACTTGGCCAAAGTCAGCATCAGAGGCAGGACTTGAACTCGGGATTTCCCAGCACTGCACTGGGATAACTAGGCCCCTGTGAAGTTATTATAGTACTGGATCACCAGACAGATTAACAGACTTGCAAAATTCTCCTTTTCCGTTGCCCATGGCAAGGACATTTTGTGTTGGCAGGTGTTTAAATGATAATTACTCTTAATGTTGGCGTTAATCAGCATGGGACTAGACAGAGAGGTGTTTCGCCAAGGCTGGAAAATGTCCGTGACAGTTTTGCAAGATGCAGATAAATGCGAGACAGATTATGACCTGTCTAAGGTACTTGTGTAGCCCACATTGCCATAGTATTTGAATGCTGCACAATCACTTAATGTGTTAATTCTTGCCACACCCTAGTGAAGCACAGATCTTCCAGGGTGGGCTCATGTAGCCTGTCCTTAAGCAGCTTCATTGCTACTAATGTCCAAGCTTGCTAGGGAATATGTCTACATGCTGCAGTCACTCCCCTCCCAACTGCAGTGTAGACATACCCAAATCACAGTGGAAGCTCGTGGTAGAGCAGGGAATTGAATCTGGGTTTTCCAAGTCTCAGGCTTGTACCCGAGCCACTAGTCCGCTCTTCCTTCGGTGCTGAGCTGCGTTAGCCCACTGCTTTGGGGCTGCGGTAATCACTGCATTTTTGCCTTGGGATCAAGTTCTTGCATTTAATATGTCAGCAAGGCCCACGATAAGCTCTTATCCTGCAACCTGTCTACACAGACAGCTACGTGGACCCACCCGGAACCCCACTGAAATCAGCAGAGTTCTGCCCAGGAAGAGGGGGTCTGCCGGTGCCGTACAAATTGCAGGATCATGAGGCTTTGTGGCTTGTCTAGATGAACAGTTAGTGCCTGGCAAGCTGGGGTGTCTATCTCACACTAGCCTGCTGCACTCTGGAAGTTCCCTGGTGCACTTTGATCTGCTCCCGTTTCAAAGCAGGCAGCGCAAAGTGCACTAAGGGAACTTCTAGTGCACGGCAGAGGGGTCCACACGCCTCGTTCAGTGCACAGAATGGTCCTGCCATGGAGATGAATCAGTGTTGTGCGTTAAGGAGACTTGTTTCGGATGGGCTCCAGGAGGTCCCTCTGTTTTCTACAGCACTCATCACTGTTGTATCTGAGCACCTCACAAACATGAAGAAATTCAGCCTCCCAAGATCCCGGTGAGGAATGGGAGTATTACTGTCCCAACTTTAAAGAGAGGGTAACTGCGGCACCGAAAAGCTAAGGCCAAAATGTCATGGTTCTGCTGCGTTTGGATGCCCCTGTTTCGACACCAAAATCCAACACTTCAAAAGAGTCACTGCATGTGGCTGTCCAAGTTGAAAATATGTGAGGACTGCAGTTCAGAGGCACTGAGCCCCCACAGCTCCCCCTGACTTCAGCTGGAGATTGGGATGCTCAGTGGTTCTTAAAAGCAAACCCAGAGGTCTCAAAGCTGAGGCATCCTGAACCAGTGCCCACTTTTGACCTGCACGACTTGTCTACAATTATATAGCAGCTCAGTGGCACAGCTGGGAAGAGAGCCCAGGTGTTCTGACCTGCGAGACCAGTGACCCTGGTGGTGGTGGTCAGCCATTATACGGGAACTCCGCACTTAACGTTGTCGTTCTGTTCCTGAAAAATGCGACCTTAAGCGAAACGATGTGAAGCGAATCCAATTTCCCCATAAGAATTAATGTAAATGGGGGGGTTAGAGTCCAGGGAAATTTTTTTTTGCCAGGCAAAAGACATTATATACATTGTAAACAATTTTAAACAAGCAATTTAATACAGGTATTAAACAGGCTGGCAGCCCCCCTATCAGCTCTCCTACGCCCCCCCCAGCGCCTCCTACCCGCCAGCGGAGCCCACGGATCGGCGCCTTCCCCCTGCTCCCCCCGCCTCCTGCCCACGGCAATCAGCTGGTTTGCGGCGTTCAGGAGGCGGGGGGGGGAGGGGGACCTTGCGCACCACGTCCTCGCTCCTTCCCCTCCCCCCCACCTCCTGAACACCGCAAACCAGCTGATTGCCGTGGGCAGGAGGTGGGGGGAGCGGGGGAAGGTGCCGATCCGTGGGGTCCACTGGCGGGCTGGAGGCGATGGGGGGGGGGGCGTAGGGGAGCTGATAGAGGGGCTGCCAACCATGGACAAAGCAGGCCCCCAAATGACGTTATAACAGAGCATTGCACAATTTTAAACGAGCATGTTCTGTAACGGAGCAGGGACGTAAGATCGAAACAATGTTAAGTGAGAGGATGTTAAGTGGGGAGTTACTGTACAGTGCTTAAGATACTTGCAAGAGCTCTGCTTTATTATATGTCTGATTCAAACTGGCTGTGCATAGCAACAAGAGCTTCACAGTGTCCTGTCCAGACTCTCTCTCTGGGAAGCTCAGCCCTCAAAGGCCAGGACATCATTTGCTACTGAGCAGCTAACCTCCCCCCAACTTTTTCTAGGTCTGTATGCTCCATTATGTCTTCCACTCCTCTGGCCCCAACTTTGCCGGTTATGCTATAATCACATGTACTGTACATATGTGGATACATCCTTGCCTCCTACACCCCCTCAATTTTCCTGTGCTTAAAGGCAGAGTCCCCACTACCCCCTCTTCCCTGCCAAGCCAAAAATTAATAATAGTAACACTTTAAAAACCACACCATTAATATAACACAATTACAAATACTTATAAACAAGACTGTGAGGGAAAACAAACATACGAGGTAAATATCAGTTATGAGCAAACAGCTGTTACTGAGTTTTGTATCTGGCAGGATTCCTGTTGCTTTGTCCACACCAGATAAGCAATCGTCTAGCTGGTTTTCTTCATGGGCCCCTTTTCTCCCACTTCATCAGACCCTGCATTCTGCCTGGTGTGTGTAGAATTTTAAAGTGAGATATATACATTTAGAAGACCGACTTTGATTGTTTTACATGTATAGATTGCTTTTCTTTTCTGGGTGTTTCTAACACATGTACCTATACACATAATTACCTTTTTTAATAACTGAAAAAAGTTGAGTTAAAAATGTTAGTTTCAAAAGTGACATCCTTGCTTAGAGAGACAAGGGGGGGCGAGGTAATATTTTTTATTGGCCCAGCTTCTGTTGGTGAAAGAGACAAGCACAGGCCCAGATCCTCCAAAGTATTCAGGTGCCTAAATCCATTTGAGTATCCGAGCCAGCCCCTAATACCACATCCTACACATTGGGCGGCCTTAGGGGTGGGCCACCCAGACGACCACCCAGGGTGCCGTGATCAGGGGGCACCATGCAGCAGAGCAGAGGTGTATGCTGCCAGTTGTGTGAGAAACTGCTTCCAGCTGCCAGGTCAGCGCCGTGGGGGGGGGGGGGGGGAGAGGCAGATTTCTCGCTGCTTCTTCCTGCCTGAGGCAGGGCACGAGCAGTGACGCATAGATACTGCTTATTTCCCCCCCCCTCCCCCAATGTTCCTCCACGTCCCTGTATGGGGCTGTGAGGGCGGGAGCAAGGAGCAACGCCAGGGCTCCCTGCATCCAGGTCCCTTTCCCCACCTGGGCTGTGCTGCGAGGTGAGCATCAGGAGCTGCTGCTCTCCAGTCCTGCCCTCCCCTTACATAGCCTAGGTGGGGAAAGTGATGTGGATGCAGGGAGCCCTGAGGTTGCTCCTCACTCCCCCACCCCGCACAGCCCTCTAGGATCCAGGTGTTATGCAGAGAAAACCACACAGGATCGTTTCAGGGGACAAGACAAGTTGTCACGTTTATTATAACACAATTTGATTTATGACCAAGAACTAATATTTAATACCTATGTATACACACACACACACACACACACACACACACACACACACATATCAAATATTCTACAGCTGCTTGAGTTCGTGGCCTGGGTTCGTAGCTTGTGGCGGCTAACTGGCCAGGAAAGCCGGGCACAAGGAAGAGCTGGGTCTCTGTTGGGCATGCACCGATGCCCTTCCATGTTGGCAGCACAATGTCACCCTCCAAAGTCTTCCATCTCCCCCATCCTTTTTGTAGGGTTGAGTTTGAATCCAGAGTCTATCGGTCTTGCTGTGTCACGCTGCCTCTGGGTTCGGTCTGACTGATCACCCGTCAATTGCAGACATGACTTTCAGCCTGGGACCTGGCTTTGATGTTTCTTCAATTGTACTTTTGTTCTTTTCTTTTGAGGGTGGACTCCTCTTGCTTTGTCAGGGCTGTTGTCTGCATCTTCAGCTGTTGGGTGTTTACACTTTATTTCAAAAGGACAGGCCGGGGCTGGAGGCTGATTCCATCACCCATACAAACCTCATTCACACATCTAAACTAAACTAATAAGATTACAGCAGGGATTTGCAAAAATGAAGGTTGCAGCAAGCTTTCACAAAATGGAGGGAGCATTTTAAAATGGAGTTTGAGTTAAAGTATGGACAAGTGTAAGGAATGGCAAACTGTGAGCAGAAGTTACAGTGTTGAAACAGTGTAAGTTTCAGTGCTTTAAGCAGCAATTGGATTGAAAGTGAAACTCAATTAGCCAGTTATTGGGGTAACTGGTTTTATGAATGAATGTTGTTTCATTCATAAAACTTTGCTTATGAAGTTATATTAGTAAAGTGAACAATTAAAACCAATTTCATTGATCAGTTCTACGCAGGTCAGTTTCCCCACATGGGTGCCGGAGTGGGGTGCAGGGCTGGGGCGCAGGAGGGGGCAGAGGCTGGGGCACAGGAGGGGAGTGCAAGGGTTCGGGCAAAGAGGGCACAGAGCAGGGGTTAGGGGTGCAGGAGGGGAGTGCAGGGGTTACGGCCAAATGGGGTACAGTCCAGTGATTGGGGCAAAGGGAGGGAGAAGCCTGGGGAGCCCACCAGGGCCAGAGACAATGGAGGGGTACCCACAGAGCAAGGGGCAATGGATTGGCTTTGTGCCCACAGGAGCCAGGGGCACTAAAATACAAGTTCGCCCAGGGTGTCATTTTTCCTAAGGTCATCCCATTCCTGCACAATCCAGCAGTGCACTTCGGCAATAAACCAAACGACCTGATCAGTCTTTTCCACTTGTGACTGTTATGATTGCATGAATGTTCTATACCGCTATTTCAGGGCATATAAACATACGGACAGGGCTCTGGGGGGGCATGGGATATAGGCTGTTGCTAGGACCAATGGCTGCAAAAATAAACGGGGACTTTTGCCCAGCACAGCAAATGAATTTGGTCCAGGCCCTGATGCATCCTTGCAATGCCTGGAGAAGGGGGCCTTTTGCAGAGATGCATCCTTGCAATGCCTGGCAGGGGAGGCGGGCATGGCTCGGCAGGGATGCATCCTTGCAATGCCCGGAGAAGGGGGGCGGTTCAGCAGGGATGCATCCTTGCAATGCCCGGAGAAGGGGGGCGGCTCAGCAGGGATGCATCCTTGCAATGCCCGGAGAAGGGGGGCGGCTCGGCAGGGATGCATCCTGGCAATGCCCGGAGAAGGGGGGCGGCTCGGCAGGGATGCATCCTGGCAATGCCCGGAGAAGGGGGGCGGCTCGGCAGGGATGCATCCTTGCAATGCTCGGAGAAAGGGGGCAGCTCTGCAGGGATGCATCCTTGCAATGCTCGGAGAAGGGGGGCGGCTCGGCAGGGATGCATCCTTGCAATGCCCGGAGAAGGGGGGCGGCTCAGCAGGGATGCATCCTTGCAATGCCCGGAGAAGGGGGGCGGCTCGGCAGGGATGCATCCTGGCAATGCCCGGAGAAGGGGGGCGGCTCGGCAGGGATGCATCCTTGCAATGCTCGGAGAAAGGGGGCGGCTCTGCAGGGATGCATCCTTGCAATGCTCGGAGAAGGGGGGCGGCTCGGCAGGGATGCATCCTCGCAATGCCTGGCAGGGGAGGGGGGCGGCTCGGCAGGGGTGCCTCCTTGCAATGCCCGGAGAAGGGGGGAGGCTCGGCAGGGGTGCCTCCTTGCAAATCCCGGAGAAGGGGGGCGGCTCGGCAGGGATGCATCTTTGCAAAGCCTGGAGAAGGGGGAGGGGGGCTTTGCGGGCCCCAGAAGGGACGCTGGGAGCTGGGGCTGTGCTCCCAGCAGGGGTGCAGCATCCCCTAGATACCAGGCCGGGGTGAGGCACCTGGGAAAAGCCCGCTCCCCCCAGCCCCAGGGCGGCACGCACCGCGCCGAAGGGCGGGAGAGTGCCGTCACAGGGTGGCCGCCCAACGCAGTCACATGATGCGGCGGGGGGGGGGGGGCGCAGTCACGTGAAACGTGAGCCGGGTCAGGCGCTGCTGTTGCGGGCCGCCTCGGGGGAGCCACGTGGGGTGAGTCAGCGCCGGGCGGGGGCCGCCGCCCGATAAAGAGGGAGGCGCCGCGGGGTGCGGCGCTTGCACGCAGGGGCCAGCGGAGCGAGGCGTTCCTCGGGTAAGTGTGGGGCGGCCGCTGTGCCGGGGAGAGGGAGAGCTGGGGCAGGACGGGTGAGGGAGGGGGCAGTTTGTATGGGGCTGGGGGAGGGAGAGCTGGGGGAGGGGGCCGTTTGTCTGGGGCCTGGGGGAGAAGAGCTGGGGCAGGATGGATGGGGGAGGGGGCAGTTTGTCTGGGGCCTGGGGGAGAAGAGCTGGGGCAGGACACCTGGGGGAGGGGACAGTTTGGCACGGGGGGTAGGAGCTGGGGCAGCTCGTTGAGGGGGGTTTTGCAGGGATTCCCATGCAGGCTGTGGATAGGATTTCTGGGGGGTGGTGGTGAGGGGAAGTCTCTGGGCAGCCAGGCCTGGAGGATGTGGAGGGAGGGATGGTTGGCTGTTGTCCCATGCCACAGAGAGCTGTTGGGGGCTGGGAGCGGGGAGGAGCATGTTTGGAAGGTGCAGGGGGATGGGTAAGGGCTCTCCCCTGTCCTCAAGCAGGGGACTGTCCTTTCCCGGGTGGGTAAGGGAAGCAAGGAGACTGGGGGGAGTTGGCTCAAATTGTGCAACCATCTTGAAGTGTAAAGCAGGGGATTTTCTTGCTCTGTTTAATCTTCCCCGCAAGGGCACAGGTCTAGCCTCTCAGAGGTGTCTGTATTAGCAAATGGACATTGTACCCCATGAACACACCGCGTCTGCTACTGCCTCTTCCCCTTCCGGCTTCTGATCTGTGAGTCCAGATTCCTGCTGGTGGCCGGGTAGTGACTGCGGACCTGGGGTAGCCCCTCTGCTCCGGAGCTTGCATCTGACATTGACAGCCATTTCCCTTTGCTGGCGCTGAGCTGCCTTCTGTGTGCTGAGGCATAGCCAAGGTCCATGTTGTGTTGTTTACAGGAGGTGACTTTCTAGCCACAGGCTTGATTGGTGGCAGTGAACCTGCAACCGGGTATCTCTGAGAATGTGTGAACAAGTCAGGGCTTCTAGGGAGCCCCAAATGAGTGATCTTGCTTCTGGGGAGGCCATTCCCCTTGTGAATTCTGTGTTGGCCTGTTGCATCTTTTTTTCTTTAGGTGCAGCTGTCAGCAAAAAGAGAGATTCTGTAGATTCGACCCGCGAACTGCAGAATTTAAGTATCTTAATCCTTGTCTGGAGGGGATGAGGAGCGTACAGTTGTTATGCAGCTACAGTTCTGGGCCGCAGTAAGATCTCTGCTAATGCTGGGGTTTTGCAGAAATTCTGCACCCTGTGTTATTGTTGGTAATATCTACAGTGTAGTGCAGGGATCTCAAACTCAGATCACCACGAGGGCCACATGGGCCCTAGTATATTGGCCCGAGGGCCACAGCACTGAAACCTTTATGTACAGCGGTACGAAAGTATAGTCAAAAATGAAAAAAACAAAGAGTAATAGCGTATGCTATTAAAAGTCAAAGTATTAACTTTTTTAAAACTGTAATGCGAAGAGGGGCTTTAATAAAATATAAACACTCAGTAATGCACCTCACTCAAATGACAAAACATGCATTTACTTTTAGAATTACTTCAGTTAAAGCCCCCCTCTACCTCCGGCCCTGCCTCCATTCCATCCCCTCATGAGGCCCCTTCCCCAAATCCCCACCCCAGCCCCACCTCTTCTCCATCTTCTCCCCTAAGCCTTGTCCCCGCTCCTTCACCCCCCCACCCCCGGAAAGTCCTAAGCGCTGGGAGGTAGGCGGAGGAGCGGGAGGGGAGCTTGGCTGCCGGTGGAGTCGGTGCTTGTGGCGGGCCACGTGGTTGAGACCCCTAGTGCAGTGCATGGATAAACAGTCAGTACGTGGGGAGGAAAGATGCTCTTGTGGTTGAGGCACTGAACTGGAATTCTGCAGATGTGGGTTTAATCCTTTTTTCTGCTGGGAGCTTCTGGTGTGACCGTGGGCATGTCACTTTGAGCCTGCTTTTCAGAATTACTGAGCAGCCACCGCTCTTATTGAGTTCAGTAGGAACTTGAGGTGTTGAGCACCTCAGAAGATCAATGCCTTGCATAATGACAGGTTTCAGAGTAACAGCCGTGTTAGTCTGTATTCGCAAAAAGAAAAGGAGGACTTGTGGCACCTTAGAGACTAACCAATTTATTTGAGCATGAGCTTTCATGAGCTACAGCTCACTTCATCGGATGCATACTGTGGAAATTGCAGAAGACGTTCTATACACAGACACCATGAAACAATACCTCCTTCCACCCCACTCTCCTACCAGCAGGAGAGTGGGGTGGGAGGAGGTATTGTTTCATGGTGTCTGTGTATATAATAATGTCTTCTGCAATTTCCACAGTATGCATCCAATGAAGTGAGCTGTAGCTCACGAAAGCTCATGCTCAAATAAATTGGTTAGTCTCTAAGGTGCCACAAGTCCTCCTTTTCTTTTTTCAGAAGATCAAGCCCTTAATCTCTGGCCAACATCTTCAAAGGTATTTAGGCATCTAACTGCCATTGACTTCAATGGGAGTTCGACACCTCAACACCTTTAGGGATCTTAGCCTCCATGCCTCTGTGCCCCACTACTAAAATGGGCATAATACTTCCCTAGCTTACAGGGTGATTGTGAAGGTTAACTAATGTTTGTAAGGCACTCTGATGGGGACCGGGGCCATGTGAATCAAGTGTGGCTGAGGCAGGGAGGGGGTTTGATCCCTCTAAGTTTGCGGAAGAGGAACTGCAAAGAGCGGAATCTGTGGTGATTTTAATAAATGGACTTAAGTTAGGGCCATCTGTTACGAATATTGTGTTTTGGCAGCAAGATGGTGGGAAGATCAATAAAGAAACTAAATACAAAACCAGGAGGAGGAAGAACTTCCACTGTGAAGCTCTAGCAATGAATCACCTCTAGTGCTAGTCCTGAAAATCTTTAGCAGTTACCTGCAAAAGTGTTTTTTTACTAATAGATGTAGCTCCTTGAGGCCGGTATTATCTGAGTTTTGTGAACACCAGCAGTTGACACTGGCCAAACTCCTTACTTATAAATACAACCAACTGGTGTTAGAACTAAAATGTAGGGTTGTCCTTTTGTAATGAGTACTGAGTCAGGTGATTCCTGTGACCGCTGAACATGGGCCCTGATTCTGCATGGTGGGGCTCTGTGCCAGCTGAGGAGGGTGCTTCTCCAGACCGAAGTCCCCTCCTGTTTGTGGTCGCTTTATCTTGTGCTCCTTGCCCCTTATCCAAGTCTACCTCCCTGATTGAATTGGCTGCCTCCCCCATTGGTAAATATCAGCGCTGGTTGTACAGGAGGTCTGAAGTCCACTTTCCAGTCCGGTGCAGTAAAATCCGATCCCAGTTTGGAGACCGCCACTCTTGGAGATGTATGTTTCTCCTGGTTTGGCTGTTCACCTTTTCTGACTTGCCTGTTTTTAACCTCCATGCTGGATGTTTTGTCACCTTGGTTTTAAGAGTTTCACTCAGCAGGGGAGCCGCACAGGGACAGCTCCTCCCTCTCCTTCCTTCCCGCCACCCTCCTCCCCTGACTCCCCACCCCCAAACACACACACTGTGGTTCATTACCTTTACATGCCCATAGCTTTTGCATTGCTCCCATCTGTGTACAGGATAAAAACGGTGGCTGCTGCCTTATGCTCGAAGAATGATCAGACACAAGCTTTCTGCAGCCAATGGGACATGCCCGAAGGTAGCTCTTGTACCGTTTATCTGCTCCTGATGTTGGTCCCACCCTTCAGCAGGAATCCGGCTGGATAAGTTGAGGCAATGTCCATATGAAAGCTTCAGTCACTGGTGTAATTACCCGGGTGCAGACCCCCTAGTGCATGTAGATGTCTTGCACTGCCCAGGTTACCCCCACTGTGGTGCTAATCCAGCTATCCCCTAATGTAGACAAGGCCTCATGAGGAAAGGGAGTGTTAACCCCTGAATGCGTGGTATGTTTTTAGATTGTGAAGGCATTTCAGAATTGATTGCCTAACATAGGAGCTGCTAAGAAGGATCCTTGGGGCAGGGACTGCCTCATGCAGTCCCAAACTGACTATGGAGAGCAAATCAGTACTGCAGCATATCTGAGGACTGGTGCACCCAAAACATGAGGAACTTATTGCACAGCTTTGGCCTGAAGTGCTGTTGAACGCATGAGACTGGGCTACTCCAGGCTAACTTTGCCAAAAATGCCAGTTGGTTTTTAAAGCTAAATCATGTTAGTGCTTCACTGATATAGGAATACTGGTATAGCATTACTGGCGACCTGCTTCTGGAGTGGACACGGATGTACTGGTATAGCTGTGTCTAACACTGGGGGCTTTTGCTAGCCCAGCTGTGGCTGTCAAGGATCACGCCTGCTTGACTTGGCTGTATCTGCAGCAATCTGCAGTGTAGATGCAGCCTAAGAACTGGGTCAGCTAATGATTTTGTAACCAGTTCTATGGAAACTGTTCAGACCACATGGAAGCCTCTTCTAGGCCAAGGCTCCAACTGCTGATGAAACCAGTTTAGCTGAACTGGCTTTGAAACTAGTTAATTCTTGAGGGGGAGCAGGGAAGGTAGGCGGACTTCCAGTGTCACCAAGCATCTGGGACCCTGGCTATAGCCTGAAGATAGTCTCGTAAACCGCTGTTAACTAGAACTAACCTAAATGCTGCAGCAGGGTGGAATTTCTAGAGTCACATGCTTCAGTGTTCAGGTTTTCTTAAGCTGTCCCCAAGATGTCAGTAATCAACAGACTGGAAAGGGCCAGTCTCCATTCTTACCTAAAGCACATCGCTTCAAGTAGCCGTGAGTTGCTGCATGAGTCTTTAATAGCAGTTCTTCTGTAAGCTTTACAGTCTGTTCTACTGGAATCTAGGTCTTGGGTAAGAATCTGGGTTTTAATTTGGTTCCTACAGAACTTGATTTCATTCACAAGGGTTAATTTTAAAGAGAAGCAGCTTTTTAACATCAGTCTCACTCTGTTTAGACAAGATCTGTGAATGGCATCCGGTTTTGCAAGGATAGAGTATTTTGCCAACTTTCTAGCCTCCATAACAGATTGTGTTTCACAAAGAATAATGGGGAGATATGGCTGATGTGTGTTTAAAACAGTTAACCTTTGGTGATAATGCAGTAATAGATACAGTACATCGAGTCTGGTAGCTGCTTTATAACCGTATGAGTTATCAAGTTAAGCTGGCAGTTCATCAAGCAAAGCAATATTACTTTGAGTATATGCTTGCTTTATCATGGCTTTAGTATCATGTACAAAACATTAGCAGCTAATGCAGCAGCCTTAACTGAGGGACAAAGTTCAGGTTTGTGTATCTGCAATAAATGAAGTAGTTACAGGGAGACGCCAGACTTTATTTTCAAGTTATTGTGTACATACAATCGTAGACCAACCTTTCTGGTTTATTACAGCTCAGACATTGAAATGATTTGTCTCCACCTCTTGCTCAAGGATATAAAAGTGTTAAGCCTTTGTGAGGTAGAGTATTGCGGCCGCTTACAGATGGGTAAACTGAAGCACTGAGGTGACTTCACCAGGTCAGAGGCAGAGAGAGAACGTGGGAGCCATGGTGTCCAGTTTCTGCTCCAACCGCTCCCACTCTATGATGTGGAAAGGCTTTCTGGCTATTGGCTTGTGAGTGTATAGCTGCTAAAACTCCAGCATCAAGTGCTGCTGTGATAACCGCTCCAGATGAGAACGGGATTCATTTTTGACTGGGTCTTGCAGTGATTGCTTTTGTGGGAGGTAGGGGTATGTCTCATCAGAGTGGTACAGCAGTAGGGGAGGGACAGATGCATTCTTCAGTCCTCTAAATCGCACCAGCACAACAGGCTGCCTGCGTTGGATCTCTCATTTCCACTGGCTAGTTAAGGGAAATAGACATGGATCTGTCTGCACCTTCCAAATCTGCTTGTCAGTTGGGGAAATAGTTGAAATATGGTTAGGTGGGTGGGACGCACTACAGGGCTAGTCTCATGAGCTGAAGGCTAGTTTCTGAGTCCAAGTATCTGTTCCCGTTTTCAAAAGACCAGCTTCCTAGAGGCTTCTGGATTTCAAATTGGACGGTATGAAATGAACTGAAACCATTGATCACATGTCTGAAGTGTGCTTAACACAGCTGGAAGTGAAATAACCCCTTTGGAGGCTTCTGGCTCACATTAAACTTGTGACCAAGGATGAGAGAGCTGGGGGAACTTCCCCAGAGTCTGCAGAGTTCCTGGGTTTTTAAATCTCTGGATCCCACTGGGCCCTAATTGTGTCTTAATGTGAGATTATCACTTTGCCCCCTTCAAGCCAAGTGGTGAAATTCTCAACTCCGCATTATACTTTGACTCCCTTGCAGAATCAGACATCAGAGTATTGTTCTCCATTGTAAAGGTTACCTTTGCTATCAGATGAGCTAGACAGTTTAAATCTATGGAGGAACTCTCCTATATGCATATTATAGGAGTTCATAGAGCTAGTAAAGCAGAGAGCATTGTGCTAGATGCTGTATAGTAAAGCAGGGAGCATCTCATGTAGAGCTTGCCATCTTAAGACAATGGGTACATTGTTCAGAAGCACCAAGACATAGGGCTTGTCTACACTACCAGCCAGATGGATGGGCAGTGGTCGATCCAGCAGGGGTCGATTTATCATGTCTAGTATAGTCGCGATAAATCGATTGCGCTAGCGTCGACTACGGTACTCCACCTCAATGAGAAGCGCAAGGGGAATCGACGGGAGAGCGTCTCACGCCGACTCACCGCGGTGAAGATGTCGTGGTAAGTAGATCTGAGTACGTCGACTTCAGCTACAAGAAAAGGAGGACTCGTGGCACCTTAAAGACTAACCAATTTATTTGAGCATAAGCTTTCGTGAGCTACAGCTCACTTCATCAGATGCATCCAATGAAGTGAGCTGTAGCTCAGGAAAGCTTATGCTCAGATAAATTGGTTAGTCTCTAAGGTGCCACGAGTCCTCCTTTTTGCGGATACAGACTAACACGGCCGCTAGTCTGACTTCTGCTGAGTTGTTCACGTAGCTGAAGTCGCATAACTTAGATCGATTTCTCTCCCCCTGCCTTCCCCTCCCCACATAGTGTAGACCAGCCCTTGGGAGCCTAAATCCCATTTTCAAATATGACTTAGATGTTTAACCCCCATTTTCAAATGTGACATAGGCACTCTCGATGCTTTTATCCAAGATCTGTCTCTCTTCCCCCCACCCTCCCCATGTGTTGCTCTTGTGGGTCAAGAGCTGGGACATATGCAGTTGCACAGAGACTTGCAAGTGGTTGAACAGCCCGTCAATCACGTTCTTCTAACACTGTTTTGTTACAAAGAAACTTGCAGCAAAAATCCAATGCTGCCATGAGACCTGTGTTTGTAAAACCTCACGTGGATTCTGCTTCCACTTGCATTTGGCCTGAGCTAGGAGCATCCTCAGATTGCATAAAGGTTGGCTGCAGCCTACTTTAGCTGTTTACTTGTACAAAGCATGACCTCTGCAGAGGTGCTCTGCTTGATTAAAGATGGTTCAGTCAATTATAGGACTGATTCTAGTGCAGAAGGTTCTCTGTTGGGGTTTTAACGTTTCTGTTTGACTTGACCCTGTCTGCATTGGAGTCTGTTGAAGTTACTTACCTGCTCTGTGCCTCATTTTCCCTATCTGTAAATATGGAGATAACACACTGAAACCATGCCAAGAAGTATACTTGTTCATAAGCCGAATTTTTTGGTAAAAAAAGTGAAGCATCAAAGAGTGGGATATGGCTTATCAATAGGTCTACACCAAAAGTCAACTATTTCTATTGAATTGAATATCTAATACATTGTCATTGTAGATCAGGGGTCGGCAAACTTTGGCTCCCAGCCCGTCAGGGTAAGCTGCTAGCGGGCCGAGACATTTTGTTTACCTGGAGCATCTGCAGGCACGGAGCCCCGCAGCTCCCACTGGCCACAGTTTGCTGTTCCCAGCCAATGGGAGCTGCGGGAAGTGGAAGCCAGCAAGTCCCTTGGCCTGTGCCGCTTCCTGCAGCTCCCATTGGCTGGGAACAGCAAACTGTGGCCAGTGGGAGCTCCGGGGCTCCGTGCCTGCAGATGCTCCAGGTAAACAAAATGTCCCGGCCCGCTAGCAGCTTACCCTGACGGGCCGGGAGCCAAAGTTTGCCGACCCCTGAAATACAGGGTCAGCTTATGAAAGGGCCATACAGTTTTTTTGCCATTTTTACCTATCCATCTTGGGGACTCGGCTTATAAACAAACGGGCTAACGAACGGGTATATACGGTAAGTATTTGTAGAACTGTCTAGTCCTGAGCATTGTATAGGGTAAGTCTCCATAGCACTGTGCTTGGGACACCAGCAATCCTTTAAGGGAGAAACCCTTCCAGGCTCTGAATTTCCTACTCTTCAGAGTGTGATACCAGCTGATTAAAGAGGAACTGATCAAGTGCAACTAAAAAAGAAAACTGTGTGGAGAGAAGAAGTGGTGGGAGCACGACAGAATATTAGCCAGTCACTTCAGTGTGTAATCCAGTGTGGGGGAACTGGGCACAGAAACTGGTGCTTAGCTGAGTCCTGTTTGCTGCTTTGCCTCTCACCTTGAACCAGACTTAAAGCCTCTTCAGAATCTTTATGCCCCAGGCTAGCGGGTCGAAAGCAGGCAGGAAGATGTCAGCAAACATTCAGCTTTTTGATTCTTGTGAGAAACTTAGCAGCAGCTTGTTCTGCCAGACTCACTCACTGATACACTTGGGCGGTCTCGTTGCATGTTGGCTTTTTTTTAAGTACTGAATTGCTTTGCTGAACAAATACAATAAAGAATCAGGCTGCTTAAAAGCTATACATCTCTCTGGCTGCGGACCGAACTTAAATGCAGAGAGCGTGTATTTGTTTTCAATTTGGTTCTGGCTCACTGGAGAGCAACGGTCTCTACCTCAGTGTCTCAGATTGCCGAATCTGATACGAATTCACAACCTTCTGTCTCAGATTTTGTACAAACAAAGTGCTGTCAACTAATACTGAAACTCTGTAGAGCTGTCTTTGAGTCTCTCCAGTAGCCCCACTGTCTCTAAAAACAAAACCCCGCAATTTACAAAGCGCTTCTATATCTTAAATGCCGGACAAATGTCAGTTACGTATTCTGATCTTTCTGAGGTAGGAAAGTACGTGCATCCTCCTCTTACAATAGCAGTTCAGTGACCTGCTCAAGACTGCAGAGGGAATATTAGATTAGAACCGTGTTTTAGGCTAACACACATGCTTAGGGCTCTTGGAGCCAGATTTTTCCAAAGAGCTCTGCACCCTTGGGAGATGGTGGATGATCAGCTCTTGAAAATGTGGCCACTTCATTTAAGTGCCTAAAGTGGGAGTGGAGCTCTTGAAACTCTGGTCCAAGTTATGCTGTCTGAGCCCGGGGAAAATCTGGCCCTCAGACAGTGCCTCTCTCAACTAAAAGAACGAGTACTAGTGACACCTTAGAGACTAACAAATTTATTGGAGCATAAGCTTTTGTGGGCTAAAACCCACTTCATCAGATGCATGCCTCAACTAAGAACTTGGCAAAAGTTTGCCTGGTCCAGCAGTTCTTCCATAGGATGGTGCTACATCCTGCAGCACCAGAACTGAAGTATCGTCTGGTAGCCTACATCTGAAATGATAACCTGTCTAAATGCTGCCTCCCAAGAAGACTGTTAAACACATTCTCTCTGAGCTAGAGCAGTCTGCTGGATGTTTTCATCTGACCCATCATAGAAGACTACAGTTTTGCAGAATTTAATATTATATTTAAGATTCTAGCCCTTGTGGCTGTGAAAAAGCCATTGGGATTTGACTCAGTGCAGTTGTGGCTCACTTGGCTCTGCAGCCGCTCGAGGTCTGATTCAGC
This sequence comes from Natator depressus, assembly GCF_965152275.1. Classification (NCBI taxonomy): domain Eukaryota; kingdom Metazoa; phylum Chordata; order Testudines; family Cheloniidae; genus Natator; species Natator depressus. Next base: position 12,582,127 of record NC_134236.1, on the reverse strand, counting down.
ATTCCCCTGTGTGGCCTAGCTGCTTACGTCAGTGGTGAGTGAGTGTAGAACGACTTGATAGTGAGTTACACTTGCTTTCCACTGACATAAATGATTACTTGAGGCACAGGGTATTAGTGAATTGAGCCCTTAGCATACCTGTTTTCAGCCCAGCTGTTGTCTCTGAAACCTAATGACATTGCTGGCTTGCTGAATGTTTCTGCTAAAATAAAAGCAGTGAAATGCTTATCCATTCTGTTGGCAGTGGCAGCTGATCTAGCATGTGAGGCAGCTTCTTCTCGGTGCCTTCTGAACCCCCTTGCCCAACTGTGAGTGGAGGTGGGTAGAAATGAGCCCTGTGTCTCTCACTAGCGAGTGATGCTGAATGCAATAGCTAAGGGATAGTATGGTTGTTATACAATGGCCAACTCTACCTCTGTGGGCTGGAGTGGTGGAAGGAAGAGGCAGATGAAGTAGAGAAGGGGATCCGAAAAGTGCAGTGTAGATGAGGCATTGTGCTTGTTATAGTTGGCATCGGTGGGCTCTATAGTTTGGGAAATAGCGTCTAAGAAATCTATGAAAGATTTGACCAAAGTATCCACCTGTAACTATCAGTGGCTTGACTCTTTGTATAAGGAGGCTCTCTGGGAGGTGCCAGGGGATGTAATTAAGCAAATGTTGCACCTTTAGTGGCTACTGGGAGCTATGGTTGGGTATAGAATTCCTGCACTTCCCTCCCCTGCAGCATAATCTAAAAGGGGAGGATGAGGATTGCTCAATAATATGAATGACTCCTTTCTGGGCATTGGGTAGGACCAGTAAGGCTAGCCTATGTGTTTATCAGGTTGCCATGGGTAATTAGAGGATGTTTACAGTTTAAAAATCGCACTTGTGTTTGAAATATTCCTCCAAGTAACTCCCAAGTGTGACTAGAGGAAAACAGAATCTCTTTTTCTCTTGTCAGTATTTGTGCATTTGACAGTATTTTGTGTATTGTCAGTTTCACAATCCATCCCCCTCCAGCCATGTTAGTCAGTTTCCCCTATCTGTGTAGGTCTTCTCACACAGCAACAGGGGAGAGAAATCTTAACCATACAGGAAACTGTGACTAAAAACCATAAACTAGAAGGGGATCTGGGGGCAGTGTCTGAAACTACTAACTTCTCTGTGAAACAGAGTCTGGATTTCAAGTTGCATCCCACTGAAAGTGCTGATATAAGAAGGGTTAGGTTAAAAATAAATAACATTTACAAGGTCAGAAACTTTTCTTCCAGGGGAGTTCTTGGTTTCCCCTCTCAAAGAAAAAGTACATGTAAACTCTGGAAATGGCCAGAATGACGTTAGCAGTAAAGATCACTCAGAGATGTGCTCTGGAAACTTAGCTCTGAGTGAGAGGAGGTAGCTGGTGGTCAGTGAGTGCCCTTCAGTTGAACTGATCTCTGCATAAAGGACTCCCTCAGCACCACTAAAGCTATTGGCACTGGGTACTTGGCAGGCCACTATTAAAAACTTGCAGCCGGCCCAGGCCAACTGGCTCGGGCTAAGGGGCTGTTGAATGCCAGTGTAGACGTTTGGACTTGCGGCTGGGGACCCCGTGAGGTGGGAGGGTCCAACCGAGCTGCAACCTGATCCCAGATGTCTACATGGCAGGTAAACAGCCTCAAAGCCTGAGCCTCATGAGTCCAAGTCGGCTGACGGGCTAACTGTGGGGATGTGATTGCAGTGTAGACGCACCCTTATGCTTAGTCCTTGCCCCAAAGAGCTTTCTGATTGTCGTCTGTGCAGGGCTGTGTATAGTTACAGGGCTTGAAGCTTGTTCACGCTGGGATAATCTGCTGCGTGTTTGGGATGGGAAACTAGCCTATAGCAGATGGGGAACTACACTTGGCAGACTCTTCATCCCTTATTAAAACGGCGCTCACGTGGCTTGAGGTTTATTTCCTTGGGCCTGGAACAGGGTTTGCCGAACAGGTTTAAATGCAGCTCGGCACATGGGGATTCTGGCCCAGCATAACTGAGACTCTAAAGCCTGGTTCGAAGCCCATTTGAAGATGGAGTATTCCCCTGACCACACTGGACCTCAGGTCAGGCACTGTGTGTTTTAGCAAAGTACTGGTGCTTACCATGTTAAAGTTACTTCATGGGTTTGACACCTTTGGCTCCCTTTCCCATCCTGAAGGGTGGATGCATGGGGGAGTAGTTGGTATGCATTCTCTTAGGACCTCAAGCATAACTGAATCGATAGCCACTAACTGCCCTGGGATGGAGTTCAGAATGGGGCTTTGCAGAAGTCCTGTTGTACCAAAAAGCCATAAAGAGAAGGTACAGGTCACTTGTGTCTTCATTGTACTCTTCCTCTTAGCAATGGAGAATATTTTTGTTCTGTTTAAGCCATTTAAACCCACGGCCCAAGCCGTGGCGCTTCTGGGTTCTTCTCTGTATTGGAAAAGTTGCATGAATGTAACTAAATCTTCAAAAGCAAACTTGAAAATTTTACCTTTTGTCTGCTCCATCCACAACATGAGGTTTGATCACTATGTCCATTGGTCAGTGTAACGCTGTGCCTCTGGATTGGTAGTCTTAAAGCATGAGCTTCTGTTGCCCATGCTAAAAGACCCAGCTCTTAGTCCCAAGACACAGAGGTTGACCCCCCATCTCTCATGAGAAGGCCTGTGAGCCCTGCCTGTGCTAGGGGTTTTAGCAAAAGATTCCTGCTGCTGCTAAAATTCCCTAGGGTGGGCAGGGCCATAATGACAGAATGTCAGGACGCAAAGGCCATCTCCAGCAGTACAGTGCACTCTTACCCATCCTGCTTGGGCACTGATTCAAAGGGGAGAGTGCCACCTACTGATTTGCCATGAGCACTTTGGGCTGCAGTTTGGGAATGACGTTCGGGGGGGGGGGGGGGTAGTTCCCGTAAACTAATTTGCCTTGAAAACAGGAGGACGGTCCTTTCACGAAGATCCTTTGGCATTATATAACACAAATGAATAGCTTTGCACTGAGTTTTATTTAAGTTGTTGGCAGGGAAGAGGAATGAATTTGTGCAATTCTGGAGGTCTCTGCATGTGATCCTTTTGGCAACCAGTGGGGTACTGTGAGTCTAACAAAGCAGCACAGCCCCCTCCCTACAATATCCTTCTCTGCTCACTTGCAGTGTGTCATTACCCTGCTTATAATCACGTGACAGGCTTTGCCTAACAATAGCTGGCATCTGTTTCTACAAGTCCTTGCCAGGAAGAACACAAGTTAGGACGGGGTTAGCTGTGCATGTAGGCAGATACAGTGCATGGATTGACGTGTGGATCTGTTTCCAGGTGAAGATTACTGCTCTGTGGCCAAGATGTGGCAGTCTGTGTCTGCCCTGTGTGTCCTGGTGACCCTCGTGAGTGCCCGCAGCGTCCCCTACTTTGCTCCCCTCTCACACAATTTGGTCAACTACATCAACAAACTCAACACTACATGGCAGGTGAGTAGCGGTGCTTTTCCTCCTGTGTGCTCGATGCCTGTGGCCAGGTTGCTGATGGAGAGCAGTGGTCCTGTGCACTGGTAGTGACTGGATGGATGGATGCGATTCCTGCCCCATAAGTGTGTTCCAGCCCTGACTCGGAGGAACCACCTTGCACAGCCAGGATAGCTGTGTCTAGGCAAACTTTGCCTCTCCTAAAGTTGCCTGCCATGTCTGGATTTTGCTGGCAGCTGTTCACTGGGATCTGAAATCCTCTTGCATAGGTCACTAAGCAGCCATTAATGTATGTTTTCACATAGCACCTCTTCCTTGCAGAAGATCTCAAAGCACTTTTCAAACTGTATAAGAAACTCCGAACTGTGTCAGCCCCACAGCAAAGTTAGCAGGAAGTGACTATCCTATAATGAGCGTCCTGCTGGCAGTGCCAGTTATGTAAACAGGATGTTAAAAGCACACCTGGAATTCACCCAGGTCTGATGTATATTTGGGAAAGGGCAAGGGGGGCTTTAAGCATGTGGGCGCAGCTTGAGAATTCTCATCCTGGGAGCAGCACAGCGCCTCCTTTTGCCGTGTTAGGGCACTGGCTCGCTGAGCTGCCAGCCCCACTGCCTGCAGCATCTGGGTCATCTGTGAAAGTCAGCCAGCCGAACGCTGACCCGGCCTCTGTGTTCTTGGCTTACGAGATTTGAGGCAGTCGCAGCCAAAGGTGGGTGTGATGGCAGATGGTAACTACTCTTGGTCACTGTCCTGAAATCCAGTGGCTTTTGGGAGGCTGTGCGGCCTAGTGGATAGAGCACTGGAGTAGGGGACCCAAGAGACTTGGGTTCTATTCCCAGCTCTCCCACTGGGTGATCTTGGGGAAGTCACTTCTTATCTGCCTTCATTATTTCCATTGTACAGCTGGGGAAATGATACTGACCTCCTGTGTGAAGTGCTTTGAGACCCACGAGTGAAAAGCACTATCTAAGAGCTAGGTATAATGATTGGATGTAAATCTGCATCCTGTTAACCCAGCCTGGATGTTGCTTTATGCACACCGGGTAGCCTGTCATTCATATTTCTTGTATGCTGCCGCACCATTTCCCATAGCTTGGATCAAAATCGCTTACTGCCAGCATAAAATACCTACATGCAACCATGGAGGCTGAAGGTCCGTGTATGCTAGGACAATAACCCATAGCTCACAATGGCTCTTACCCACCGACTGAGCTGCTACTGTCCATGAGGCTCATGTAGCCTCCATACTCCCAGTAACAATACCGGCTATGGGTTTAGCCTCCTGTGGAAGGCCATGCCTACACTACAGGGACTGTCGCAGCCTAGTTTGGGCACTGTAGCATAGCCCTGTAGCGCAGACACCGTCTATAGCAAGGGAACTGGGTTTTCCGTCACTATAGAAACGCCACTCTCCAAGCGATGGTAGCTAGTAGACAGGACCTAGCTGTGTCTGCTGACCTAGCCCCATAGCTTTGGCGCTCAGGAAGGGTGGATTTTTCACACCTCTGAGCACCGTAGCTATGTCGACCAGGCCAAAGCATGTTTGGGAATGAAGGAGATGGTGGTTGCTGCTGATAGAGCTGTCAGCGAAGAGGACTTTTCCTCCTTTGGAGGAATCCTGGCTAGCCCAGCCTTGAAATGCAAAATGGGTGTCTCCATGCATGACGGTTGGTTGTATGAGACCTGCTGTAGCCAGTGGGCTATTAAACATTCAGTAAAATGGTACTGAATGAGGCATGTTCCCAATTTACCAATCCAATCATAGAGTATTTGGGTTGGAAGGGACCTCAGGAGGTCATCTAGTCCAACCCCCTGCTCAAAGCAGGACCAATCCCCAATTTTTGCCGCAGATCCCTAAATGGCCCCCTCAAGGATTGAACTCCCAACCCTGGGTTTAGCAGGCCAATGCTCAAACCACTGAGCTATCCCTCCTACACAGTGGCTGTATATGACTGCCATTGACCATGACGAAAAGGCCATTAAGAGAGTGAGCAGTGCAGCATATTCGAGACGCTAATTGATTCTAACTGGGAGTAATGAATGGACAGGAAGACAACTGCTGCAGAGAGGGGGCTTTGCAAGGAAAAGACCCCCTGCGAAACACAGCAGCTGTAACGAGAGAGCTGGGCAAGCCATCTGACCTATCCTGGAGTGCTGGGGAAACCTCGCTGAGGAGTAACCATCAGGAAAGACTTGCCATGGCAGGCAGGGCATGTAGAAACCCAAAGCTCCGCGGGCAGTGAGTGGTATCCCTCCTTGCTGGAGTGCTGGGCACAGGTGGCTGCGTTTACCTGGACAATAGGCTAGCGTTGCTCTCATTTCCCGTTGGCAGGTCATGCTGCGTCCTGATCTACCAGTATAGAAGGACAAATGCATAGTAGCAGAATGAAAGGGACCCAACTGATGATCACTTGTGTGTCTGAATCTTACCTGCTTGTGTTACCAGTCAGGCTTTAGCTCTGTCTCCATGATGAGCTAGGGGTGTGACTCCCAGCAGAGCTGTCCCAAGGGTATGGCGAATCAGGGCGACTGCTCCAGGCCCTGCGCTTCGATTAAAATCGTGATGAGGCGGGTGGGCGAGCGGGGTGAGGAGGCGAGCGGCAGACAGGTGGGGGAAGGAGCCCCCTTACCAGAGCCTCCCCCTCCCCACAGCGCCTCCTGCCTGCTGGCGGGCCCTGCCAATCAGTGCCTCCCCCTCCCTCTCAGCACCTGCAACCTGCTGCGGATCAGATGTTTCACAGGGTCAGGAAGTGCGAGGGGGGAAGAGGCAGGGGTGGGAAGAAGTGGAGTGGGGCCTTGGGGGGTGGGGTGGGGGCAGGGCCTGGGCAGAGCCCCTCCCCCCCCCCGGCAGTTCAGAAACTTTGCGCCTATGTCCTGGGCCCCGCACCTCCCCTAGGGAAGGCCCAGCTTATGTACTCGCACTCACTTGAGGAGACTAGCACGAGTATAGAGATCAGAGTAGCCTGGTCAGTTTGTCCTTGGTATTCAGGCGGGTTTGTACTTGGCGCAGCTACGGTGTGATAATCGGCAGCAGATGTGTACCGGAGCCGGGAGTCGTGCCCCTAGCTCACATTACAGCCTGTGTGTGAGACAACTAAAAGGAGGGAGAGAGGGGAAGGGTGGTCCAGTGGTTAGGGCACTCCCCTCGGGCTTGCAGGGCCTGGATTCAATGTTGTTCTCAGCTGCAGACTTAGCCCCTCCCCAGCTAAGTACCCTCGAGGGTCTGGGCCTTAGTCTCTTAGCCCATCTGTAGAATGGTGGGTAGCACTTCCCTTCTTCCCTGGAGTGTTGAAATACACTGAAGACTGAGGTGCTCAGCTGCAGTGGGGCTAGAGAAGTACCTTGGGTAGATCAGAGACTCATTTCCTTCTGTCCGGGTGCCATGGTGTCTGGTTTTGGGGTCGATCTTTCACTGGCAAGAGCAGAAGGACATTTCAGAAACTTGGCAATTGTGACTAAAACCCACAAAAATTGGCAGAGGGAGGCTCTAAGGGGCAGGCGTTGCCCCTGAAAATGCTTGGGTGTTCCTCCTTGGAATGGGCCGGGTGATGCTCATTGCTGGTGTTGAGGTTCAGTTCTCTCTCTCTAGGCTGGGCATAATTTCCACAATACCGACATGAGTTACGTGAAGAAACTGTGTGGTACATTCCTGCATGGGCCCAAACTGCCAGTGAGGTGAGTGCTGTGGGGTGTAACACGTGGGGCTCCTTCAAAGGGTGGGAGAGGAGAGGTGTTTCCAGGCTAGGAAACCCCTACAACGCTTCATATCCTTCTTTCCCCCTCCGCCGTACCTCTTCCAGCCTTTCCCTGCACAGGAGCCTAGTGTTGGGGAGATCCCTTGCTGGGGTACTGAATAGAACTCCCTCCAGAACTTGGCTAATGCTCACTTGTGAATTGCCAGCACTTGGCGTTTTTTTTTTTTGATGCTTTGTGCAACTCAAACTTGGGACCAACTTAGGACCGCCCTGTCCAAGCCTCCACACCTTTCCCCCACCTGTCTCTTAATAATGCAGTGTGCTTCGATAGCTCCTTCATCCGAAGGTCTGTGCTGTGCACCCAGACACCACCCGGTATCTTATAGACATGGGGTCGGGGGAAAGTGACTCATCCAGCATCCTACCGGAAGTTTGGAAGTGCTGGGAATGGAACCCAGTCCTGCGCTTTCAGAACCCTGCTTGTATTTACACAGCCAATGTCCGTCTAGCTCAGCTGGAAGTTATGGGCTGGTGCGGGAATCGCATGATAGAATTTTCCAGCCTTATTTTGCAGGAGGCCAGATAAGAACTGCAGTGGACCCTTCTGGCCTTAATCTGTGACTAGAACTACAGTAAAACCCCGTTTATCCGGCTCTCCGCAAACAACCAGTGCACGCAGGTCGAGAAGTGGGCCATCTCTCCTGTGACCACGAGATGGTGCTGCAGCCTTGCACTTGCCATTCTCTGGATTATCTGTTTTTGATTATCAGATCTGGCCCTATTCCCATCTAGAGCGGATAAACCGGGCTCTGCCATATTGTAGAGTGTAACACGTGGGGCCCTTTTGAAGGGTGGGAGAGGAGAGGTGTTTCCAGGCGAGGAAACCCTTACAACGCTTCATATCCTCTTCCCCCTGCACCATACCTCTGTTCTGGGCCCAGAGCAGTGCGGTGGGGTCTGCTATACCCTGAGCCCACCTAGTCATGGGGTATCTAACTGCTCAACCTTGAGACATTTGTCTTGGGTCTTTCTAAAGCGAGTCAGTGTAGAAATGTCAATTTCTGTTAACTTGGTCTCACAACATGAATCCTTCATGTAACTTGGATGGCTGCCTTCCATTACAGGGCCGAGTTTGCTGGAGAGATTAACTTGCCAGACAGCTTTGACTCCCGGGACCAGTGGCCAAATTGTCCAACCATTAATGAGATCAGAGACCAGGGCTCCTGTGGCTCTTGTTGGGTAAGAGGATCATACTGCCAATGGGGAGCAATCCGCTGTGGCTGCAGCCATGCAGATGTGCCTGAACGAGCTAGATCAAAGCGAGCTCCAGTAACAATAGCCGTAAAGCTGTAGCATGCCACTCAAGGATGTACCCAGAGTCCTGGGCAGGCAGGGCTAGCTCGTGCCACCGCCTATGCGACTGCAGCTTCACTGCCGTTGTTCCTGGTGGCTTAATTAGCTCTGCGTGCACAGAATGTGCTGCTCAGAATTACTCCGGGGATGTGCGGGTTTGTCATTAAACTGCAGAGAAGCTGTCTCAACACATGGCATAACCACTGTGGTGCAAGGTATCATGCCTCACAAAAGGAGGAGGGGACCTGTCAGTCTGTGTAGTGAGAGGTGAGTGTGTGGTCTATGCTGCCTTATCTTCCAAGGGAATCCAAGCCTCCATGGGCTGCGGTAGCATCTGTCTCCAAACAGCTGGACTGGGACATGCACTCATAAAAACTCCATCTTAGAGGAGCCCTGCGCAGTGATCCGGGGTACACCTGGCGAGGTGGGAAACACTGCTGCTATTAGAACTTAACAGCCACCTGCCGTTGGCTCTCTAAAGACACAGGGCTCTATTTGCAGACTGGCTGAAATGTCCATCAGTCCAATAGGTGCAGCCTTGCCCACACGACCCTCCGGCCCAGACAGCAGTCCCACACACTCGGAACAAATTCCCTTGGGATGGAGCCACCTTAGTGCGTGGTCCAGTCGTGTGTCTCCTTGGTAGCAAACACCCCAGGCTCTCCCCTCCCCTTCCCTTGGAGGGTGCATGATGCTCTTCCCTCTGTGTTTTGTAGGCGTTTGGTGCGGTGGAGGCCATTTCGGACAGAGTCTGCGTGCACACCAACAGCAAGATCAACGTGGAAATCTCAGCAGAAGATCTGCTGTCTTGTTGTGGCTTCAAGTGTGGGATGGGGTGAGCAATTCTCATGCTTCAAAGAAATGGCTAGCAGGACCTTTGTGCCAGCCCAGAATATAGACCAGTGAGCCAGACTGTGTACTGCACTGACCTCCCCCTGACTTTCCAATCTAGGATCAATAAATAGTAATATTTTATGTAGTGCCTAGGGTGTAAAAGGGTGACCTTGTGTTCTCCGCTCTATGGTGGGGGTTCCTACACGCTCTGCTGCCAAGGACCTTTGGTAATGCTCTTCTGGCATTTCTCTGGGTTCGAGGGGAAACAAATGGTATTGGGGGGCGGGGATGGGGGGGGAAGACTCCCATCATTTTGATCCATCTTCATGCTGGTCATTGAAGATCTTACAGCTGTGTAAAGTCCTAGATCTAACTTGCAACCTCCAGGCCATCTCCCTAAACTGAGGCTTTGACAGAAATGGAATGAGTTTATACTCTCCCTTCTGAGTTGGGACTGGAAGCTTCAGTGTTATGGCCACACTTTTCTGTGACTCCTCTCCAAACTGGAACGTTGGCAGAAATACTAAATCGTGCAGGAGTAGAACTCCAGGGTGTCAGATTAGCTTTCCCTTTGACTGGCTGGTAGAAGACCCTGCATGAGAGCGAGTTAGTGTAAAGCTTTGACCTGCAAGCAGATTATACCTGGTCTTAACTGCAAGCATGTGTGGACTCTCTTGCTGCACTGGGACCACTCACGTTCTTTGAGTTAAGCAAGTGTGTAAGTGTCTGTCTGCAGGATCAGGGTCTGTGACCATCTGGACCCTGTGCTAACCCCAGTGTTGCTGTATTTCCCTGTCTCACGTCATGCACAAACTGAAGAGTTACACTTGGCGGGTGCAGAGCAGGCCCTGCCTTTTAGACCAGGAGCTTGGGAGTCAGGACTCCTGGGTTCTCTTTCTGCTGCTACTGGCTGTATGGCTTTGGGCACACCTGCTTCCAGTTATCCTTCAGTCGAGTGGGCACAGTGTTCCTTGGGGGCAGAGGCCTGCAAAGAAGCTGATGAAAAGGACGTAGGCAGCAAATATTGCTTGTAACCAAAGAGGAGACAGTGCATCCTAATGGCCAGAGTATTGACTGGGATTTGGGAGACCTAGGCTCTGTCCTCAGCTCTTCCATTAGCCTGCTGCGGGACCATGAGCAAGTCCCTTCACCACTCTGTGCCTCAGTTTCCCCATCTGTAAAGAGGAGCTATGTATTGCTACCCTCCTTTAAGCACTGAGATCTAGAGAGGCAAACCAGCTAGGAATAACCCTCTCCCCCACCTGGCTGCTCCAAGCTGTAACAGTTCTATTGTAGCGGGAGCCTGACCATCAACAATCCGCTTCCATACTCCGAGCATCTTAATTCTCTAGTGCGTGTGCTCGAGTGTTACTAGATGAACTGGCTTGTGTCAAAAACGGCCCTCTGGCTGTGCCAGACCCCTTCACCCAAAGACCAATGTGGAAGCTGAGCTAAGGGCTGGGCCTGGGATTTGTGACTGACATGCCCGTGGTGATTCTTGCAGGTGTAATGGCGGCTATCCTTCTGGAGCGTGGGGGTACTGGACTGACGAAGGCCTGGTGTCTGGCGGGCTCTATGACTCCCACATAGGTAAGCCAGAAGCCATGCAGGCTGTCAATGCTAACCGAGGGAGTTGGACTATGTGGGTGTCAGTTACTGGGCTAGCTGCACCTCTGGCCCCTTCTCTGGTCTGCATGCACCCACCCACACACCCTGAAACCAGTATGAGGCCTTAGGCCGTCTCCTTCCTTGGGGTAGAATCCCACAATCTTCCTGCTCCTAGACAGGGTGCTGGGCTGCCGTCCCCTGTGCGTGATCCCCACTTACCCCAGCAGCCCTTTCCCTTTGTGACCAATGGTGAGCCCAGTGACCCGAAACAGCCAAATATTTTGTGTAGCTACTGAAACAAGCATAGGAGAGAAGAGGTTTTTAAACCAGAAGGTGTGTGTCTCACCTAGACCTGTTGGTCTTACTCCCACCCCTCTTGACCCCTCGAGGTCTGAGTTCAACTTGGCGCTCCTTCTGCCCTTGGGAGACTGACTTTTAAATGCAGCCAGAGGCTTGCTCTCTCCCTGTCCTGAGCTTGGCCCTGCTGCCAGTTAGAGCTCGGCAGGATGTTGGAGGCGGCTCTAGTGTTGTGTTTTTAAAGCGTCCTGGGAAAGATCTACGTACAGCCAGACACCCACTCTTCCTTCCTCTTCGCGTTATCAGACAATCGCGCCGTATGTATGCACATGGTAAGCATCCTTACAACACAGCCACAGCATTCATAAACGACTGCCGGGCAGCTCCAGATCTGTCTCACTGGGGACCAGCGACTAGTTCGTCTTTTATAGATGACGAATGGCTCTGATGTAAGGAATGTGGGGATGCAAGGTTTGGCTTTAACAGACATTTCTCTTATGGTAGCTCAGGCAAGTCACCATGTGTCATTCTCTTCCCTGTGCACTGGAAGGTTTGTGGTGCATAATTGCAAGGCCCCCATGGTAAACTGGACCTAAATTCCTACAGTCCCTGGATTCTGCAGCAGTGTTAAACATTTGAATTACGAAAGCTAATACGTCAGTTGTCATGCTAATATTTCTGTCAAGTTTGATGCTGCAGACTCTTGTACTGACAACACAGTTAAACATCGGGGAGAGGGGATGGAAGCGCTGATAACTGGGTTGGGGACGCTTGGCCCTAGGGAAGTTTGAAGGGGGTTGTTTGAGGATATGGGCTGAGTGCATTTGCTGGCTGTTCATTTCTGTCCATCAGCAGTGGAGATATCAGAGATATGACTTAGTTTATTGTAAGGTTTCAGAGAGAACTCCCTGAGATGAATGGGTAGGTTACATGTCTGCAGAAGGAGCTGTTTCAGGCCGACTCTGGAAGATATCACCGCATCACTTAGGGATTTGAGCGCGCTGGGGCAAGGGGCTGTGGGGTCCGTGGGGCCCTGCAGCACTCTGGGAGAGCAGCCTCTGTTCGAAAGAGGCTGGTGGGGGAGAAGCTGTATGACCTCTTCTGTCTAACCCAACAGGCTGCAGACCATATTCCATCCCTCCATGCGAGCACCACGTCAATGGGTCACGCCCCCCGTGCACTGGGGAGCAAGGGGACACCCCCAGGTGCGACAAACACTGTGAAGCAGGCTACTCGCCTTCATATGAGAGTGACAAGCACTTCGGTAAGAGGAACGGCCTACACTAGACCCGTGCACGTCTCTTGCCTTTAGATTCTGAAAGGCCTAATGGCCTGCCTGCGCCGGCGGTTGACACCATGGCCTTGGCTCATAGCTGTGAGCATTACGTGAACAGGGGTACTCGGGGCCCCTAGCATGGCTCATATCTTAATGGAAAGTGTGTGTCTCACCCACCGGCCTTCCTGCGCGGGGTGGAATGTCCCTCTGGCCACCATGGCACTTGGGTGTCCAGTGTATTTTGAGCTGTTGCTTTTTAATGTGCTGCATTAGAAACGAGGAGAGCCAGCGCCTCGGGGGCCACCAGCTAGTGTCCCCAGTCCAGCGTGAGACCCTCTGGCTGCGGGTGGACGGGTGACTGTGCTTAGAACCACAGTAAAAACGTGCCCCTGCTGAGAGAAGAGGCACCGCGTGGGAGCCGTCTATCGTGTCCCTTCACAGGCAAGCCATTCAGAGTGCATGGGCTCTGCGCTCCCAGGCTCTGCCTCTGGTGTCCGCAGGCACAGGCCCAAGCCCTTGTCGTGCCCTAGCCGTGGTGCTGTGCAGGTGTAGAAACCAGCATGGTGGGCACTCTGGCAGAACTTCCACTGGCTCTAGGGGGGTCTCTGTTCCTGGGCTATGCACATTCCCAAGGAGCTCTTGCCTTGAATCCTCCTTCCCCTTCTGAATTAGAACACAGAAAGGGTTTGTTGCTTGTCAGCTGAGGTTAGTCCTTCGTGCCAGAGTGAACCCCATATTGGAAGTTCCCTGAACTCTCCATGGGTTTCCTGTACTGGGCTTAGCCAGATGGTGAAACTGAGGCACACTCTGCTCTCACTTGTGCTGGGCACTCTAGGTCTTGCAAGAGGCTCTGTCTAGCTGCATCCCTGCAAAAAAGCCAAATATCCAACATCTCATAAGTGTCTGTAAACTGCACTGGCAAATCGGGTGACATGATGCTGCATGAGCCTTCTCCTGCTATAGCTGACTGCAGCTTTCATTGATTATGTAGGAAAGTTAAATCTGTAAGATGGAGGAAACTCGTCCCCTGCCATGAGGGGTAGTGAAGTGTGGCTCAACCAGCTTGACTGACTATTGTCATCCTTTTGTTTTGTTTTTGACTGGGAGCCAAGTCAATTAGTGGCTTCTAATTTCACATCCTCCAGTGCTCAGGAGTACACTCCCGCCTCCATGGCAGAGTCCTGCATGGACCTCAGAGCAGACTGGCTCCCAGTGAAGATACTGGAGGCTAACCACTGCAGCTTGCACTGGGTCTGGGTGGGTTGACGTAGGTGCCCACAACTTCTGCTGAGGTGTATCTGCTTCTGCTCCGCAGGAGCTACGTCATACAACGTCCCTTCCAGTGAGAAGGAGATAATGGCCGAGATCTACAAGAACGGCCCAGTAGAGGGAGCGTTTGCTGTGTATGAGGACTTCCTCATGTACAAGTCAGGTAAGCATGACAACTAGGCTGTGGCGTGTTAGCTGAGCAGATGCTTCATGGACCATGACCGAGGGGGTGGGCATTGCTAGCCCTGCCACAAGTTACTGGCCAGAAGTCAGGGGGACGCTCTCTGGGTTGGGTTAGAAGGAATGTCAGACTGATCACAAGCAGCCTCTCTCGGCCTTCAAAATCACCATGCTGGGCAAATGTAAAGCTTCACACTCAGTAAGGCAGATGCGGTTATGTTTGGGTACATGCCTGACCCCCCCCTCATTGTAGTTTATTGTGTACTGGGGAAACTCGGACAGAAGTTTCGCCAAATTTTAAAGCACTAATAGAATAGAATTGATGTCCTTTCATTAGTTTAAGTCCCCCTAAGTGGAGTCCATGGTTGGAAAACTGGGGCTCTTGACTGACTGGGGTCTAGTGTCTCCTCATTTCCTCTCGCCCCCTGCAGGTGTTTACCAGCATGTCTCCGGGGGAGAGGTTGGTGGCCATGCTATCAGAATCCTTGGCTGGGGTGTAGAAAATGGCACTCCCTACTGGCTGGCTGCAAACTCCTGGAACACTGACTGGGGTGACAATGGTAAGCAGCCGGGATGTACTTTGGGGCAGACCCAAATTGTGGATTTGTTTTTCTTTCTACAGGGTTAATGTCCCTATCTTTAAATCCTGGTATAACTGGCACTCTCTTAGGAAGCAGGAGTTTAGAGAAGACCCTCTCTTGCTTCTAGCAGGCTGGGTAGGAATAGCCAGATTGTTTGTTCAGCAGGAACGTACTGACCTAGCCTGGTAGAGCTAAACCCTGCAGTCAGTGAGCTTAGGCAGCACCACATAAAATGCCCATTGCACATCTGGTTGTATAACTCTGTAGGATATGGGTGATTGGGTTTCTCCGGCAGGGCCCTCCCGATACTGACTGAGCCTGCCTGTGTAGGCTTTTCTATGGCTTTCCTCACCCTGGTACTCGGATCATCTCCCATCTGTCCTCACAACACCCCTTTGAAACAGGGAAGCCTTCCCCTCCACTCTGAGGGGGAACTGAGAGCGAAAGGGACTTGCCCAGGGTCAGCTAGGAAGTTACTCTCAGCACCAGTGGCATTTGGGACCCATGGGAAATCCCCTGGGTTTTAGTGAGCCTTACCTGCCCCATGGCATCAGACCAGGAGGTGAGATGAGAGGGAAGTACTTTATCAGTAGCCTTCATGCCCTTAATTGTGTGACTGACACCAGAGAGGAAACAGTGGCAGAAGCAACTCTGCTGGGGAAGGGAAGGTGGTGTGGTGGGATAGTTCACTGGGCAGGGGGGGCAGGAGACATGGGTTCAGTTCCTGGCTTAGCCGGATGCCCTGTGTGATCCAGGGCCAAGTCATTCTCTAACCTGTACCTCAGTTCCCTCTGTCAGAGTCCCTTCAGGAGTGGGGAGGGGATAAATCCATTGGTTGAGGCACTCTGTGGCCCTCAAAGCGTAATAAAAGGACCTCACCTGTGTGGGGAGCTGACCTGTGAGTATTTACACAGATGTTGTAATTGGGTTTAACAGGGAGTCTCAGCAGAAGTGCAGTAACTAAGCATATATCATCTAACTAGTCTAGAGGGGTGCCTGGGGCTCTCCTACCTAGAAGGAACTCGAGTCGTCATGCCCCAGGGAGAATTTGATGCCAGTCTGGAAAGTAAGAATGCCCCAGGTTGTAAGTGACTTTTTTCTCTCCCATGTGGGATTAGTGACTCTCTTTAAAACCTCTCCAGGTTTCTTTAAAATCCTCCGAGGGCAGGACCACTGTGGAATCGAATCCGAGATAGTGGCTGGCATCCCCAAAACAGAACTGTACTGGAAGAGGATCTAACTCCCTGGCTTGGGTGCAGCTGAAGAGATCAAATCACACCTCTGATTCTTATGACCAGGTGCAGGCTGGGCACAGAGCCTGCACTCTTGAGACTATGGTTGAAGCTATGTATTAAGCCTTTTATCTTGTTTAGTTGCGTGGTGGGGATGAAGGAGGTGGTTTCTGTATCCATGCGCTAGCTGCCTTCTCTCCTGGAGCTCTCCGCTCCCAAGCCAGTTTGTGTGGCATCGGCCCCCACAAGCATTCCCTTCTCAAAGGACGGAGCTAGTAGTGACATTGCTAATCTCTGACCACAGTATGGGGGTGACTGAGACACTCTGGCCGTTACCTGCCTAATTCAGTGAACCCTCTCGTCCAAGCGTGGGTGAAGCAATCACTTCATTTTGGAAACGCAACAGGACAGGCCAAAGTACATGCAGGGTCAGGGAGGCCGGACTGGATGACCTAGGGGGTCTCTTCCATCTCTGAAGTGATGCATGCTACTGCAGCAGCAGCCTTGCTGGTTGCTGTCCCCAAGTTTGACTTCTGTGCTGCAGCGTGCCCAGAGGCCTAGCTTCTCAGAAGTGGGTATGTGCAAACCCTTGTCTGCACACAGTGGACATTGCACATGCACTTTTGAAAACGTGTAGGTTTATTTGCTAACCTTGTTTCCTGAGTGGAGGAGCCTCTTAATGGCACAATACTGACGGGCTGGCTCTAGATGGAGTAGAACAAGGCTCTTTGACAGCTTAAGCTTTTCATAAATATCTTCCTCTGCTGCTGTTTAGATTTTTTTTTTTATTTTTGTGTAAACCACTTGGCTCCTCAACCATTTATTACAGCTCGGGGGTCTCAGGTCTGGTGGGTGATGATGTGATCAGCCAGCCTGTTACACTGGCACATGGATGCTAAGAACATGTAACTGAACTAAGGTGACTGTGGTGTTCGGATGAAGGCCAGTCTGGGGGTTGCAGATAAAATAAATTGGGCAGGGTTGTGTCCTCTTCCAGGTAGCTGCTTATCTCAGAGGGTGGGTCAGCAGATTGGTTGAAAGCAGACTTTGGGCAGCATGTGGCCTCTTCAGTGGGGATTCTCTCCTAGGGTGCTTTAGTGATTGCAGATTTGAATTTAGGCTGGGTAGGGGAATGCACACTACAGGGGCTAGACTTCTAAAGTGTACTAACATAGGTTAAAGTGCACAGGGGAACCTAGAGCATGCATCAGCAGGGTCTACATAGACCAATTAATGCACATGTTAAAATGCTTTAGAAATCACACCCCCATGGTGCTACTGGTTGGTGTGGGCAAGCTGTAATTTACTTAGCTCACTTGCAGCTGGAGATGACTGATCTAGCTTTTTTGCACACAACCACCTTCATTAGTTGAGTGTTTTTAAATAGGGAATCCTCTTACTGCAAACGTTTTAGCTGAAGATAGGTGGGGAAAAGGAGACACATGTAGGAAGAACCATTTGTGGGAGGTGATGGCACTAACTCAGTTAACTGCTGTTAGTGTAACAAGCTGGAATAGGGTGTTTAAAGCACAAGGCAGGTTTTGCTTATGGGAGAGATGCCCTGCTCCTGCAGTGAGTAACACTGCATCACCTGTGGTGTAGGAGACTTGCATTTTGTTTAAATGGGGACTCTTAACTTCTGTTGTAATCACTTATCCAATATTAACATGGCTTCAGTGTAGCTGAATGGAACAATTGTGCCAATAAAAGATTTCTCTAAGCTCTTGTACTGTGTTCTTGGAAGTAGTAACAGAAGAGAGTCCACAATGGGCCTAACAGGCACAAAGGTCTGATTTCATCTCTGCAGGTAGGTGATGCCTCTCACAAGGGGGTTCTCCTACCCTGTGGAAGCTGTAAGGTACTTGTGGCCCCTAGTACTATACTGAGCACCTCCCATGTTCAGTGTTTGTCCTCACAACACCCCTCTAGAGTAGGGAGTTCCACTCTCCCCCTTTTACAGAGGGAGAGTGGAGGCCCACAGACTAGGGGCTAGCTTTGCCAAGGGGATTTAGACTGCAATACCTAACTCCTGCCTGCCCTGTGGAATTCAGTCTTGAATTAAGCAGCCAGGATTCCCCCACTAGTGCCTGGTCAGAGTTAAGTAAGCCAACTGGATTTATCCAAGCCAGTGTGCTGAGGTGGGGCAGGGCCTAACTAGCCTATAGGAAATGAGGCACTAGGCAGCAGGGACTGAAGGAGCTTTGAGCTGCCACCAGCAGGAATTTAGGGTTAGGCACCAGCTGATTGGGTGGTTGAACCCTCACTGTTGTTCAAGAGCCTGTAGTGCAGCATGGAACTGAAGTGAGAGACAACCCAGGCTCCTGTACTAAGCATTGCCTCCTCCTTCCATACCTCCAACACTTCTGGCATTAGATCTCATTCATCAGCAACTGGCACTAAGTCCCCTTAGCAGATACCTCTCTACATCTTTAAATACCTGACCTGGGGCAATCAGTGGGGAAGTGATTTATGACAGCTCAGGACTGAAGAAAGCAGCCCATCAGTGCACAACTTGTTTCACTAGCCCAGCAGCTGCCTCATGGTTTTAACATGCACAGTGAACAAACAGCCTCAGCTGTTAGCTTCTCAGTCAAGTTAGCTCAGCAGAATGTTGGAGGTGGCTCTAGTGTTTAACACATCCTGGCCATAAGACTTCCACATACTTCCTGCTTGAATTAGTCTTTCAGAAGAACATCCACTTGTTGATTTAAAAGTTGCCAGCAAGAGAGAATCCATCCCATCCTTAAGTAAGCTGTTTCAATGATTAATTACCCTCACTGTTAAACTCAGACCAGACTCAAGGCCTAATTTTATCTAGCTTCAGCTTCCAGCCATTGCATCTTGCTCTGCCTTGGTCTACTAGACTGAAGAACTCATTACAGATGTTCCCCTTATGCCTACTGATTAAGTCACTGCTTAACATTTTGTAACCTAACTTAGCTTAAGATCCCTGAGTCTACCACTATCAGGCATGTCTTTAATTTATTGTGCTGCTTTTGCTTTAAGTGTAGAAATGTTCACAGAGGAAGACTGATCTGTTATGCAAAGCTTTCCCATGTAGAGCAGCTTCTTCCCACCTGTCAAATAAGATTTCACAACATGATGTCATTAGCCAGCTGAATAATGGTACCTGAGGACTTCTAGGCAAAGAAATTTATTGTTAAGGGAAGCTGAGAACTGAAGCCCAGACCTCTCTACATAAAGAGCAAAACAATATTTGCATCAACATTTAATTAGGCTAAGTATGTACACAGATAACCAGGGAGTAGAGCTTGCCATGTAATAGTGCTGTAGTGGTCTTACACCCAACCCCAAGACATTTCCCAGCAGAGATCCCAACTCCTAAACGTCAAGTGACTAGACTAAGTCACCTTTCCCACCATAGGTGCACATCTACAACACCAGATGCTGCTGCTGTTTAAAAGCAGCCCCATGGAGCTTGCTTTGGGGAACAGAAGGTTTAACAGGGAGAGAGTTGCTTCCTGTAACAGCACTGATAATAGCTCCTCAGCCCTCTCCTCCAGGGCCATGCTCCACTAGATGTTCATGAAAAGCTGGGGAGTTGCTCACAGCAAGGACAGCACAGTAGTACACAATGTAACAGGGCAGGGGGGGCAAGCACCCATCCTCAAACATACTCACCTCTATTCAAAGACACTGCTTTAAAACATGAGCTGTGCTAGCTTAAAGACCAAGGTGGGGAAAGAGGGTTAGGAGTATTGCAGACACCCGTCCCCTCTGAACAGAACGTGAACACAGCTAACCCAACAGCTTTTAAGCAGACTTCCTGGTGCCAGCCCTCCTACTTTGACTTTTAAAGGCTCTTCCTATGATGACTGCAGATTTCAGAGCTGGTGGGAGAGTTTTCTTGAGTCCAGAGAGAAGTGTCTGTTTCCTTCATGAAGGTTGTTCTTCAAGACAGATCTATGAAGACTGCCACCTGCTGAAATCAGCAGGACAAGGCTACGTTCAGAGCTGCTGTCCCTGGAACTCCGCCCATAAAAGTCTTAAGCTGAAGCATTTCCATTCTTGTCTCCAGCACAGACACTGAGTTTTACAGGAGCTGGAAGCAATGGACAACTAGCAGATAACAATACTCACACTGTGGACTACTTCATCTGAACAGCCAGGTGTCGTCAAAACCAGCATTGTGTGCATCTTTATTGCTGACAGTCCCACAGGGAAGGCAGAGCAGGCTGTACCCCCGCACCCCCAAGAGGGCATGGGTGAAAGGAACACTGCTCGAGCCACAGAAAATAACAGTACGTGATTAGAGAGTCTTGTTTCCAAAGGGAGTTTGAATGCATGAGCAGCAGCTATGCAACCACCCTCCTTCCAGAGCCAATTAGTGACCAGTCCAAAGAGGTACCTGTGCTTCTCTAGGCCATACTGTCAGCCTGGGTGGAGCACAAAGACAGGAGAGGGACCAGGGGAGAAAGACTCCAACATTCCCCTTCTTCTCACCAGGTCAGGAAGGTCTGCTGACTCAAGACTTGGCTCCCCTGCAGCTCAGCTGGCAGCTTTTCCGTCTCCCACGCTCACTGCTACAGCTGTTCCCTTACTATTCCCTTACTACAGTGCAGGAAGGGGATCCTCACTGCATGGTTTGATGAAAACCATCCCCAAGGAAAGGATCAGGAGCTACCTTTTATATCCCAAGACACCCACTGGATGGCATGTTACTCACAAGCAGTACAGCTGTATCCTACCAGACTTAGCAGTCATTACCCACCTCTGAGCCCTCCAGCCTGCCCCCACACATCCCCCACCTTAACTTTTGCAGAGAAATAAGCTTTGCAGGTACTGCCATCTACTCAGCTTTCAGAAGACAGAGCTGCTTTCAGCCTCTGAGCTCTTTAAACTGTACAAAACAATCTCACCAGAAAGGTGCATCCAAGTTATCGCAATAGCTCTAATATTTAAGGCTAGTATCTCTTCACAATTCTTTAGTACAAGGATGGGGAGGCCCAGAACTTATGCACTCATCTCTGTCCTGTAAGATCCTCAGCTATTTAGAGAAACGGTCAGAAAACAGTCAGACGTTGCCCCAGTGAGTTGAAGATTTCATCCATCTGAGGGAATGGTGGCTTCCAAGAGAGCTGACTTGCTGGAAACATTCAGTTGCCGAGCAATGAAGGTACTGAGGTAAGAACACACCCAGGGCAGACGAGGGAGAACGCAAAGGCTCACATCATGCAACTTTTTACTGGAGGGAGGTGTCAAAATCACAAGTGACAGAGGCAATTAAAAAATATCCTGGCCAGAATTCAGGTAAAACAGTCTCCCACAAAGAGGAAAAGTGAGACGCAGCCAGTCTTACTTGTCACCTGTTCATCCAAACAGTGAAAACAGCCAAATCTGGCTGCAACACACAATACTGCAGGCCAACCAACACCTTCAGAGTTGCCTTTCCATTCACAGCTTTAAGGGTCCACACCAGTCTGGCATCCCGCAGGGCAGCAGATCCAACAGGGAAGAGACAAGAACCTGTTCCCAACCTTATCCATCCACTGACCTTCGCTCTCCCCACCAACCCTCAGTTCTCGCTGGCTTGTACATACTCCTCTGATGCCTTAGACATCGCACTCAGATACTGCCAGCTCAGCGCTGCCAGAAGCATGGCGCACGAGAGGTAGATGGGGGAGTAATGGTTACGGGATACCTCGACGCCATTGGGCAAACTCATTGTCCGGATTGAGACGATGATCTGCTGGGTCTTGTTAGAAGAAGGGTCTGTGCTTGGGACCTTCTGATAGATCTGGAGAGAGAAAAACCCATACAAGGTTAGGGAGTAACCCTGAAAACCACACCCCAATTCCTATGACAATATATGGCTTCTGTGGAGGAGGTGCTAGGCATATTCCAAAACAGGATAACACTCATGACCAGCATTTCACCCATCTTTTAAACCAACGGGGGATCGGAACCGCACTACCTTCTCTCCAGTCAGGGAAACTGGGAGCTAAGAGGGAATATTTTACCTGAGCACTGTGCTAACTGAACTGAGTTTAGAGGATACGCCCCCAGGGGTCAATCTGTCAGTTCAAGCCACATTAGCCAGAACTTAGTTTAATGTTTATTAATCCTGCTGTGATTTTGTTGTACTGGTGATTGTTAGGGCACCTACAGCCTTGTACAGGAGTCTATTACATAAATAGGGCCCTACCAATTTCACATGAAGAACATGTCATGGACTGTGAAATAAACCTTTCCCCATGAAAATCAGATTCCCCAAAATCTGCTAGTCCAGCCAGGCATGGGAGGGACAGAACTTGTCCTTCCCTTGCATGGCCATTATCAGGGGTAGATCAGACCCACTTCCACCAGCAGCGCAGAAGTGAGGGTGGTACACTTCCACCCCCTGCCGCTCCTGCCGGTGACCAGGATGCTCAGGGTCAGTGCTTCCCACCCCCTGCAACTCTTGCTGGGGCTCCAGGCATCTGAGCTCGGGGCTTCTGTCTCCCACAGCATGTGCCCAGGCTCCGGGGTTCTGTCATCACAGCGGCACCTGGGCTCAGGGCTTCCATGCCCTCGCAGCTCCTGCCTGGGCACCAAGGCATGGAGCTTCAGTCCCCTCGATTCCCGCTGACGCTCATGGCTTCAGCTACCCCCCCCCCCCCCCCCCACACACACACACACGGCTCCTGAAAAGGTTCGGGGCATCCTTTTTTCAAATGGCCCTGGGCACAGGCCCGTAGGCCTGTGCGTTAATCCACCACTGGCCATGATTAGTGGCTAGGAACCCCTGGCTGGGACACTCCCAGGAGCACTGGGGAGATCGGACCCACCTCCACAAGCCTCCTCCAGCTGCAGGAAGCCCAGCGACTGCTGCCTTCAGAGCCCAGCTCTGAAAGCAGCACAGAAGTGAGGGTGGCAATCCTGCAACCTCCCTCTTCCCTTCCCCCCACCCCCATCCAAAACAGCTTTGGGACCCCCTACAATCTCTTTTTGGGTCAGGACCCCCGCAGTTACAACACTGAAATTTCAAATGTAAACATCTGAAATCATGAAATTGACCAATTTTAAAACCCTCTGGCTGTGAAATTGACCAAAATGGACCATGAATTTGGTAAGGCCCTATATAGAATCTAAGTAAACAAAACATTAAAATGGTTTTTGCTTTGAAACCCTTGCTAGCTGCTCCAAATCCCAAAGATGACAGGACCTAAACATGTTGTCATAAGACATGTTATTCCCATGGTTAGGTCAGGTTAGGCTACGAGCTACGAGGAATGTGTACAGCCACTAAGAGCTGTCTGACTCAAGGATTTGGAACAGTATTTGCACCTTGCTAGCAAGGTCTATTAGACAGGTAACTGATTGACAGAACCAAGGTACTCCCTGGCATGGACTGACAATACTGTTCTTCAACAAGAGTCCTATCCACACAATGCAGGGAAAACATGATCGAAAGCTGTCAGCAGCAGCAGCCATAGACACGACCGTAGCTGACCCTGCCTGGAGGGGGGATGTGACACCACCCTAAGCAGCTTCTTCCAAGAATCACGTTTAAACAGAATTCTCAGTTTCAGCCTTCGTATGGAGGACGACAAAGGGTGAAATCTGGGCCCTGGAAGGGAGTTTTGCCCTGGACTGTAACTGAGGCAGGATTCTACCCCAAAGTCCCCAAATGTAAATACTAACAAAGGGATTGTTTAAAGAGATTTCCCAGCAGAGAAGGGGCTATTAAAAAACCCAGCTGATTTGGTCAGGCGTGTACCAGCCCTTCCTACACTCCCATTTCCATCCAGCAGGGGAAAGCCACAGAAAGCTTTATTCCAACCTATTCTCTATTGAGCTGCACAACAAAAGGTAACTCCAGGCACCGGAAAAGGCTGCTTGGCTTGTACAACAGACACTGTGGTTTTTCAGTCTAGATAAGTATGTGAGGACACCAGGGACATGGCATACAGCGATTGTGATCGGTTCATTCATACGCTGCACAGCCACATCAATGGCTTGGCAAGATTGGGGAGCTAGCCTATTTTTGTAACTCCTCCCTTAGCTTCCCTTTCACCATCTTCTGCCTACTCATTGATTCCATATAAAATCTGAAAATTATGAGTGAGGGCAGAGGTTTATACTGGCAGTTAGTCTGTCATCTCAGCTGTGGCTTTCACTTCTGCAACAGCTATAATTATATCCCCTGAAAACATAAGAGTGGCTTTTATAATAAATTGGGGAAGTGCTTACTTCTGGAGAATACACTTTGGACTATAAGGATTTACAGCATCAGAGAAGAAGAAAAAAGCCATGTTCCAGACTTTACTACTTCAAGCTTTTTCATACTGACGTCCTTGTTCCTAGAACATCTTCAACAATTTTAGCTAAAGCAAAATGGCAGTTGTTAAACTGCTGAATCAGGGGGATAGAGTGGAAACCCCAGCTTAGCCTTAAATAGCAGAACACTGAGGATTAAAGAGGGAACAGCTACATCTGAATATGAGTCTTTCAAAGCAAGATACCAAACCTACCTCTTCCACATACTGGTACATTATAGCCTTGACAGCTTGTATGTTTGTGGCATCCATCATTAAAGTGACAGCTTGTCCTTTCCGAATCTTCACCACCCCCCTAAACACCTGTTTGTTATTGTAACAGGCCGCCAGAGTGGCGATGGCCATCACCTGGGGAGAAATGACAAGCAGCATTTATTCTGTACTCACAGGCCCCACTGACGTTAGTGAGAATAGCATGTATATCTGAAAGTAGTCATTCCTCTGGGGAAAGACCCAATCTCTCAAGATGAGGCAACAACTCAAAATGTTTGGCGATCTCCATGTTGAATGTATTTAATATCGGAGAGAAAAAAAATAGGGCTAGTATTAAATACTGTGTCTGGACCGGAGAAGACATCCAGCCCCAAAGGGGTTAATGTGGGAGCGGGGGAAAGGCAATGAAAATATCTGGTTCAAACATCTGGAAACAATAACCTACCTGTGGAATAGCACAGAAGTTGAAGACACTTTGGTTTTTCAGTCTAGATAAGTAGGTGAGAACATCAGGGACATGGTGCAATGCATTTGTGATCAGTTCATTCATACACTGGACAGCCATGTCAATGTGCTCTGGCTTGGCGAGATCCGACAGCTTCTTGGCATACCTGCTCCAAACCTAGGAATGCCGACAGTAGACAGGAACACCACTCAGCAGTTAACACTTTTCAGACATTCATATTCATAAGGGGGCCCATATCGAACTGTCAAATACAAAGATCTTATTTTACTGCACCTAATTCTTGTAAACAGACAGAAGCAAGCCCCTTAACACACAGTTCACTCTGACCTACTATTCCATTCAGTCCCATTACAGCAACCCTTTTGATAAGGCACACTGGGAAAGAGAGAGACCAACTGCTAGAAGGAAGTCTTACCCAATGGTGAAGTTTTGGACAGACATGGATCCCATTCTCCTGAGAAGAACTGGACCCAGCCGGTAGCTCTAAAGTTAAGTGTCCCTGCCTCTGATTCAGAACAGCACTTACACACACTTTAAAGCATGAGTAACTGCACTGACCTCAGTGGGACTACTCACGTGCTTACAGTTACATGTGTGTGTAAATGCTTTGCTGGACTGGGGCTGGTGCAGCAGAGTCCCCATGTTATGAAGATGGTCTCTCAATCTGAGTTGGGCCAACTCTTCTTAGATTACAGGAACCCTGTCCCATCCTGCGAACAGGGCTGGTGCATGGAGCAGAGCAACTGCATCCAAGATTGTCTGGAGAAACCTCTGCTGTCACAGACACTCTGCTGAACAGATTTTATCCATGGGACAGGCATGCTGACAATTGACCTTTCAGCTATACCACTGTAAGATCTCTCTGACAGAAGAGTTTTGCCTAACTCCCTACAAACAGATTTGTGCAATTTCACTGGGGATGGACACACACACACACACCAGAAACCGACATCCAAAAAAGAACCAAAAAAAAAAGATAAATTCTGTGAAATGAGTCTCCTAACAAGTAGTCCTGACTAACTCAGTATCAAAGCAGAAACAGTATCTCCAGAGCTCATCAAAAAGGAATAGGAGTCTGCATCACCACTCTAACACTTCCTAATAAACCGTATCTAGCTGAAGTTGTCATCTGAAAAGTGCCGGTTTCCCTTTACCTCTCTGGGCCAGAATTCTCTTCCCTCCAGCTGGTCCTCCAGATAATCACGAATGATGTTGGTTTTCTGAAGAAAGAGGCCCATGGAATTTGCAAGCTCTGTGTCCTGTCCTACGACAGGGTCTTCTAGCTCTGATGCAGAGAACAGACGGGAAAGGCCAATCCCCACCAGCCCAGCAACATAGTGACAATACTGCAAGGTTTGGAAAGAACAAAATGAGTTGTGAAACGTCTCTCCCCTAGTCCATGTGGCTACATCAAAATTACTCCTGTAGGTTATTTAACGTGCCTATTTGTGTCTTTAGGGAGACTTTCGCAAGACAGTTCCCATGCAGTTCAACTTGCTGCATATCAAACCCATTTTGATGGATGTGTCAGTGGTATTTGGGTTTGGGCTTTGAATACAGAGCAACACTGAGCGAGGGCTCTCTGGCATGTGTCTTCATGCCAGTGCTCAACAGCCAACATCCACATACCAAAAATATGCTTCTACAGTGTGGATTCTACCACCGGACCATTGCTTCACCCAGGAAAAATGGCAAGTGTGTCATTCACAGCTGTTAATGGCACCAGGCTTCCATCACCCAGATGAAAGACCCAAATGAGAGCAGATGCTCATGTGGCCCATTTTATACAGTGCACGTTCTAGGAAAACCACCCAAAACCAGCATCAAGGCTTTATGGTGTGTACTTGCATTTCAATGAACAGCCTGGCAGCCAAAGCAGGGGACAGAGTACTTTGTGTTCTTAGTCAAGGAGTTAAGTGGGTAGGGAGTAAGATGGCCCACTTAAATTTCTGCACTACAGCTGTACTATGCTTTACCTATCAATAATGCACACAGCCACTGTCATCCACAAGGTCAGTGACAAAAATAGCTAATCAATGCCTTGGGAAATGTACGCAGGGATCTCATCGCTCAGATAAATCTTTACATTCACATGGAAGCACGCTGCCCACCAAACAGCAAGACTCAGAGTTAACACTTTGTCCTTTACTCATCTTGGGTACCTATGTATGGCCAGGATGAGCATTACAATAAGAAATTGTAATCAATCAATCAATCATCATGATGAAGCAGCAAATGAAGAATGCCAGACCTCCAGCAGGGGTTGTGCGCATTGCCCTGAGCATAGAATCATAGGACTGGAAGGGACCTTGAGAGGTCATCTAGTCCAGTCCCCTGCCCTCATGGCAGGACTAAGTATTATCTTGACGATTCCTCACAGGTGTTTGTCTAACCTGCTCTTAAAAACCTCCAATGATGGAGATTCCACAACGTCCCTTGGCAATTTATGCCAGTGCTTAACCACCCTGACAGTTAGGAAGTATTTCCTAATGTCCAATCTAAATCTCCCTTGCTGCAATTTAAGCCCATTGCTTCTTGTCCTAACCTCAGAGGTTAAGAACAACAATTTTTCTCCCTTCTCCTTGTAACAACCTTTTACGTACTGGAGAGGATGCGCTCTCAATGCTCGCTTACCTTATCCCACTCATGCTGGGTGTCAACCTTCTTTTCCAAGAACTCTGCCATTCCGGCTCCCATCTTGTGACAAATATCTGCAATCACATCTCGATACACCTCTGCCAGGTTTCTGAACTCCAAGGAGATCTACAGCAGAAACCACAAAGAAATATACATTGTGCCGAAAGTGGCATTTGTCAACAGACTAGGAATGGGAGGGGGAGGGGGGGAAGAAGGGAAGGGAAGGAGGGAAAGGTTATAGGCTACTGGGATCTAATCCTGCTCCCACTGAAGAGGCTGGCAAAATTCCCACTGGCTTCAATGGGAGCAGATTCAAGCCACTCAGCAGTAAACACAAATTCAGCATGTGCAGAAAGAAAAATTCCTGTGATCTCTGGCCACAGCTCAGATGCAGCATGTAATTTCTTGAAGGCGATACGGCCTTGGACAGCATCACTTGTGAGCTGGGGCATGAAGGAGTTACAAAACAAACGCTGTACACCAAGTGTAACTTTATGAAAGAGTTCCACCAAGTGAACAGCTGCTAGAATGATTTCCAGGGTTTTATTCCAGCTCTGTTCTCTATGGGCTCCCCAAGGCCCAGCTCTCCCAGACTTCAGCATGTGCAATATTTCACAGTTTAAAGGCCAGAAGGGACCATTATGATCCTCTAGGCCAGTGTCCTGTACAACACAGGCCAGACAATTCCAACCAGCGCTTCCTGCTGCCAGCGCAACCATTACTGGTTGAACTAGGACACCTGTTTTAGAGCCCAGTCTTGATTTAAAGGCTCCAAATGACGGAGAATCACTGTATCACTGGGCAATCTATCCTCACTGTTAATAATGTGCATCTTATTTCCAGTTTGAACTTTGGTGACATCCACTTCCAGCCACTTCATTTATTTCTTCCTTTGCTACGTTAAAGAGCACTCCAGCATCAGACCTCTTCTCCCTGTGTGAGTAATTATAGGCAGCCTCGTAGCATTCTCTTTAAGATAAATAAATTGAGAGATTAAAGGAGCTCAGAGGAACTCAACTGTGGACAGAAAGAACACTGGGCTGGGACAGAGGAAACCTGGACTCTATTCCCAACTCTGCCACTGGCCTGTTGGGTGACCTCAGCAAGTCACTTCCCTCCATGCCTCAGTTTCCCAGTCTGTAAAATGGGGATAATGATTCCGATCTCCTTTGTAAAGTGTTGTGAGATATACTAATGAACAGTGCCATGTAACTGTCTGAGACTGTTATTCAGCAGTTTCTGAGACCTTCTATATCAAAGTTGTATTGTAATATAGGTTGAACAGGAGTGGATATGTTAGAAGAGCAGGCCAGTTACATGAATGCAGCAAACAAAGATACTTCATGGAACAATGCAGCCCCCGTAAATACCACTTACGAGGACAGATCTTCTAAATTAACAAGTTGCTTGTATCCCAAGTGTACATATTAAACTCTTTTGTACTGTAGTAACATTTCTGAACACTGGAGCAATTCTCCGACAAGCAGCTATTAGCGTGGATGCCTTCTGGCCATTCACAGCAATCACTGGACTTCCCAAATATTCTTTTGGGCTGGGATTTCAGAGGGGATTTAGGTGCTCAAATCACACTGAAATTCAATGGGATTTGGGCACCGAACTACTCAAAGGCTCATATGAAAATCTGAGCCTTAATATCAAGTTACCATAAAATTAGCAACAACTCCCGCCACCTAAAAACATCACCTCCCTCCCACTCTGACTTTAATGGAAGTAGAATCCAACCTTCAATTAAAATTCAAAATATTTACAAATCCTATCAGTTACCTGAATATCTTCACAAACTGTACTGCTCCTGTTCTTGTGAGAATTACTATGCCACAGGTTAAGTGCACTCCTTGGAATGCTAACCTAAAATCTACTAGAGAACAGCCCCATTCAGTGAGTGAATCCCAGCCTAGTCCCCAGCGCTGGCTGCTTGCCAAATCCCAGCAGGGCTCTCAGCTGGAGCACTGAAATAATGCTGCATCTAGAGGGCAACTACTCCAGTGTGAAGTATGCATCTTGTTCCCATGCACACTCCCAGCTGGTGTTTGGGTGGGAGAGCAGGGAGAAGAGGAATTTTACACCAACAGAAATAAGAGGGAGGGAGGGTGGAGTTAACTAGACACCAATAAAATATAAAAGTTAGTTTATTAAATTGCATTTCAGTTATGCACAAAGCTTTTTGTTAAATTACTGGTAAATAGCTCAGGAACCTTGTGCTACAGCTCTATTTATACGGCCCTTTCACCACCCGGCATCTGAATGCCTCAGCAGCATACAGTGCAATGGAAGTGTAAATGTGTGCTGTTGCAAATCAGTTTAAAGTTGTGATTACTTTCATATTAAGAGACCTTGGGTGAAAATTTCAAAAGCACCAAAGTGACTTGGCATCTAAATAATCTACTCTTTGTCTGGTTTTTGCATTTCTTGACTTTGCAGTTTTCATGAGGCTTAGTGTTGAATACAACACAGCTTTTTGCATTTCATTCCCTAGGTTTGGTTTTATGACGACGCTGGTCAGGCATATCATCAGAATTATAAACTCGTCCTTAAAAAGAAAAAGCAAGCGGTAGAAGCTGACAATGGAATATTAAACTATGGAGAATATAAACAAAGTTTGTAAGAGCTGCTGCCCTGTTCCTTTACTTTTAATGTATTCTGCATGATGCTAAGTCAAAAAAATTTTCAGCTACTGTTTCTGCAATAGATCTGTTTACTAGTTAATACAGTAGAGCGGACCTCTTGCTGTCAGCCATAAATAGTAACATAGTGAAACATTCTGGGGCTAACATTTTCCCGTCTGTGCTTACACACTTTAGACTGAAATGATTAGTAGGTTCAACTGCTGGCTCAGCAAGGACTGGGGCCCTCATCAATTCTGAGGCCTGGGGGGGGGGACCACTATGATCATCTCATCTGACCTCCCGTGTAGCACAGGCCCAAGGATTTCACTCAGGAATTCCACATCGAGCCCAGTAACTCTTGGTTGAACAAGATCATAAGACATCCTGTCTCGATGTAGAGACTTCAAGTAACAGAGTCCACCACATCCCGGGTTAATTTGTTCCAAAGGTTAATTTCCCCCACTGTTAGAAGTATGCATCTTATTTCCAGTCTACATTTGTCTAGCTTTTCCTTTTAGTCATTGGTTCTTTTTATGCCTTTGTTTGCTAGACTGCCCTCCACACTATCAGGTATCTTCTCTCTCTACAGGTACTTACTGACTGTGATCAAGTCACCGCTCAACCTTCTCTTTGATAACGAGGTCATTCTATTTAGCTTAAGCCCCTTGTAAGAAAGGAACAGATTCTCCAAAGACACCACCCACATTACTCCCTCCATTAACTGACCAACTTGCTCTCTGACCTCCTGCCATCATCCCCCTTTCCTCCAGTGGGCAGGACCTATCAATCCCAGGACACACCTGAACTCTTCTGACATGGAAAACAAGAGTTTGCAAGTCTGCCATTCCGCTCTGTGAAGCTGATCTGTTTTTTCAAAACCCGAGGGAACATATAATATTTAGAGCCAAGTTTTCCGAGGGTGGTGCCTCATTTGCATACATGCAAAGTTTATCAACATTCAGTGTTCCCAATTGTGCAT